>NC_080067.1:7661451-8022202 GCF_949987535.1 Balaenoptera acutorostrata
GGGGGATGGACAGTCTCTGTCTCACTCTGAATGTGTACACATGGTATTGTCAGTCTGGTCAAAGTCAAGCTTAGAATGCTCTCCCCTGGGGACCAGGTGTGGTTTCAGTTTTGAGAGCAAGATCACTCAATTTTCAAGCTACTCTAAATTTTATTCTTTGATCAAGTCAGATCAACCCGGGGCTGCATAATTACCTGACATCATTTTAGGCCATCACAGGATTTACCAAGCTGCACAGTGCCTTAGGCTTGCACTAAGGAGCGCTACTGCATAAACAGTTTGTGAAACGTGGCACATTTTTTATTAGTACGCCCATGCGGCTGTTATTTATTTTTGTCACATGCATCCTCTTTATAAGGAAACCCAGTCTTTCTAAAGCACATAACTGTGCTTTGTCTAAGTATCTGGTTTGTTTTTACTTCATGTACAGCATGACTTTGGACCAATCGTGCATACCTTTTTGACTTGGCTGCCAGGAAGCTTAGAGCCAACGCAGAGAAACACATCTAGTTTGTGAACGTGATCTTATAGCATAAATTCTGTGCACTCTTTTTATTTCAGGTTTCATCTTATTTTAGTCCAACTTTATTTT
The DNA here is from genome assembly GCF_949987535.1 of Balaenoptera acutorostrata. NCBI lineage: Eukaryota > Metazoa > Chordata > Mammalia > Artiodactyla > Balaenopteridae > Balaenoptera > Balaenoptera acutorostrata. The sequence continues at coordinate 7,662,044 of NC_080067.1, forward strand.
CTCTTTGCCCTGATTTCCTCACTTTTTTTGGCTCTCATTGTACTTCTTTTTCTAGGCAGCCTCAAACCGTTTTAGAATGAGTCTAACAAAAACAAATAAAAGCTCATAAGTAAACCCGTGATGATGTAGTGTATCACAATCTTGATAGGAGAAGAAAAGAAAGAGCAGAATAATTTTAGTTTATCTCAAAAGGAAAAGATAATATTCTTATCTCCATTCCGATGTTGAGTACAGTTTTAGAAAAGTGACACCTCACAATTTTTATCTTATAAAAAAATCTTGATCACTCATTGGCTAATTCATTTTAAGCCCATTCGTTTTATTTGATTTTAGATTAGGGGCCTGTGTGCCTGTGATGTACTGGTGAATAAAAAGTGGGTTAAGTATCTCAGTTAAGTTTGTACTAATTATGTTGGGACAAACACCAATCAGTCATCAACGACATTTCTCACAAAGTTGTGTTTAAAGAAAATGTAAGTATTCAACTGTTTCTCTGGTTTTTAGTAGAGACCAATGGCTATTTACAGGTAATTTAAAAATTTTTCTTCTGAATTAAATTATGTAAGCAAAAACAAGTATATTTTAAACTTTACTCAACTCCAAGTATCTACAAAGATGATAGTGGGGAAATTTACATGGTAGTAAAGTGAATAAGGAAAACGAGCGGGATGTATAGTGCTCCTCTTTCCAAAAATTCCTCACGTTAAATGTAATCATAGTCAAGACGATCATCTTAATAGCTGTCGATGATCTCAGTGAACCACCAGGCACGTTCCTTATGATAAAATTAAATTAAGCAGGAGGAAATTACTGAGAAATAGTTAATGCTGATATACCTTTTAAATAGTTAACTTTTAATATGTACAATGTAGGGTTCAGTGTCCTTGAGGAGTTTTTTTTTTCCTGAGTGGGTAATAAGATGTGGGTCTTCCTAGTACAGCTGTAGGATTGTTTTTGATGATTTGAATCTTATACTATTGAATGCCCAGATTTAATTTAATTGAAAAGCAAGACAAAACAGAACAAATAAACTGTGATTTCCTAAATGACTCTTCTTGGCTTAGAGGATTAAGTCTGTTATTTGTTGAACACTCCCAGCACATCAAACATTATCCCAGATAATGTGCAGGCTTTTAACTCAGGGAACTTAAAATCTAAAGTGGGGGGGGGGGGAAATAAAGACTCATCATGTCCAAGAATGGTCACAGCAGAGTCTCAGATTTTCAAAATAGGTATATATAATTCCAACTCCTTTTATTCTGATTATTATCCAGGAAGTAGCTGAGATGGGATGATTCCTTTTGGGGGACAGTTGCATTCATTGACAAAACTGGTTTACTAAGACGTGTGAGCTGAGAGCTGGTGAGGAAGGGAGGTGGTTTTTGAGAAGGCTGTTCCAAAGCTCAGTAATACCAGACTGCTGTGGATGGTTGGGAGCAGAAAAGGTTCATTGAATACCTTGACTAACAGCTCATTGTTGAGTAGCCTTTGTGCTATAAGTCACGCCACTGTCACCGAAAGTGGTCCAGAAAACAAAGCACGTGACTCAGATGAATTGCATGGGCCATACTTTTGTGTCTGGAGCTGGCTCATCGGATTGAAATAGCAATTCTATAACTTGAAAATGTGTCAACAGAGAGATGCACCATCAATAACTCTGAGTGGGGACTAAGGTTCATGTAGTCAGTATGCCAGGAGCATGGGGCAATGCCTTGTGTGTGATGTGTCCTCCCTCACCATGAGACAAATGGGTCAGCTTGTGGCAGGAGTCACAAGTTAGGCATGTGGTGGTAGCCTCTGCCTCAGAAACGTCGACTGCTTTTTTGGCACCCGGTCTAATGGTGCATTTATTGTTATGTCTGCTACAAGGATGGATCCAGGCAGCGATGGTGCAACCTGGGTGGTGCAGGCTCACTCCAAAGCTTGATTCCTGTCATCCACATCGGAGGATGGACCCTTATCCTGGGCATCTATATGAATTACCTGGATGGTTCACTCAGCAGCTGTGATTTGTTTCCATAGTTTTCTTTTTTCTTTTTTCTTTTTTTTAATTGGAGTACAGTTGATTTATAATATGTTAGTTTCAGGTGTACAGCAAAGTGAGTCAGTTATACATATACATATATCCACACTTTTTGTTTTAGATTCTTTCCCCATGTAGGTCATTACAGAGTATTGAGTAGAGTTCCCTGTGCTATACAGCAGGTTCTTATTAGTTATCTATTTTATATATAGTAGTGTGTATATGTCAATCCCAATCTCCCAATTTATCCTTCCCCCCCATTCCTTGGTAACCATAAGTTTGTTTTCTACATTCGTGATGCTATTTCTGTTTTGTAAATAAATTCATTTGTACCCCCTTCTTTTTTAGATCCACATATAAGTGATATCATATGATATTTGTCTTTCTGTGTCTGATTTATGTCACTCAGTATGACAATCTCTAGGTCCATCCATGTTGCTGCAAATGGCATTATTTTGTTCATTTTTATTCCATTGTATACATGTACCACATCTTCTTTATCCATTCCTCTGTTGATCCATAGTTTTCTGTCTCAAAAAGAGGTGTCTTTAATCTTCCAATCTGTAGTGTTCTTTTTTAAAATTTTTTAAATTTAAAAATTTTTAATTTTCTATACTTTTGGCCATGCCGGGCGGCATGTAGGGTCTTAGTTCCCTGACCAGGGATCGAACCCATGCCCCCTGCATTGGAAGCATGGAGTCCTAACCACTGGACTTCCAGGGAAGTCCCCAGTCTGTAGTTTTCTAAGTGGCAACCAAGCAGGCAGGCCATTGGCAACAGTCCAAGAGTCAGTAAAAATATAACAGATTCATCAATGGCAGTATTGGCCGGAGCTGTGATGATAACCTTGAGTTCTGCCCACTGAGTAGAGTGACTATGCCCTTTTTTGGTCCTTAGCTCTCGCTGAGGTTGAAAGCCACAGCAGACCAGTGGAGACCATTGGGTTTCAGGTTAGTGAACCAGGCCCAGCGGCTCTAAGTGGTGAAATCATTATTCATAGAGACTTGCAGCTCAAAGGGGTCATGAGGGTTGAGGGGCCCCAAAGGTACTAGCATTCTCTCCATATGGCTTCTCTGGATCATAAGTGCCTGAACATTCATAAGACAGGTATGGAAAGCATCAATACCAATTGACACGTCCAGCAGTGGAAGCCACAGAAATAATATATTGTTAACTTTCCTTCTCCACTTTGAACAAACCCTGCCCAAACCCCACCAGCTGATTCCTGACATCTCTTCTGGCTGCACACTCAGTAGGGTGACGACTTTGGCACCCATAGCCAATGAAGCCGTACTAGTTTCAGTCTCCATCCCCCTGAAGTTCCACAACATACTGGGACAGATACTTGTGGCCTGTGATCCCCCTTGGGGACAAGCAGATCTTGTCCCATACTTAGTCCTCCTTAGAACAGCTGAGGTTGGGTTATGGGGGGAGGGAAACGTCAGGGCTGCAGAGGCAGGAGTGGCTCTGTACCCAGTGAATAAGAAGCATTTTCTTTCATTATTGCCACCATCTTTTTCAGATTTGGGGACCCTCGATTCAACAGCCCCCCCCCTTTGCTTTTCAGTTGGGGTTGTGGGGCTCGTAGTTTTGGTTGACTTGGGCTGGCAGCAGAGACTTTCATAAAGCAGTCTACTTTAATCCAGGGCATTGCAGCTCCCTGCCCATATAATATATTTTAAATTCTCATTCTGTTTCAACATGAGGGTTAGGAACATTCTCCAGGCCTATGGGTCTGGCTGCAGGAATTTATCTAGAATTCACTGGGTCAGTTTCTTGTTCTCAATGGGATTGCCTTCACCAGCATTATGAATCCAACCCTGGGCCTAGGAGCTGATTGTTAGTGAGTCATTTATGTTTTCCCTTGGGAGTTTAACTATCTCGGGGAACTCTCTCTGAGAGGGCCAAAGCTCCCTTATCAGCTGGCACCCACTTTGAAAACACTGGGACCTTTCCCTGTCATCTCGGATGGATCTAAGTTTGGCTTGACGGGCTGCAGTAGGGCTGAGCGGTAAGACGCCCAGCTCTGGCCATTCTTCCTTAACAAGCATTATGTGCTCCAGCCCCTCACCCCGCAAGTGAATCAGCCGGGTTCTGCCCAGAGCCTTTCTAAATTTGCCTCCTTTCACGCTCAGCGTAGGTGCTTCTGTCTCTAACTGTTGTCTGAAAGGGGTGGAAACTTCGCCCCCTCCCGCTTCCAGGATGAATCTGAGTGAATCCTCTTGTTGACGGGAGCGTTAATATCCAGGGGCAGCTGCCTTTGAATCCACTCTCTGTGCTTGGCCTGCAGCCACTTCCCTAATTTCTTCTTTTTACCAGACAATAGAGTGTAGGATAATCACTGCCCAGTTGACTTTTAAATTTTTTCCCACACCGCGCAGCATGTGGGATCTTAGTTCCCCGACCAGGGATTGAACCCAGGCCCTCGTGAGTGAAAGTGTGGAGTCCTAACCACTGGACCACCAAGGAAGTCCCTGACTGCCTAGTTGGAACACCAACTTTGAAAGCATTGAAAATTGCAGAAAGCTGTCAAAAGTACACAACATTGGTCAAATGAAATGTCAAGCATGAATCATGCTTAGGCCTGCTCAACCTGAGTGTAAACAGCATGATTTAATGAGAAAGATATTAAAATGAACAAAGGCTGTGAGCCACACTCCACTCCAACCAGGGTTGAAATTACCGCGCACATATCAGATGGACACGATGGGGACCAATCTCACTTAATATCTGACCCTCCTTATGTGAAAAATAGGACCGATTCTTTGAATTTATGTGATAGAGCTCTTTCTTTTTTTCTTAAAGGAAATAACAGATGTTGCCCACTCTGCTCGTGAAGACAATGCTCACGTCATCTTTTTTTGCTTCGTGTCTAACAGAAGGGAGATGGGGCCATAGATAAAGCTGAGCTTCGGGAAGCATGTGACCAGGCCAGTGTGCACATAGATGAGAAGCTCCTGGACCAGCTATTTGAATACTGTGATGTGGATAACGACGGGCTGATTAACTACCTTGAATTTGCAAATTTTCTTAACTGGAAAGATAAAACCCCTCTTAAAGAGTATGAAAAGAGGGTCATTATTAAAGGTATTTAATTTCTGAAGGCTTGCTAAATTCTTAAATGGACTTTATTATGTTCTTTTCCTTAGGAGTTTGACTCTTGTCAACTTTAATATTATATATTTAAAGATATGCACATATACATATATTTGTTTTCGTTTTTATGCATAGAATATCTGTGGAAGGTTAGGAAAGAATTTGATAACATTTATTATTTCCGGGGAGGGGACAGTGGTTGCTGAGGGTCAAAGTGGCAGCGAGACTCACTTTTCAATCTATGTTTTTGTATCTTTTAAGTTTGGAACCGTGTATTACTCATTCAAAAGAAAACAATTACAAGCAAAACAATTTACACAGAAGCCCAAAATATGAAAGAGAGTTCCTCAGAAAGCTGTTTGAAAACCATTTTCTTAGAGAAATTAGCTCCCCTCCCTCAGGAAAAGTCAATTGTAAAATAGAATTTGATCTGTTAAATTTTTTAAGAAAAGGAAAAACATAATCTTTACTTTTATTCAAATATCTTCATGTTTACACATTATCTTCCTGCATCACTAACCCTATATAGATATACATATATACATATGTGTGTGTGCGTATGGAAAATTTTTTTATAAGCTTGTTCTTTGTTTTTAAAATTAATTAATTAATTAATTTTATTTTTGGCTGTGTTGGGTCTTTGTTGCTTCATGCGGGCTTTCTCTAGTTGCGGTGAGCAAGGGCTACTCTTCGTAGCGGTGCACAGACTTCTTATTGCGGTGGCTTCTCTTGTTGTGGAGCACGGACTCTAGGTGCACAAGCTTCAGTAGTTGTGGCACATGGGCTCAGTAGTTGTGGCTCGCGGGCTCTAGAGTGCAGTTTCAGTAGTTGTGGTGCACAGGCTTAGTTGCTCTGTGGCATGTGGGATCTTCCCGGACCAGGGCTTGAACCTGTGTCCCCTGAATTGGCAGGCGGATTCTTAACCACTGCCACCAGGGAAGTCCGTGTATGGAAATATTTTAAAATAGCTAAAATCACGGTGACTGTACCATTTTTATTTGGCTAAAAAAAACACTTAGTTCTCAAATTTCTATGGAATGAAGAGATACTTTTATGGTTTTTGTAAACTTCATTCTCAGTTCCCTTAAGCTGAGGTATTATGAATTACTAAATCATTTCCTCACTTTTTAGAACTTAGGTTATTTCCAGATATTTTAAAAGTAATATGGGTGACGCTATAATGATTATCATCTCTCAGAAAGCTTTCTGTTATCTCATTTCTTATGAATGTTATTTTTGTCCCAGAAGTAACTCCCTCTTTCATTATGCTTTTTTAAATGATTGTACCAATTTGCAATTTTATCAGTCACGGTGGTGAGAAGGTTTTACTCCAATCTTGCTACCATTGAGTGTTATTTCAAACATTCTTGTGATTTAGTTGTTATATAATGATACCTCGTTTGCTTTAATTTTCAAGTCTTGATTCTTACAGACGATTAACATTTGAAAGATTGTCTACATTTTTATCTCCTCTTGGTATATCTCTCCTCTAAAACGTGAAGATACTCCTGTTTTCACTTTTATTCCTGCAAAGCCAGTACCACACTTGGGGCTTTACTCATCACGGGAGCCCTTACCGGTTTCTGGGATGGCTTTTCTCTGCTGTCCGCTAGGAGAATAGGAGGATCTTCTCTACCTAATGAAGCTTTTTATAGAAAACAAGTCTACCCTAGTTCTCTCAGCAATAAATAGAGGGTGACAGAGTATTTTCCTTCTTGGTACAACTCATGAAGCAGTGGGGGAAACAAAAGCCTGCTTTCAAAACAGGTGGTTCTTCTAATTGTTCCTGGTTGGGGGTGTCCTGACTTGAGCAGCCATTTTCGATGGAGTTCTTGAGGTTTTCCTCTTCTTCTAAGACAGTGGCTGGTGGGTCAGTCAGAAGGGACTCAGGAATGCATTGCCAGGAATTTTCTTATATCAAGTTCCATCTTACTGTTGACGGCTGGAGAAAAGGGGGCGCGTCCTTTAAGGCAGGGGCTTTCGAGCAGTTTTCTGAGAAACTATTTTTCATACTTGGTCCAGATTTCTGCCTTTTGTGGGGAGTGGGTGCAGGGAGTGGGTCCAGAGGGTCTGGAACACTGGGCCCGACGCTTTCACGGCAGCGATTGGCAGGGGCTGAGTCGGGGGGTGCAGACTTTAGATGGGCCTGTCTTTTCTGGTTTGCCACCCCGATCTGGCACTGGGGCACCCTTCGCCTGTGTCACCGGGGCTGGGCTTTGCCCAGCACCTTGAGTTCCTCCAGCGCTCGAGAGACCACAGCGCCGCCTAGTGCTGGCTGTGTACTTAGCGGCTCCGTGAAAAAGCTGTGTCAGGAATTTCCTCCTCAACTTCAGAACTGACTCAGCAAAGCAAATCTGCAAAAGAGAACAGAATCTTACAATCGTAGTTGTACCTCAGGGTTTTCTCTTATACACTGATTGGAAAGGAGTTATTTATAGACTCGGTTCCTGCGCTCACAGCGAGCTCTCGTCGCTTCTCCAAATGTCACAGTGCATGGGGGCTCCCTCCCTACCGCGATCAGGTATGTGTGGAATTTACAGCTCCAAATATTTCTTCTCCTGTCCCTCCCCAGGGCACAGTCTTAGGAACAACTCTGGTAATCCTGTAGTTCGAGTCAAATATGAAAATCGGCTCTAATTTTAAAAAAGAGGAAAGAAAAAAAAAGTTCTCCGTTTTCATTTGGTGTTTCAGATTTAAAAGCTTTATTCTAGCATAAAATGAGCGAAGTGGTGAGCAGAAGAACGTTAGACCTTGTTCAGATTTCCTGGTGTATGACCTTGGCCTGAACTTGTACTTCCACAGTGGCTACTGGTGTCAGCGGAGGGTCTACACCAGCTCAGCCTCCGTTTCCACCAGCAAGAAGAGACTAAATGGGAAAACTCATCTTGTTACAGGGTGAGCACCAGGTAGTAACTTTGTCCTGTACTTTTTTTTCCCCCCTTTCCGTCTTTGCTTGAAGGTGGAAAACCAGATTGTGCAAACCCTGCTGAGGCTAATGTAGAAGAATCTGAACCAGCTCTCCTGATAAAGCCTGAAGATATTGTCTTGAAAGAGCCAGGGAGCTCAGAAAAGACTCTGCGGACACTTCTGAGGCCAAGCGATAAAGTTTCTAATCACTACAAGACAACTTCTTCGGAGATCAGTGCAGTTGTAGGCGCTGTTCCTTCTACTTGTGAGTATGTCACATTATTTGCTGAGTGTTAAAAGGATCAACAAACACAGAAGGGGAGTGTCCTTTGTCTGTCCTTGCATTGTCCCCCAGCCTCTATTAGACTCTAACTTTCTCAAAGTCCAGGACCTTTCATTCAGTTCTGTATTCTAAGCACCCCGGAGGGCTCAACAAATGTAGGCTGAATTGAACTAGTGTTCATGGTGACCCAAGTAAAATGATTCTGTATTAATGAAACTGAAACCATCATAGCTCAGAACCCAGAATGTTAGACCTCGTTGGAATTCAGACTTCACCAAGTGCTAGGAGACTTTTGAACCACGTGATTCTTAGCTACAAACAGATTTGCCTTCAAATATTTGAAGAGTTCTTACAGAACAGTTCCTTACATCTTTATTCCCCGTCTGTTAGTCTGCTAGGGCTATCATAACAAATACCACAAACTGAATGGCTAAACAGCAGAAATTGATCATCTCATGATGGCTGGAAGTCCAAGATCAAGGTGTTGGCAGGGTGGCTTCCTTCTGAGCGCTGTGAGGGAAAATCTGCTCCAGGCCCTATCCTGGATTCTGGGGGTTTGCCGGCAGTCTTTGGTGCTACACAGCTTCTGCTGCAACAGCTTGATCTCTGCCTTCGTCTTCATCTGATATTCTCCTGTGTGAGCAGCTGTGTCCCAATGTCCCCTTTTTATAAGGACTCCAGTCATATTGGACTAAGGGGCCACCCTTCTCCCGTATAACCTCATCTTAATTAATTATTCCTGCAATGACCCTCTTTCCAAATAAGGTCACCTCCTGGGGTACTAAGGGTTAGGACTTTAACATAAAAGTCTGGGGAGGATACAGTTCAACCCATAACTGCCCAGATCTCAATATCAAGCATGATGAATTTAGAAAGACTCTTTTACATTGGTCAAGATCCTTTTTTTGGACTAAGGCCATGATTAAGGATTTACATATTTTTCTTAACATATTTTTCTTACATATTTTTCTTGGATTTCAAAGACATGCTTTACATTCTGTTGTGATGAGAGCTTGCTACTTGCTTTGAAATAGTGTTGCCCAATAGAAATACAACTCTATTGTATTGTATTGTATTGTATTGTATCTAGTGTTGTATGTTTTTTTTATTTTTTTATTTATTATTTATTTTTGGCTGCGTTGGGGCTTCCTTGCTGCGTGCAGGCCTTCTCTAGTTGTGGTGAGCAGGGGCTACTCTTCATTGTGGTGTGTGGGCTTCTCATTGAGGTGGCTTCTCTTGTTGCAGAGCGTGGGCTCTAGGCGCTCGGGCTTCAGTAGTTGTGCCTCGCAGGCTCTGGAGCGCGGGCTCAGTAGTTGTGGTGCACGGGCTTAGCTGCTTCTCTGCATGTGGGATCTTCCCGGACCAGGGCTCGAACCTGTGTCTCCTGCATTGGCAGGTGGATTCTTAACCACTGCACCACCAGAGAAGTCCTGGTGTCATATGTATTTAAAAAATTTTAGTAGCCACATTAAGAAGAAGGAAACAGGTGATATTAACTTTAATAGTATATTGGGAATTCCCTGGCAGTCCAGTGGTTAGGGCTTGGTGTTTTCACTGCCGAGGCCTGGGTTCAATCCCTGGTCAGGGAACTAAGTTCCTGAATGCTGTGTGGCGTGGCCAAAAGAAAAAAACATTTTTTTAATCGTGTATATATATATATATATATTTTGTGTATAATATGTATCTCCAAAGTACTATCATCTCAACAAGGAATCAATATAAAATGATTAATTAAATGTCTCACATTCTTTTTTTGGGTACTACATCTTTGAAATTGTGTATTTTACACTCAGAGCACAGCTCAGTTTGGACTAGCCACATTTCCAGTGCTCAGTAGCCACATGGTTGGTGGCGGCTGTATTTAGAATGTCTGTTTTCCTCCCCCATCCATGTCCTAGGTTATCCCATCTGCGGTGTTCCAACCATTCGGTCTGATATTCCCGCCCCCCAAATTCGCCGCATCAGTGACAGAACCAATTATGGTGAAGACGGAAATGCCTATTCATTGCTGCATCCTACCATCTTTGGCCAGAAAGGATTGTTTGAAAGAGACTTCTTCAAGACCAGATCCAAAAAAGAGGTACAACATGTGATTTCAAAAGGGTTGAAAGGCCAACTACACACAAAGGTGGAAATGTTTATTTGCTTGAGCGTTTATATTACAAAAGTCATCAGGAGCACCCCGCCCCCTCCCCCCCCCGAATTAAGATTCTTGAGGATAATGTTCAATTTGGTTTTGGTTGTGATATTTGGTACAATTCTTTTTTTTTTTTTTTAATTGTATAGCTACTTTATTTATTTATTTATTTATTTTTGGCTGTGTTGGGTCTTCGGTTCGTGCGAGGGCTTTCTCTAGTTGCGGCAAGTGGGGGCCACTCTTCATCGCGGTGCAGGGACCGCTCTTCATCGCGGTGCGCGGGCCTTTCACTATCGCGGCCCCTCCCGTTGCGGGGCACAGGCTCCAGACGCGCAGGCTCAGTAGTTGTGGCTCACGGGCCCAGCTGCTCCGTGGCATGTGGGATCTTCCCAGACCAGGGCTCGAACCCGTGTCCCCTGCATTAGCAGGCAGATTCTCAACCACTGCGCCACCAGGGAAGCCCTGGTACAATTCTTGAAGTAGAATTTACTCTAGTAAGAAGCATTACACTCATGTCATATATTCACTATGACCTATGTATAAAAATAAAACTGTTTTCCTAAGATATTCAACACTATTCTTTGTTGAGTAAAAGCAAAGAGGCTCAATCCCTTCCTTGTGTAAGTACCCTTGTGGTCGTGGGTCTCCGAAACCAAAGAGTAAGTGTGAGGAGGGCCACTCTGCCATCCTTATGAGCTGCTATCTCAGATTATCTGCAACAAGCACTGATTTAAAATGTTCTGTCCTGTTGCCACGTGTCAGCCCATGTATCTTGTTTTTTCACTCGGTAAACATGGTCTTCATGCCCCAGGTGATTTTCTTCCTAGGTTGGTTATAAAGCAGGTGCAACCGGCTAGGCCAGAATAGCCATTGGGGTTCTGAGTGCCGAGGAGTAATGGCAGGTCTTGGTCAGAGCAGCCTGTCTAGATCTGCCATTGTGGAAAGCAGGCTGTGATCAAGGGAGCAATTGCTTCTTCGAACTTTCAAATCCAGAGCTAGAAATGATGTGAACAGACGTATGATGCTTTCTGGGACTTCACATGCAGGGTTGATGGCTTGCAAACTTGCAAACTTAGTAACAGATTCATTCCGATGATTCATTCCCACTGAGGTGGGGGAGAGGAGGGGAGAAACTCAGAGGAAGATGCCTGCTGGCTGGTCCCAAAGAAGGAACCCAGGATCCACCACAGAGGGTCAGAGAAGAGACATTTGCAGACTGCATTTTCTCTTCCCTCAGTCACTCTAAAGGGCCTATGAAATAGGGCTTCAGGGCCACCAAAAGAAACAAAAATCTCCTGCTTGTTTCCTGATGCCTAAACTTCTTTTAACTAGGAAGTCATCCTTTATCTCACAATTCTAGGTAGGAAGTAAGAACCCAGAGGCCTGCACATATAGTATTCCAACTAAATGACATTCTAGAAAAGGCAAAACAATGGAGAAAGTAGAAAGACCGTTGGTTGCCAGAGAGTTGGAGAGAAAAAGGGAAGGATGAATAGGTGCAGCACAGAGGATCTTTAGGGCAGTGAAACTATTTTGTATGATACCATAATGGTGGATACGTGTTATTATACATTTGTCAAAACCCATAGATTATGCAACACAGAGAGTGAACCCTCATGTGAACTATGGACTTTGGTTAATAATAATGTATCGATATTGGCTCATCAACTGTAACAAATATACCGCACTAATGCAAGATGTTACTAACAGGGGAAAAGAGGGGTCAAGTGATAGAGCATACAGGAACTCTCTATAATTTCTGCTCGATTTTTCTAGAAACCTAAAACTGCTCTAAAAAATAAAGTCTACTAAGAAAATAATAAAAAAAAAAGAACCCAGAGACCTGGTTGGAGCAATAACGTCACCTTGAGAATAGATGGGTTTCTGTAAAAGTGTTAGCTAATCAATACAGGAGGATGGAAAGCTGAACGAGGGTAGGAATGCCTCCCAAAGAGTTGGGAAGGAAGCAGGGGAGAAGGGCTGGGATGCCCAAGAACCCACCTCAGGGCTTCGCTCTGCAGGGACATTTTTTTGTTTTGTTTTGGCTGCACCACATGGCATGCGGGATCTTAGTTCCCTGACCAGGGACTGAACCCGAGCCCCCTACGGTGGAAGCGTGGAGTCTTAACCACTGGACCGCCAGCGAAGTCCCTGCAGGGACTTTCTTTACCTGTCACTGGGTGGAGGAAAATAGCAACTGTACACGGGTGCCTTGAGGCGCTCCTGCTGTGTAGCTGCTGCCCCTGACAGCACGGATCTCCTGAATTTCAAGTGTATTTGATTATATTGTGAATTTCCCACAAGGCACCTCATATCTAGGGGACCTTTTAATGGTTAAGATTTAGTTTAATAGAGGTATTCTGCAGCTCTTCTATTTCTTTGGCTTTCCTATTCACTGTCTAACCTTTCTTTCCATTTCCCTCTTTGCTTCCCTCCTGTATGCTTCATAGTAAATGTCTTTCCTCTTTGAAATGTAGTTTCATTTTTTTTTTTTTCAAATCTTTTCTTCCCTCTACTCATTCTAATATTTCTTCCCACTACCGGTTCTTATCTTTCCTTTCTTATATTTTCCCTGGGACATATAAAGCATGTTTTTCCCCTCCCTTCATCTCTTTTACTAATTATCACTGCAGAGAGATGATTAATAACCAAAGTTTGCTGGTTTTCAACACGCTCAGATTTTAGTCTGCTCACTCGCTCACGCATGCACTATCTCTCCGACATTTGCACACCCCCAGCTATAATTAAAGTTTACAACAGGCCAGTTAGAGACATTCCATAAATGTTCTTTATTTTTTGGCCACGTGGCTCGTGGGATCTTATTTCCCCGACCAGGGATCGAACGTGTGTCCCCTGCAGTGGAAGCACACTGGACCGCCAGGAAAGTCCCATAAATATTCTTATTTTAAAGAAGAGACACTAATATGCAAGGGGTTTAGATAACATACATAAGAGGTGACTGGGATGGAAATCAAATCCAGCGAGTCTTCTAGCTTTAACTCTTTTACCCTTTCTGCTTGAATTTGGCCACCTCCCTTTAAAATAAACAGAAACACTTAGAGTTGAAAGTAATTTTGTATACTGGCTAGTAGAGTTGAACATGCTTATATTCATTCATATTAGCAAAACGATTCCTGAGCTGAAAGTACTGGAATTTTAATATTGGTTTATTATACGTAATAAGCCCTCCTCCCCCACCACACACACACATGCACACATCTTTTTTGGGGATAAATGTCCACAGTCTTAGATATTATAAAGATATTTTTGAAAATACAAACTGAAAAACACATAAATATTAGCCTGACTTTCAAAGTTTTTTTTTTTTTTCCCCCTAGATTGCAGAGATATTATGTAACATTGGTGTCAAGCTTTCAGAGGATGAATTTGAAAATGTATGGAATCTTGCATCAGAAAAACATCACCGGGGAGAAGTTTGTGTTGAGAATATCAGAAATGTTCTGAATGAGTTACAACACGCAGACTGGACCAAGTGCAAAACAGCCGTGTGATCTTTGTGGAGTTCATTCATTTACACCAAAGAATTGTTAAATCCGTGTTCATCTAAAATGTTCAGTCCATTCTGGTTTTAGATATTATAATTCAGCAATCACTGTCATAGGGCTTATATGCCTGGATGCGTTGCTAATAAATGAGATCTTGGACTTTAAACTTTATTTTCTTGTTTTCTATAAAGCACCAAAGAATTTGCCAAGCACTTGGAGTTAACCTTTAAGCTCACCAAAGGCATAGCTCAGAATGATGCTGGAAGTTTGTCATGTTTAGTGTGCTTAAGAATGCTATGTTTGAGTGGGTGGCCTGATATTCAAAGTCTGGTTTGTGATACCAGGTTCACAAAATTCTGCCTTCAACATTTTGTTATTTTTCTCTTTAGGTGTCACTGTGACACAACTGAAGCTTAATGGGCTTTTAAGTCTCTGTCAGCACCTGGGGAAAACAGACTTAATCACAAGGAGCAGAATTTTGGGAATAAAAACTTGAGTTCCAACAACGACATGATGTCTGGTAGCTTTTCACATATTTTTATGGCCAGAAAAGCATATTGTCCTTGGAGTATCTGAAGAGGACATAGCTGACTACACTGTTAGATGTAGCTTTAGAGAGTTATTGTAGCAAATTGTGCTGAATCATTCCCTCCCTCCTGCCTCGGCTCTTTGATATACAAATGTGATGCCTGAGCGGGATGAGATCCGGATGGTGATGGGGAAGTGGGAGCCCGGTCCAGCGTGTTCTTTCTGTGCATCAGGAAAGCCCCAGGGTGGGTTGAATCCATGACTGAAGCTTTCTCAGCAATATCACTTGATGAATTGAATGATCAATAGCATGTATTCTACTGGTATTTCTCTGTGATAGACCTTGACATTTTGTTGTTTGGTTTTTGTCTATTAGTCTAAAAAAATTACTCTTTAACTTAGATGTTGTGGTTATTCTGTAGGCTACTGTTACTTAAAAACAACAACAACAACAAACAACCAAGGTTCAAAAGATTGCTTTACCCAATCCCTAGGGAAAATTTGTATAATCCATTTATTTTATAGGTAATTTATGTGAAAAATTTTAACTTTTTATTTTGAAATGATTTTCGACTTCCAGAAGATTTGCACAAGTAGCACGAAGAATTATGCAGGGGTGGGCTGGAGCTTGCTCCTACCGTCCACTGCGGTCAACTGTGGGCATTTCTTCCCAGCACTGTGTCCGTGACCCCATGTTGGTAGCCTGAAACCAGCTACAGTGAGAGTATTTGCACTAAGCAAACCAACACACGCTACAGATCGGGGATCCCCACCCTTCCCAAAGAACATTTACAAGCACATCTACATCTATCTGTCTATCTATTTCCCTGTCTATCTATCTATTTCCCTGTCTATCTATCTATTTCCCTGTCTATCTATCTATTTCCCTGTCTATCTATCTATCTGTCTATCTATCTATCTATCTACCTACCGATCTATCATCTATCTTCCTATCTATCCATCCATCCATCCATCCACCTACCTACATACCTATATATGTCTCTATCTATCCATCTATCTTCGTATCTATTTATCTATCCATCCATTTACCTACCTATGTCTCTATCTATGTCTCTATCTATCTATGTCTCTATCTATGTCTCTATCTATGTCTCTATCTATCTATCTATCTATCTATCTATCTATCTATCTGATCTATCATCTGTCTATTCACCCATCTATTGACAGAGGCAGGCTCCTTGACCAAACTTTAGTCAGGCTCCTTTGAACCCTTTTCTCAATTAGGTTTTGACCTTGGGCTTCTGTGTCTGTCTTTCCTGGGCCTGCATTGCACAGTTTTAGCAAGAATCTTGCTAAGTCAGTTTACAGAGAATCCTCCCATTGTCGATATCTGATTACCCTCCATATCTGATGAAATTCTTCATCCCCCAACTATGATGTATTAACGTTGGCCTGCTTTTTTTTTTTTTTTGGATAGCTATTATAAAATGTTTATTATTGATTTGTATTTACTTCCTGAATTTTTTCTTTTGAATTTTATTTTATTTTTTTATACAGCAGGTTCTTATTAGGCATCAATTTTATACACATCAGTGTATACATGTCAATCCCAATCGCCCAATTCAGCACGCCACCATCCCCACCCCCCCGTGGCTTTCCCCCCTTGGTATCCATACATTTGTTCTCTACATCTGTGTCTCAACTTCTGCCCTGCAAACCAGTTCATCTGTACCATTTTTCTAGGTTCCACATACATGCATTAATATTCGATATTCGTTTTTCTCTTTCTGACTCACTTCACTCTGTATGACAGTCTCTAGATCCATCCACGTCTCAACAAATGACTCAATTTCGTTCCTTTTTATGGCTGAGTAATATTCCATTGTATATATGTATCACATCTTCTTTATCCATTTGTCGATCGGCATTTAGGTTGCTTCCATGACCTAGTTATTGTAAATAGTGCTGCAATGAACATTGGGGTGCATATGTCTTTTTGAATTATGGTTTTCTCTGGGTATATGCCTAGTAGTGGGATTGCTGGGTCACATGGTAATTCTATTTTTAGTTTTTTAAGGAAGTTCCATACTGTTCTCCATAGTGGCTGTATCAATTTACATTCCCACCAACAGTGCAAGAGGGTTCCCTTTCCTCCACCTCCTCTCCAGCATTTGGGGTTTGTAGATTTTCTGATGATGCCCATTCTAACTGGTGTGAGGTAATACTTCATTGTAGTTTGGATTTGCATTTCTCTAAAAATTAGTGATGTTGAGCAGCTTTTCACTTGCTTCTTGGCCATCTGTATGTCTTCTTTGGAGACATGTCTATTTAGGTCTTCTGCCCATTTTTGGATTGGGTTGTTTGTTTCTTTAATATTGAGCTCCATGAGTTGTTCATATATATTGGAGATTAATCCTTTGTCCGTTGATTCGTTTGCAAATATTTCTCCCATTCTGAGGGTTGTCTTTTCGTCTTGTTTATGGTTTCCTCTGCTGTGCAAAAGCTTTTAAGTTTCATTAGGTCCCATTTGTTTATTTTTGTTTTTATTTCCATTACTCTAGGAGGTGGATCAAAAAAGATCTTGGTGTGATTTATGTCAAAGAGTGTTCTTCCTATGCTTTCCTCTAATAGTTTTATAGTGTCCGGTCTTACAGTTAGGTCTCGAATCCATTTTGAGTTTATTTTTGTGTATGGTGTTAGGGAGTGTTCTAATTTCATCCTTTTACATGTAGCTGCCTAGTTTTCCCAGCACCACTTACTGAAGAGACTGTCTTTTCACCATTGTATATCCTTGCCTCCTTTGTCATAGATTAGTTGACCATAGGTGCCTGGGTTTATCTCTGGGCTTTCTATCTTGTTCTATTGATTTATGTTTCTGTTTTTGTGCCACTACCATATTGTCTTGATTACTGTAGCTTTGTAGTATAGTCTGAAGTCAGGGAGTCTGATTCCTCCAGCTCCATTTCTTTCCCTCAAGACTGCTTTGGCTATTTGGGGTCTTTTGTGTCTCCATACAGATTTCAAGATTTTTTTGTTCTAGTCCCGTAAAAAATGCCATTGTTAATTTGATAGGGATTGCATTGAATCTGTAGATTGCTTTGGGTAGTATAGTCATTTTCACAATATTGATTCTTCCAATCCAAGAACATGGTATATCTCTCCATCTGTTGGTATCATCTTTAATTTCTTTCATCAGTGTCTTATAGTTTTCTGCCTACAGGTCTTTTGCCTCCCTAGGTAGGTTTATTCCTAGGTATTTTATTCTTTTGTTGCAATGGTAAATGGGAGTGTTTCCTTAATTTCCATTTCAGATTTTTCATCATTAGTGTATAGGAATGTAAGAGATTTCTGTGCATTAATTTTGTATCCTGCAACTTTACCAAATTCATTGATTAGCTCTAGTAGTTTTCTGGTGGCATTTTTAGGATTCTCTATGTATAGTATCATGTCATCTGCAAACAGTGACAGATTTACTTCTTCTTTTCCAATTTGTATTCCTTTTATTTCTTTTTCTTCTCTGATTGCCGTGGCTAGGACTTCCAAAACTATGTTGAATTTTAATGGTGAGAGTGGATATCCTTGTGTTGTTCCTGATCTTAGAGGAAATGCTTTCAGTTTTTCACCATTGAGAATGATGTTTGCTGTGGGTTTGTCATATATGGCCTTTATTATGCTGAGGTAGGTTCCCTCTATGCCCACTTTCTGGAGAGTTTTCATCATAAATGGGTGCTGAAATTTGTCAAAAGCTTTTTCTGCATCTATTGAGATGATCATATGGTTTTTATACTTCAATTTGTTAATATGGTGTATCACACTGATTGATTTGCATATATTGAAGAATCCTTGCATCCCTGGGATAAATCCCACTTGATCATGGTGTATGATCCTTTTAATGTGTTGTTGGATACTGTTTTTTTTTGTTGTTGTTTCTTAATATTTTATTGAATTCTAAGGTATATACAGAAATATCCACAATATGTAAACACATACAATTCAGTGAATTATCACAAAGTGAGCACAGATATGTAACAGTACTCAAGAAAGCATATTCCCAGCACTCAGAAATCTTCCAGTGCCCCCTCCCAAACACTGCTCTCTCCCTCCTCCTCAAAAGTAATCACTATCCTCATTTCTAACACGGTAATTCTGTTGTCCCTCTTTTCCAGCTTTAGAGAAATGAAATCACTCTGTATGAATCTTAATTCTGGCTTTTTTTTCTCCATATTTTGTTTGAGAAATTTATCCATGTTGTTGAATATAGCTGTAGTTTATTCACAGTTATTACTTTATAGTACTCTACAGTATGAATTTACCACCATTTATTGTTTCTAGTGTTTTGTTTCTACATATCATGATGCTCTGTATATTCTTGTTCGTTGAATCTGAAAGTCTTCAGGTTTCATAGGGGAACTGAAAACATTTACATTTATTGTCCTGATACTTGGCCTTGTTTCTCTTGTTTTTGAAAACATTGTTACATTGTGTTTCTCTATTAAATTGAAGTCCCAAACAACAGTTTTTAATTCCTCCCATGATCTTGGAACATTCTTTGAACTGGCACATAGTAGATACTCAACAAATAACTGCTGATTAAATGACATGAATAGATGGCTGGCTGGATGGAATGGAATGGTACTGGTCTGCTAAGGGAGGTGACTCGAGGACCCCCCCAAAGAAGTCTCTTTTTTTTTTTTTTCCATACACACACACTGTATTTTATTTTTACAAGAGATAAATAGACTGACACCAAGCATTGTACATGGATGACCACAACAAAAGCAACAATGATTGCAATTACCAAACATTAAACACACTCATACTATGTCATAATATTGACATTCAGTCCAGTAATCCTCCACTGTAACAGCTCCTTTACTTTGCAGTGAAAATTGATTTGTATATTCTCTGCCTCTAAGTCCTTGTGGGATTTTTTTTTTTTAATTCAGACAGAAAGTCACAAAAATTATACACATCCTCATCAGTTCACTCAGTCCCATGTAATTAATTTGTTTTTCATCTTGATCTTTTGTTAGCACTTTTATGAGTTCATCAGTTTTTCTTTAGAGTTCTGAAAATGCTTATTCATTCAGTTCAGCAGTACCGTCAGTTACCAGAAACCTGTACTTGTCAGAGTCTTTTCCATGAATTTCTTGAAGATGAAACCCTTTTATAGGAACATATTTGCAAAATCATCAGAGTACACCCAGAACTGTCTGTAAATGACAAAAGACTTAAAAATGACCATGGTTAAAGATTTGATGAAAGTTCATAATAATGCAGTTGACAAGAAAATTAGTTATTTCTGAGATATACATTTTAAAGTAATAACTAGGATTATTACTTATAACATTATACCAGAACATATAAGATTTTTAGAAGTTTCCTGTAATGTCTGAAACATTTATATTAACATATTTCCATACATATTTCCATACAAATACAAATAGAAGATTTTTAGAAATTTCATGTAATGTCTGAAACATTTATATTAACATATTTCCATACATATTTCCATACAAATACAAATATAAGATTTTTAGAAATTTCATGTAATGTCTGAAACATTTATATTAACATATTTCCATACAAATAACCCAATGAAAGTTTAGTATTAGTTGTTTTGTTTCTTTTTTTATACTGCAGGTTCTTATTAGGCATCAATTTTATACACATCAGTGTATACATGTCAATCCCAATCGCCCAATTCAGCACACCACCATCCCCACCTCACCGCAGTTTTCCCCCCTTGGTGTCCATATGTCCATTCTCTACATCTGTGTCTCAACTTCTGCCCTGCAAACTGGCTCATCTGTACCATTTTTCTAGGTTCCACATACATGCATTAATATATGATATTTGTTTTTCTCTTTCTGACTTACTTCACTCTGTATGACAGTCTCTAGATCCAACCACGTCTCAACAAATGACTCAATTTCGTTCCTTTTTATGGCTGAGTAATATTCCATTGTATATATGTACCACTTCTTCTTTATCCATTTGTCTGTTGATGGGCATTTAGGTTGCTTCCATGACCTGGCTATTGTAAATAGTGCTGCAATGAACATTCGGGTGCATGTGTCTTTTTGAATTACGGTTTTCTCTGGGTATATGCCCAGTAGTGGGATTGCTGGGTCATATGGTAATTCTATTTTTAGTTTTTTAAGGAACCTCCATATTGTTCTCCATAGTGGCTGTATCAATTTACATTCCCACCAACAGTGCAAGAGGGTTCCCTTTTCTCCACACCCTCTCCAGCATTTGTTGTTTGTAGATTTTCTGATGATGCCCATTCTAACACGAGTGAGGTGATACCTCATTGTAGTTTTGATTTGCATTTCTCTAATAATTAGTGATGTTGAGCATCTTTTCATGTGCTTCGTGGCCGTCTGTATGTCTTCTTTGCAGAAATGTCTATTTAGGTCTTCTGCCCATTTTTGGATTGGGGTGTTTGTTTCTTTACTATTGAGCTGAATGAGCTGTTTATATATTTTGGAGATTAATCCTTTGTCCATTGATTCCTTTGCAAATATTTTCTCCCATTCTGAGGGTTGTCTTTTCGTCTTGTTTATGGTTTCCTTTGCTGTGCAAAAGCTTTGAAGTTTCATTAGGTCCCACTTGTTTATTTTTGTTTTTATTTCCATTACTCTAGGAGGTGGATCAAAAAAGATCTTGCTGTGATTTATGTCAAAGAGTGTTCTTCCTATGTTTTCCTCTAAGAGTTTTATAGTGTCCAGTCTTATATTTAGGTCTCTAATCCATTTTGAGTTTATTTTTGTGTATGGTGTTAGGGAGTATTCTAATTTCATTCTTTTACATGTAGCTGTCCAGTTTTCCCAGCACCACTTATTGAAGAGACTGTCTTTTCTCAATTGTATATCTTTGCCTCCTTTGTCATAGATTAGTTGACCATAGGTGCGTGGGTTAATCTCTGGGCTTTCTATCTTGTTCCATTGATCTATGTTTCTGTTTTTGTGCCAGTACCATATTGTCTTGATTACTGTAGCTTTGTAGTATAGTCTGAAGTCAGGGAGTCTGATTCCTCCAGCTCCATTTTTTTGCCTCAAGACTGCTTTGGCTATTCGGGGTCTTTTGTGTCTCCATACAAATTTTAAGATGATTTGTTCTAGCTCCGTAAAAAATGCCATTGGTAATTTGATAGGGATTGTGTTGAATCTGTAGATTGCTTTGGGTAGTATACTCATTTTCACAATGTTGATTCTTCCAATCCAAGAACATGGTATATCTCTCCATCTGTTGGTATCATCTTTAATTTCTTTCATCAGTGGCTTATAGTTTTCTGCATACAGGTCTTTTGTCTCCCTAGGTAGGTTTATTCCTAGGTATTTTATTCTTTTTGCTGCAATGGTAAATGGGAGTGTTTCCATAATTTCTCTTTCAGATTTTTCATCATTAGTGTATAGGAATGCAAGAGATTTCTGTGCATTAATTTTGTAACCTGCAACTTTACCATATTCATTAATTAGCTCTAGCAGTTTTCTGGTGGCAGTTTTAGGATTCTCTATGTATAGTATCATGTCATCCGCAAACAGTGACAGTTTTACTTCTTCTTTTCCAATTTGTATTCCTTTTATTTCTTTTTCTTCTCTGATTGCCGTGGCTAGGACTTCCAGAACTATGTTGAATAATAGTGGTGAGAGTGGACATCCTTGTCTCATTCCTGATCTTAGAGGAAATGCTTTCAGGTTTTCACCATTGAGAATGATGTTTGCTGTGGGTTTGTCATATATGGCCTTTATTATGTTGAGGTAGGTTCCCTCTATGCCCACTTTCTGGAGAGTTTTTATCATAAATGGGTGTTGAATTTTGTCAAAAGATTTTTCTGCATCTATTGAGATGATCATATGGTTTTTATTCTTCAATTTGTTAATATGGTGTATCACATTGATTGATTTGTGTATATTGAAGAATCCTTGCATCCCTGGGATAAATCCCACTTGATCGTGGTGTATGATCCTCTTAATGTGTTGTTGGATTCTGTTTGCTAGTATTTTGTTGAGGATTTTTGCATCTATATTCATCAGTGATATTGGTCTGTAATTTTCTTTTTTTGTAGTGTCTTTGTCTGGTTTTGGTATCAGGGTGATGGTGGCCTCATAGAATGAGTTTGGGAGTGTTCCTTCCTCTGCAATTTTTTGGAAGAGTTTGAGAAGGATGGGTGTTAGCTCTTCTCTAAATGTTTGATAGAATTCACCTGTGAAGCCATCTGGTCCTGGACTTTTGTTTGTTGGAAGATTTTTAATCACAGTTTCAATTTCATTACTTGTGATTGGTCTGTTCATATTTTCTGTTTCTTCCTGATTCAGTCTTGGAAGGTTATACCTTTCTAAGAATTTGTCCATTTCTTCCAGGTTGTCCATTTTATTGGCATAAAGTTGCTTGTAGTAGTCTCTTAGGATGTTTTGTATTTCTGCGGTGTCTGTTATAACTTCTCCTTTTTCATTTCTGATTTTATTGATTTGAGTCCTCTCCCTCTTTTTCTTGATGAGTCTGGCTAATGGTTTATCAATTTTGTTTATCTTCTCAAAGAACCAACTTTTAGTTTTATTGATCTTTGCTATTGTTTTCTTTGTTTCTCTTTCATTTATTTCTGCTCTGATCTTTATGATTTCTTTCCTTCTGCTAACTTTGGGTTTTGTTTGTTCTTCTTTCTCTAGTTTCTTTAGGTGTAAGGTTAGATTGTTTACTTGAGATTTTTCTTGTTTCTTGAGGTAGGCTTGTATAGCTATAAACTTCCCTCTTAGAACCGCTTTTGCTGCATCCCATAGGTTTTGGGACGTCGTGTTTTCATTGTCATTTGTCTCTAGGTATTTTTTGATTTCCTGTTTGATTTCTTCAGTGATCTCTTGGTTATTTAGTAACGTATTGTTTAGCCTCCATGTGTTTGTCTTTTTTACGTTTTTTTCCCTGTAATTCATTTCTAATCTCATAGCATTGTGGTCAGAAAAGATACTTGATATGATTTCAATTTTCTTAAATTTACTGAGGCTTGATTTGTGACTCAAGATGTGATCTATCCTGGAGAATGTTCCGTGCGCACTTGAGAAGAACGTGTAATCTGCCGTTTTTGGATGGAATGTCCTATATATATCAATTAAATCTATCTGGTCTATTGTGTCATTTAAAGCTTCTGTTTCCTTATTTATTTTCATTTTGGATGATCTGTCCATTGGTGTAAGTGAGGTGTTAAAGTCCCCCACTATTATTGTGTTACTGTCGATTTCCTCTTTTATAGCTGTTAGCAGTTGCCTTATGTATTGAGGTGCTCCTATGTTGGGTGCATGTATATTTATAATTGTTATATCTTCTTCTTGGATTGATCCCTGGATCATTATGTAGTGTCCTTCCTTGTCTCTTGTAACATTTTTTATTTTAAAGTCTATTTTATCTGATATGAGTATAGCTACTCCAGCTTTCTTTTGATTTCCATTTGCATGGAATATCTTTTTCCATCCCCTCACTTTCAGTCTGTATGTGTCCCTAGGTCTGAAGTGGGTCTCTTGTAGACAGCATATATATGGGTCTTGTTTTTGTATCCATTCAGCCAGTCTATGTCTTTTGGTTGGGGCATTTAATCCATTCACGTTTAAGGTAATTATCGATATGTATGTTCCTATGACCATTTTCTTAATTGTTTTGGGTTTGTTTTTGTAGGTCCTTTTCTTCTCTTGTGTTTCCCACTTAGAGAAGTTCCTTTAGCATTTGTTGTAGAGCTGGTTTGGTGGTGCTGAATTCTCTTAGCTTTGGCTTGTCTGTAAAGCTTTTGATTTCTCCATCAAATCTAAATGAGATCCTTGCTGGGTAGAGTAATCTTGGTTGTAGATTCTTCCCTTTCACCACTTTAAGTATATCATGCCACTCCCTTCTGGCTTGGAGAGTTTCTGCTGAGAAATCAGCTGTTAACCTTATGGGAGTTCCCTTGTATGTTATTTGTCGTTTTTCCCTTGCTGCTTTCAGTAATTTTTCTTTGTCTTTAATTTTTGCCACTTTGATTACTATGTGTCTCGGCGTGTTTCTCCTTGGGTTTATTCTGTGTGGGACTCTCTGTGCTTCCTGGACTTGGGTGGCTATTTCCTTTCCCATGTTAGGGAAGTCTTCGACTATAATCTCTTCAAATATTTTCTCGGGTCCTTTCTCTCTCTCTTCTCCTTCTGGGACCCCTATAATGAGAATGTTGTTGCGTTTAATGTTGTCCCAGAGGTCTCTTAGGCTGTCTTCATTTCTTTTCATTCTTTTTTCTTTATTCTGTTCCACAGCACTGAATTCCACCATTCTGTCTTCCAGGTCACTTATCCGTTCTTCTGCCTCAGTTATTCTGCTATTGATTCCTTCTAGTGTAGTTTTCATTTCAGTTATTGTATTGGTCATCTCTGTTTGTTTGTTCTTTAATTCTTCTAGGTCTTTGTTAATCATTTCTTGCATCTTCTCAATGTTTGCCTCCATTCTTATTCCGAGGTCCTGGATCATCTTCACTACCATTATTCTGAATTCTTTTTCTGGAAGGTTGCCTATCTCCACTTCATTTAGTTGTTTTTCTGGGGTTTTTTCTTGTTCCTTCATCAGGTACATAGCCCTCTGCCTTTTCATCTTCTCTGTCTTTCTGTAACTGTGGTTTTTGGTCCACAGGCTGCAGGATTGTAGTTTTTCTTGCTTCTGTTGTCTGCCCTCTGGTGGTTGAGGCTATCTAAGAGGCTTGATGGGAGGCTCTGGTGGTGGGTAGAGCTGACTGTTGCTGTGGCGGTCAGAGCTCAGTAAAACCTTAATCCACTTGACTGTTGATGGGTGGGGCTGGGTTCCCTCCCTGTTGCTGTGGTGGTCAGAGCTCAGTAAAACCTTAATCCACTTGACTGTTGATGGGTGGGGCTGGGTTCCCTCCCTGTTGGTTGTTTTGCCTGAGGCAACCCAACACTGGAGCCTACCCGTGCTCTTTGGTGGGGTTAATGGCAGACTCTGGGAGGGCTCACACCAAGGAGAACTTCCCAGGACCTCTGCTGCCAGTGTCCTTATCCCCACGGTGAAACAGAGCCACCACTTGCCTCTGCAGGAGACCCCCCAACACCAGCAGGTACGTCTGGTTCAGTCTCCCCCAGGGTCACTGCTCCTTCCCCTGGGTCCCGATGCACACAGTACTTTGTGTGTGCCCTCCAAGAGTGGGGTCTCTGTTTCCCCCAGTCCTGTCACAGTCCTGCAATCAATTCCCACTAGACTTCAAAGTCTGATTCTCTAGGAATTCCTCCTCCCGTTGCCGGACCCCCAGGTTGGGAAGCCTGACGTGGGGCTCAGAACCTTCACTCCAGTGGGTGGACTTCTGTGGTATAAGTGTTCGCCAGTCTGTGAGTCACCCACCCAGCAGTTATGGGATTTGATTTTACTCTGATTGCGCCCCTCCTACCGTCTCACTGTGGCTTCTCCTCTGTCCTTGGACGTGGGGTATCCTCCTTGGTGAAGTCCAGGGTCTTCCTGTCAATGATTGTCCAGCAGCCAGTTGTGATTCTGGTGCTCTCGCAAGAGGGAGTGAGAGCACGTCCTTCTACTCCGCCATCTTGGTTAATCTCCCCTGGATACTGTTTTTTAATGTTTTGTTGAGGATTTTTGCACCTATATTCATCAGTGATATTGGTTTGTAATTTTCTTTTTTTGTAGTATCTTTGTCTGGTTTTGGTATCAGGCTGATGTTGGCCTCATAGAATGAGTTTGGGAGTGTTCCTTCCTCGGCAATTTTTGGGAAGAGTTTGAGAAGGAAGGGTGTTAGCTCTTCTCTAAATGTTTGATAGAATTCACCTGTGAAGCCATCTGGTGCTGGAGTTTTGTTTGTTGGAAGATTTTTAATCACAGTTTCAATTTCATTACTTGGGATTGGTCTGTTCATATTTTCTATTTCTTCCTGGTTCAGTCTTGGAATGTTATACTTTTCTAAGAATTTGTCCATTTCTTCCAGGTTGTCCATTTTGTTGTCATAGAGTTGCTTGTAGTAGTCTCTTAGGATGTTTTGTATTTCTGCGGTGTCTGTTGTAACTTCTCCTTTTTCATTTCTAATTGTATTGATTTGAGTCCTCTCCCTCTTTTTCTTGGTGAATCTGGCTAATGGTTTATCAATTTTGTTTATCTTCTCAAAGAACCAGCTTTTAGTTTTATTGATATTTGCTATTGTTTTCTTTCTTTCTATTTCATTTATTTCTGCTCTGATCTTTATGATTTCTTTCCTTCTGCTAACTTTCGGTTTTGTTTGTTCCTCTTTATCTAGTTCCTTTAGGTGTAAGGTTAGAGTGTTTATTTGAGATTTTTCTTGTTTCTTGAGGTAGGCTTGTATACCTATAATCTTTCCTCTTAGAACTGCTTTTGCTGCATCCCATAGGTTTTGGATTGTCGTGTTTTCTTTGTCACTTGTCTCTAGGTATTTTTTGATTTCCTCTCTGATTTCTTCAGTGATCTCTCGGTTATTTAGTAACGTATTGTTTAGCCTCCATGTGTTTGTGTTTTTTACGTTTTTTCCCCTCTAATTCATTTCTAATCTCATAGCGTTGTGGTCAGAAAAGATGCCTGATATGATTTCAATTTTCTTAAATTTACTGAGGCTTGATTTATGACCCAAGATGTGATCTATCCTGGAGAATGTTCCGTGCGCACTTGAGAAGAAAGTGTAATCTGCTGTTTTTGGATGGAATGTCCTTTAAATATCAATTAAATCTATCTGGTCTATTGTGTCATTTAAAGCTTCTGTTTCCTTATTTATTTTCATTTTGGATGATCTGTGCATTGGTGTAAGTGAGGTGTTAAAGTCCCCTTTAGTGTAAAATAGTGTTAAAGTAACACTATTACTGTGTTACTGTTGATTTCCTCTTTTTTAGCTGTTAGCAGTTGCCTTATGTATTGAGGTGCTCCTATGTTGGGTGCATATATATTTATAATTGTTATATCTTCTTCTTGGATTGATCCCTGGATCATTATGTAGTGTCCTTCCTTGTCCCTTGTAACATTCTTTATTTTAAAGTCTATTTTATCTGATATGAGTATTGCTACTCCAGGTTTCTTTTGATTTCCATTGGCATGGAATATCTTTTTCCATCCCCTCACTTTCAGTCTGTATGTGTCCCTAGTTCTGAAGTGGGTCTCTTGTAGACAGCATATATATGGGTCTTGTTTTTGTATCCATTTAGCAAGCCTGTGTCTTTTGGTTGGAGAATTTAATCCATTCACGTTTAAGGTAATTATCGATATGTATGTTCCTATGACCATTTTCTTAATTGTTTTGGGTTTGTTTTTATAGCTTCTCTTCTTCTCTTGTGTTTCCCACTTAGAGGAGATCCTTTAGCATTTGTTGTAGAGCTGGTTTGGTGGTGCTGAATTCTCTTAGCTTTTGCTTGTCTGTAAAGCTTTTGATTTCTCCATTGAATCTCAATGAGATACTTGCTGGGTAGAGTAATCTCAGTTGTAGGTTCTTCCCTTTCACCACTTTAAGTATATCATGGCACTCCCTTCTGGCTTGGAGAGTTACTGCTGAGAAATCAGCTGTTAACCTTATGGGAGTTCCCTTGTATGTTATTTGTCATTTTTCCCTTGCTCGTTTCAGTAATTTTTCTTTGACTTTAATTTTTGCCAGTTTGGTTACTATGCATCTCGGCGTGTTTCTCCGTGGGTTTATCCTGTATGGGACTCGCTGCGCTTCCTCATCTTGGGTGGCTATTTCCTTTCCTATGTTAGGGAAGTTTTTGACTATAATCTCTTCAAATATTTTCTCTGGTTCTTTCTCTCTCTTCTCCTTCTGGGACCCGTATAATGCAAATGTTGTTGCATTTAATGTTGTCCTAGAGGTTTCTTAGGCTCTCTTCATTTCTTTTCATTCTTTTTTCTTTATTCTGTTCCGCAGCCATGAATTCCATCATTCTGTCTTCCAGGTCACTTTTCCATTCTTCTGCCTCAGTTATTCTGCTATTGATTCCTTCTAGTGTAGTTTTCATTTCAGTTATTGTGTTGTTCATCTCTGTTTGTTTGTTCTTTAATTCTTCTAGGTCTTTGTTAAACATTTCTTGCATCTTCTTGATCTTTGCCTCCATTGTTTTTCCGAGGTCCTGGATCATCTTCACTATCATTATTCTGAATTCTTTTTCTGGCAGGTTGCCTATCTCCACTTCATTTAGTTGTTTTTCTGGGGTTTTATCTTGTTCCTTCGTCTGGTACATAGCCCTCTGCTTTTTCATCTTGTCTATCTTTCTGTGAATGTGGTTTTTGTTCCACAGGCTGCAGGATTGTAGTTCTTCTTGCTTCTGCTCTCTACCCTCTGGTGGATGAGGCTATCTAAGAGGCTTGTGGAAGTTTCCTGATGGGAGGGACTGGTGGTGGGTAGAGCTGACTGTTGCTCTGGTGGGCAGAGCTTAGTAAAACTTTAATCCACTTGACTGTTGATGGGTGGGGCTGGGTTCCCTCCCTGTTAGTTGTTTGACCTGAGGCAACCCAACACTGGAGACTACCTGGGGTCTTTTGTGGGGCTAATGACAGACTCTGGGAGGGCTCACGCCAAGAAGTACTTCCCAGAACTTCTGCCTCCAGTGTCATTTTCCTCATGGTGAGCCATAGCCACCCTCACCTCTGCAGAAGACCATCCAACACTAGCAGGTAGGTCTGGTTCAGTCTCCCCTGGGGTCACTGCTCCTCTCCCTGGGTCTTGATGTGCACACTGCTTTTTGTGTGCCCTCCACGAGTGGAGTCTCTGTTTCCCCCAGTCCTGTCGAAGTCCTGCAATCCAATCCCACTAGCCTTGAAAGTCAGATTCTCTAGGAAGTCCTCCTCCTTTTGCCGGACCCCCAGGTTGGGAAGCCTGACATGGGGCTCAGAACCTTCACTCCAGTGGGTTGACTTCTGTGGTATAAGTGTTCTCCAGTCTGTGAGTCACCCACCTAGCAGTTATGGGATTTGATTTTACACTGATTGTGCCCCTCCTACCATCTCATTGTGGCTTCTCCTTTGTCTTTGGAATGTGGGGTATCTTTTTTGGTGAGTTCCAGTGTCTTCCTGTTGATGATTATCCAGCAGCTAGTTGTGATTCTGGTGTTCTCGCAAGAGGGAGTGAGAACACGTCCTTCTACTCCTTGGCCTGCTTTTGGCAAAAACTCCTGTTAAGTCAGCTTAGCAAGAATTCCCCCTACCCTGATGTCTCCTCTTAATAACTTTCTGTCCACTGACCTCCCTTGGTTATAAATCTCTTCTTTTCCTTGTTTTATTCAAAACTGAGCCCAGTTTTATACTGAGGTCCCTTTCCCCCTATTGCAATAGTTCCTGGATAAAATCTGTCTTTTGCTGCTTTAACTAATTTCCAGCTCTGTCTTCTTTAATTCCATCCATCCACCCATCTGTAAAAACGAGTACAGGAAAACCTCATTCAAAAGGAGTCAGGAAGCTCTGAAGGGGAAGCTCTCATGCACATCCTACTCTTTGCAGCTAATTTCACATACCCCTGCAGGAAAAAGCTTGCTTCACATACCCCAGCGGGAAGAAGGAAGATTTTTCCCCTTTCCCAGCAACAGCCCCGCCAATGAGGAACCACCGCAACTCAATGAGAAGTTGCCATGGTGCCTAACTCTCAATCTCCTCCAATGAGCTTTTGTTCAAAACGGCCCCTTTCAACTTTCTCCTTTCCTCTATAGACAAATGCTCTTCTCTTTTGTTCTCCAGACTTGCCTATGGTTCGCCATAGTTTGCATGACCAGAATTGCAATTCCTCTGCTTTTCTCAGCTAAACACGATTTTGCTGGATAAATCACTTACCTTTTTGTTTTAAAGTTTGACACATCTATCCTTTCCTTCATCTTTCCATCCACCTACCCACCCATCCATACATGCGCACATGGACATGTTACTTCTATATACTTTGGTATGTGTTTCCTGAAAATGAGGACATGCTATTACCCAACCATAGTGAAAATTTCAAAATCAGGAAATTGTCATTACCAGGGCATTATTATCTAATTCACAGACTGTATTCAAATTTCTCCAATAATCTTTTATACTGAAAAAATTTTTTCTTGATCTAGGTTGGATCCAGTCTACAAACACATGCTGCATTTAATTGTCATGTCTCTTTAGTTTGCATTAACTTGAAATATTTTTTTGTATCTTTAAACTTCAAGCCTCTAGGAACTGAGTTGAGTGTAGGTGTTACATCACAGCCTATTATAAATATTTCTTTGTGAGTGGGCTCCTTCAATCCTACACCCAGGAGCTGTTCCATGGCTTCTTGCTTTGGAATTGCTTACAAGTCAGAAACTACCTCCTGTGAAAGTTGTTTCCTCCAATGAATTAGAACATCTAGAGTCATAGGATATGTGTAGGGGGGTGATCCTTAAGCCACATGAATCCAAGTGAAGCTGACTGATGGTTTGCTCCCTGCCCTGATGCAGGTGTCTTTGGGCCCATGGACCTAGTGATGCCTGTCTGGATAAGCCCTGTTTAAAAGCTACTATCAAGCTCTGTAGCAAAAAGGCATCTGAATTAACTTACCATTTAAAAGTTTTATCTCCTAATGTCTAAAAGGTTTACGTACATGGAAAACACTTTTCTAGAATTGAATCTCCTTGCCTTAGCTCCTTCTTACTCGGGCTTGGCAATCTGCTATCAGCTGAGGTCACTGCCACTCACAAGCACACCTTGTGTTGTAACTGAAATGCACAGTCAAGTTGAAGCACGCTGCACCCTGAGGCCACCTCTGCCTGTTACAGGCCTGCTGGCTGCTGTGGGCTTGCTAGAAGCCTAGCTGAGGACACCTCCATGGCTTGTGGTGTCACCAACGCCCCCTTGTGGCTTTAAAAACGTTGTTCTTTTCTAACATGTGAGCAATTGGAAACTTTCTAGGTTACCTGTAGTTGAGGCCAGAATCTCTGCGGTTTGCTTGATGTTATTTGCATATGTCGTGCTGTCACTGAAGAAGCAGCCTTTAACCTATGGACAGAGCTGCCACAAGCTGCAGTCCTCTCTGATCAGGGCTCAGTAGAAAGCAGGCAACCCAACTGTGAAATCAGCTGTGTTGCCC
The DNA here is from genome assembly GCF_949987535.1 of Balaenoptera acutorostrata. Taxonomy (NCBI): domain Eukaryota; kingdom Metazoa; phylum Chordata; class Mammalia; order Artiodactyla; family Balaenopteridae; genus Balaenoptera; species Balaenoptera acutorostrata. Next base: position 7,693,526 of record NC_080067.1, read on the forward strand.
CACACAGACTCCTAGAATCAAAGAGTTGTAGGGCTGTTCAGGGTGCTCGGGAAGCTGTAAGGTACATGATGCTAGAAATTTTGTTTACATGCAGAATATGAGCATTTTGTGATTTAAATTTCTTACCTTTGGCTCTAATAATAAAGTATGAAGAACCAGAATCTCAATCAAGTTTCATGCCTCCATGATTTCTAATTCATCATTAGTTTTTTTTCTGCCTTTTGCTACAATGAGTCCCTTTTCCTAAATTGTATTTCATCAGATACGGAGTGCTGGTTTCTTGATTCCCATTTGCAGGAATCATGGTCCCCAGTATGACATGGTCTTCAGGCCCTCATGCTTCACTAAGTCTGACTGCACAATGTTATAAAGCTTAGCGGTTCATCAATCAGACCCCTTCTGAGGAGAAAATTGGGAGCATTAGATATGAATAATAAATCTGTCATTCACTGCGTCTGTGACTTTGGGAAAGACCCCTAACCTTACAAAGCTGTGGTGTTCTTATTTACAAAATGGAAATAACAAGGACTTCCTTATCAGCTTGTAAGCTGGTTTTGATGGTTATGGAGATATTAGGCAGGGGAGTATCTTGTACTGTTTTAGCTCAGGAAATATTATCAAAAGGCCTAGTTTAGGTCATAGCTCATCTCATCCACTTGTAAGTACCCCTTTGTTCTCCACCTATTCATATAATCTTTATGTTGACCTCTTGGCTTTGCCCTCATCCCCGTGATTCTTATTTTTCTTAATTAGGTGTCTATTGTTGATTTTGGCAGATATGACAATTCCTCCTAATACCTCTTATTGTCTGTCTCTCACTTTTCTATGCTTTGAGCAGACCTCCTCATTCTATTTTTTTAAAAAATGTGCACACACACACACACACACACAGTCTGCTGGAATTTTTATTGTGATCGTATTGACTCTAAAGATCAATTGGGGGAACTGACATTTTGATAATGTTTTGACTTCCAAACAATAAATACGGTACATCCATGCATTTACTTAGCTTTTCTTTATCTCAGTAAACGCTCTTTAGTTTTCCACGTTAAGATATTGTACATCTTCTGTCAGATTTATTTCTATATATTGTTTTTGATGTTGTGATAAATTACATCAATTTTTAAATAGGTTTCTTGAAATATCATTTACATACATTAAAATCCACTCTTTTTAAGGGTGTAAGTCTATGAGTGTTGACAGATGCATGGAGGTTGTGTAACCACCATCACAAACAAAATAGAGAACTGTTCTACCACTTGCCAGAATTCTCTCATTTCCCTTTGTAGGGAACATCTTCCACTCCCCACTCCAGTCCCTACAACAACTGATCTGTTTTCTGTCCCTATCGTTTCGCCTTTTTCAAATTGTCATATAAATGGAATTGTGGAGTATGTAGCTCACCTTTTGAGACTGGCTTCTTTTACTTAGTCCAATGCTTTCAAGATCCATCCATATCACTGTGTGAATCAGTACTACATTCTTTTTATTGCTGAGTGGTTTTCCACTGTATGGATAGACTACAATTTATCCATTTACCAATTAAAGACATTTGAGTTGTTTCCAGTTTGTGACAATTCTGAATAAAGCTGCTATGGATACTCATGTATAGGTTTTGTGTAAAGATAAGTTTTCATTTCCCTTGGGGAAATACTTATGGGTAAGATTGCTGGGCTATATGGTAAGTATATGTTTAACTTTATGAGAAACTGAAAATCTGTTTTCCAAAATGGCTGTATCATTTCGTGTTATCACCAGTAATTTATGATGGTTTTAGTGCATCTTGGTATTGTCAGTTTTTTCTTTTTAAATTTTAGTCATCCTAACAGGTGCACAGTAATAGCACACTGTGGTTTTAATTTGCATTTCTGTGATAACTAATGATATTGAGCATCCTTCAAGGGCTCATTGGCCATGCCAGTAACTTCTTTGGTAAAGTGTCTGTTCCAATACGTTGCCTTTTTTTGAATTGACTTGTTATTATTAAGTTTTGAGAGTTCTTCATGTATTCCAGGTGCAATTCTCTTATCAGCTTTGTGTTTTTTTAAAAAATATATATTTATTTATTTATTTTTGGCTGCATCGGGTCTTAGTTGTAGCAGGCGGGATCTTTCTTTGCAGTGCGTGGGCCCTTCATTGGGGCACATGGGCTCAGTAGTTGTGGTGTGCGGGCTTAGTTGCCCCACGGCATGTGGGATCTTAGTTCCCTGACCAGGGATCGAACCCACGTCCCCTGCATTGGAAGGTGAATTCTTAACCACTGGACCACCAGGGAAGTCCCTCAGCTTTGTGCTTTGAAGATATTTTTAAATTTAAAAAAGAACAGAAGTTTCAAACTGTGATAAAGTTCAGTTTATCAATAATATACCGAAATTGCCAGCCTTCTTGAATTTGGAGATTACAAATCCAAGGTGAGACTGATTACTCGGTTTTGTGTTTATCTTCAGTTAGTTCTTTCATATGCAACCACTGAACTTCAGACGTGGAGTAAGTGGAGCTCTGGATTTAGCAAGGGTAGGAATTTCTCCTGGTGAATAAGATGGTGGGGGGATATAGGAGCTGAGTGCATGCTAGGAAACGATTCTAGTGATTACCATGGAAACTAAGATGGGTAAAGAGGAAGTTCAGGAGTGAAACGGTAGTGAAAAATGGCAGGGTCAATGGATTGGACCATTCCAGCGGGTCAAGAATTGTGGAGAAGTATCACAAAAAAGAAGCTAGAAAAATAGGAGATGGTGATCAGAGAGTGGAGCGCTTGCACGTGAGATCCTGGAGATGGTAGGGTTGTTGGTAATAATGTTTGGGGTGTGACAATGAGCGTGAGTGACTGAAGTCGGTTGGAGAACAAGATCACTGAAGGAGAGGAGTTCAAAAAATGGGAAGTCTGGTGTTAAGTAGGAGGACCACCTCCAGGGATGTTGACGTTACCAAAAAAGGTGACAGGGAAGGTGGCAGAGAGAGAGTGACCCTGGTTACATATCCCTTTGAAATATAATGAAAGCTACACACTATCATTTTAGAAAAGTGCACATACACATATATTTTTGGTGGTGTAATATTCAAACCCCTGCTCCCTTCATGGATGGATCTCTAGATGGATCTCTAGACCAGGCTGAAAGTTAAAGTAGCTCTGCTCCAAAATTTTAAATTTATCCTTAGGTAGGGTTATTATTTCTCCCTCCCTCCCTCCCTCCCTCTCTCCCTCCCTCCCTTCTTCCCTCCCTCCCTTCCTTCCTTCCTTCCTTCCTTCCTTCCTTCCTTCCCTCCCCTTTCCCTTCCTCCCTTCCTCCCTCTTTACCTTCCTTCCATGTGACTAACCATCACTTATGTGAACTTTGGTTAAGAACTCCTTTTGGAAGAATCCTGTTCCCCGAATGCAACAGCGAAGAACCGTGCTTCCCCATTTGCAACGGTAGGGGGCACCCTAACATTTCTAAACTTCGCGATGAGGTCCAGCTCACAGTGCAGAAGAGCAGCAGCCCGTTCAATAATACTTTCAGAAAAAAGGAGAATGTCAAGCTGGAGGGAGGAGACTGTCTACCACTGCACTTTCCGAAATCCAGGGTGATCCTAGCAGTTTCCTCTTTTATTATTTAGTGGCAGTAATTAGACTGGAAAGGAACATTTTCAATAGTAAGCTAGAGGGGAAGTCTGTTTGGATCATGAAGTTCCATCTCTTAGTGAAACAGGTACAGCAATGTGAAATATTCATGTGAAATATAAATAAATATCCAAATATATCACCACGTTTTCACCTAAATCATGTTTCTACAGAGTTCAGGATGGTCTTGTTAATAGTAAAATATGTTCAACTCATAAAAACTTTAAAAAGCCACTGTTTCCTAGCCCAGACAAATAAACTCAATAAATTTTCCTCACAACATAGCTAACAAATGGAGGAACTTGTTGGAAATATTATGGGGACCAATAAAAGGTAATTTTATTTTATGTAATACCACTTATGAAAACTCACTGTGGCTTGATGTGAAGAGCTGGACTCCTTAGAGGTTAACACCCCAATCATTAACCAACAATGAGGGTAAACTTGAAGGGCATTTCTTCTATTATGAAACATTTACAATAATAACCTTGTAAAAAATAATGGGATCTTTTTAAAGCTCATTTATTTCCTGGCTAAGTGGCAATTTCCCATCACTCAAAATGCCAATACTTCCTCCTGAAACCCTAGGGATAATCCAATTCATGTATGTTCGTTAAAAAAAAAAAATCTGGTTAAAATAAGCAGGTGATTCTGTTTTAATAATATCTGTCCTGCCAGCAATAAGACAGTCTCAGGTGCAAATAAATATATAAACAAACAGATTTTCTTTAAAGCACACGGGGTCTCATATCATTTCCAAATTAGCCAATTAGCATGGTGCTATTGGAAGAGATAATTAAAAAGTACATTTAGACTCAGAAATGTTTCCTGAGAGTAATCTGGAACTTACAGCCCTTATTCCACCTGTAATTACTTTGCCTGATTTTCCACTCTGTAGATAGAGGTGAACACACCTTCATCTGGGCAGAGGGAAAGCCTTCTTCTTTCTCTCCTGGAGTAAGCTTACATATATCAATACTTCAAAACGATCAATAAACAATTATTTTTTAACAAAAGAACTCCCCATACCAACTCTCTAAGTTGTTTGAGGGAGAGTTAACTAGTACAGAATTTAAATTAAGACTAAAAGTGTTGTCTTTGTCCAGAGATCCAGCCTGTAATTTGTTCTGTTAGAAATATTTTCACAATTAGAATCCTTGGTAAGTTCATCGACTTTTGTAGTAAAGGATGTCTGTCAGAAAAACTGAATTATTGAACTGTATGAGGTCACTTATATGTGGAATCTAAAAAAGACAACAAACTAGTGAATATAACAAAAAAGAAGCAGACTCACAGATATAGAGAACAAACCAGTGGTTATCGATGGGGAGAGGGAAGAGGGAGGAGCAATATCGGGGTTGAAAATTGGGGTACAAACTGTTGGGTGTAAGATAAGCTCAAGGATGTATTGTACAACACGGGGGAAATAGCCAATATTTGTAATAACTGTAAATGAAAAGTAACCTTTAAAAATCGTATAACAAATTTAAAAAGATAAAAAGAAAAAGAAAAACCGATTTACTGAGCTTTATAGGTGAAAGAATTTTGCTGGGGAGAGGTGGGGTTTGGGGAGGACAGAGGATGAACAGACAATCTGTATTTGTTTGATAGTCATTAAGTTGGTGCCTTTTAAATTTTAAAGTGCATATAAATCACCTATAGAGCTTGTTAAAATGCAAATTCTTATTCAGTAAGTTGGGGTTGGGCCTGATACTCTGCATTTCTAATGTTTCCACGTGATAAAGTGTTGCTGGTTAGAGGTCACACTTGGAGTGACAAAGTGTTAAGCTTTCTGGCAATTCTGTGCCTTTGCTTTATGTGTACTAGCTCTCCACCATTCACCCTCCCTGTTGGTATAACTCTTTTACTATTTACACGCCTGCTCTCTGCTCAGGCGTGCATGCATTCCTTCTCTTTGGGTAGCATTCACTTTATTTTTAAAAATAAAATTTTAATTTTAGAACCGTATTAGGTTTACAGAAAAAATGTGAAGATAGTTCCCCGCACTGATTCCCTTATTATTAACTTCTTAATAATTAACTAAGGTCCATGACAATGAATGAACCAATACTGATACAGTATCATTAACTAAAATCCACACTTTATTCAGATCTCTTTGTTTTTACCTAATGTCCTTTTTCTGCCCCAGGATCCCATCCAGGACACCACATTCCATTTAGTGGTCATGTCTCCTTAGGCTCCTCTTGGCTATGATAATAGTTTCTCAGACATTACTTGTTTCTGATGACCTGGACAGTTTTGAGGAGTGCCAGTCAGGTATTTTGTAGAATATCCCTCAATTGAGAATTGTCTGATTTTTTCCCTCATGGTTAGACTGCAGTTATGTGTTCTGGGGGGAAGACCACAGAGGTAAAGTGTTATCCTCATCACATCACATCTAAAGAATATACTCTCAACATTATTTATCACTGTTGATGTTGGCCTTGATCACCTGGCTAAGGTAGTGTTTTCAAGTTTCTCTACAGTCAAGTTACTCTTTTTTACCCTTTTCCATACTGTTCTCTATGGCAGGCAGTCACCATGTGCAGCCCACAATTAAGTGGGAGGTTATGTTCTACCTCTCTGAGAGTGGAGTGTCTACACAAATTATTTGCAATTCTTCTTCATGGGAGATTTGTCTATCACCCCCCATTTATATGTCTATTTCATCATTTATTTATATCATAGATATTTATTCTATACTTTGGGTTATAACCCCATGCTATTTAATTTTGTTGCTCAAAACATTCCAGTGTGGTTTTTTTGTTTGTTTGTTTGTTTTTAGCACTTTTGAATTTTCTGGCACTATAAGATGCTCCAGGCTCATCTTGTATATTTTCTGCCCCAGTCATAGAATTAGCCATTTCTCTAAGGAGCCCTAACCAGCCCTTTTAGTAGAGAATGCTAGGGGGAACCAAGTTCTGGGCACTAAGTGTGTTAGTTTCTACAGGGGTATCTTTGCTTCTGTGTCCTCTTGGCTGATAGAGCAAGCAAATATACATGTGAATATTAATCCATGTATATACACATATCTGCAAATATTTCTATGTATAAATATTTGTATGTACATTAAGCTAAACATGAGTTTATATTGATGTCTCTGACTCCATTTTTTTTTTAACATCTTTATTGGAGTATAATTGCTTTACAATGGTGTGTTAGTTTCTGCTGTATAACAAAGTGAATCAGCTATACGTATACATATATCCCCATATCTCCTCCCTCTTGCGTCTCCCTCCCTCCCACCCTCCCTATCCCACCCCTCTAGGTGGTCACAAAGCACCGAGCTGATCTCCCTGTGCTATGTGGCTGCTTCCCACTAGCTATCTATTTTATGTTTGGTAGTGTATATATGTCCATGCCACTCTCTCACTTTGTCCCAGCTTACCCTTCCCCCTCCCCGTATCCTCAAGTCCATTCTCTAGTAGGTCTGTGTCTTTAGTCCCATCTTGCCCCTAGATTCTTCATGACCATTTTTTTTTTTTTTAGATTCCATATATATGTGTTAGCATACGGTATTTGTTTTTCTCTTTCTGACTTACTTCACTCTGTATGACAGACTCTAGGTCCATCCATCTCACTACAAATAACTCAATTTCGTTTCTTTTTATGGCTGAGTAATATTCCATTGTATATATGTGCCACATCTTCTTTATCCATTCATCTGTTGATGGACACTTAAGTTGCTTCCATGTCCTGGCTGTTGTAAATAGAGCTGCAATGAACACTGTGGCACGTGGATGTCTCTGACTCCATTACCGCATGGATCATTCTAGACCTCGTTCCTTGCTTATCTATAACCACCCACTCCAACAATGAAAATCCAGGCTCCAACCTCCCTCCATCCACTGAGGGCCTGCTGGCGGATGGGGCCATGTTGCTACGAGGCTGCCTGCATGCCCCAGAGGGGTGCGAGGCTAGTGCTGGTTTGTTGGTGGGCGAGTATGCCTCTGGCACTAATAGGCTAGATGGTAGATTCCAAAATGGCATGCGCCAGTGCTGGCATCATTGCGGTACAATGAACTCCCCGATATGGCTGCCACCAGTGTCTTCATCCCCGGGGGAGTCCCAGTTGCCTCCTGTCCCTCTGGCAGGATCTCCAAGGTCAGCAAGTGGGTCTGACCCAGGCTTCTTTCCAATTACTGCCTCTGCATTGGGACTCAGAACATGTGAGGTTTTGCATGTGCATGTGTATCTTATAGTACTCTGGCTCCCAAACTTAAGCCCTACTAGTTTTCAAAGCCAGACGTTTTGGGGGTTTGTGTTCCTGGTGCAGGACCCCTGGCCAAGGAGCCCAGTATGAGCCTGGGGCTGCTTGTTTCTTGGGGAGAACCTCTGCAATTGTGATATTTCTCCTGTTTGGGGGTCACCCACTCACGGGTGTGGGTCCTGACTAAGCTGTGTCTCTGCTGCCACTACCCATCTCATTGTGGTTCCTTCTTTATATCTTCAGTTTTGGAAAATCTTTTCTGGTCGTTCTCATAGATAGTTGCTCTGTAAGTTGTAATTTTGGTGTGCCTGCAGAGGAGGTGAGTTCGGAGTCTTCCCACTCTGCCATCTTGGTCATACCCTCAATCGCATTTTATTTTCAATCACATGTTTTAGTTGGATGTGGAAGTTTGCTTGACAATTTGATAATTATTGTCACTCAGCATGTTGGCAATATTCACTGTATTTTAGTTTACATGGTTACTTTAGAAATAACTGCTTTCTGACTAATTATTGTTTATTTGTAGGCCATATGTCTTTTCTCTCTGCTTGCTTTCAAGACTTTCTCGTATTTTTTGTGTGACTCTATTTTGCTTATTTTGCTCAAAACTCGTCTACTCCTTATATCAGGATTCACTTTTGACAAGAGAACTAAAAAGAAAACCCAAGAGTTTCATATGCTTTATTCTCTCAAGTTAAAAAATAAAGAATAACCTGATTTAAATTTGGTGGAGATTTTTGCTGAACGAGACTGAAGTTTCAGAGATTAGGAACAGAACTGAAATCTAGTTTTGGGCACGGGGACTGGACTAACACTTTTTTTCCGCCCATTACTAACACATGGACCTGATGGATAGAATACAAGAACAACAGCAAAACTAAATCATACCTTTAAAAAAAGAGATGGAAATCTGTGGGTACTTCACTTAAAACAAAGTTAGAGAAGACATGTAATTTGAAGTTAGAGAAACATGCTTGCAGCATGATATCCTGATAACCTGGGCCTGTGTGGGATACACGTCAGAACTGAAGCTCTTATGTCCAGCCAGGGCTCTGTAAGGGCTGCTGTGGCAGATTGCATTCTCCAGAGATGGTCATAAGAATATTTCTTAGTCCACATGGTTTTGTAGAAACTTGTCCCTCCTTCATCAAAGGTGGAATCTAATTCCCCTTCCCTTGAATCTCTTATGTCTCACTTTTAACCAATAGAATTGGTCAGTGGAAGTGATGTTCCATGATTTCCAGGTCTCGGTCAGAAAATGTGGTGCATCTTCCAGTTGCTGGTTGGAACACTCGTGCTGGGGGCCTGTGCTGCCATGAAAGCTGTCCAACTGCCCCAAGGCCACCGTGCCATGAAGAAGCCCAAATTATCGCATGTGGAGAGACCACTTGGAGAAGCCCTGGAACTACACTTAGAGCGATGCCTGGCCAGCACCCATCTGCTCCTGCTGGCCTCCACCCCACCTCCCCACCCCACTTCCAGCTGCAGTCACCTAGTACTGCAAATGCTTCAGAGATATTGAGCCAGAACTGCCCATAGAGCCAGTGTCAAATTTCTCACCCACATGAGATAAGAAAATGATCATTTATGTTATTTTAAGTCGCTTAAAATTTAGTGATTTGTTATGCAGCGTTAACGACTTGAACAGCTGTTCTTTAGTGAAAAGGGACTAAAGGGATCCTTTCCACAGACCCACTGATGTGGCAAGAAACCTCCTCCCTGTCTGGGGACTCTGGGCAAATAGTCTCTTGGGAAATTAAAGTCATAAAAGATCTCTCACCTTCTGAGATTGTAAGGTATGAAGACAATTAAATACGGATTGTTGGGGATTTTTTCATTACATGGTAATTGCCTTTTAGGAAATAAAGCTAACATGGAATCAAGTAGAGCCAAGAGTTAGAGGGAGAGAGAGAGTCCTGAATACAATATTTGAGCACCTATTTCCAGCTATGCTTGATTACAGTTACATGATTTCCCCATTTGTTAAAAGGCACAATAGTAGCATTTACCGTTTGTGGTAAGCCCCAAGCAAAAAACTATTATTATTATCCAAGATGATTCCTGGATCATCAACTCTGTCTTAGGAAACCCATTCACTTTTCTTTATTTGAAAGGAAATGGTAGTCATCTTTACTTCCTAACAGGAACAACTAGTAAATAAATCCTCATTAGTATTAACTGACTCCATCCTTCCTTTTCACTCCATGCTTTGGGTAATAAAGATTTTAGTAAATAATGTTAAGCTTGAAAAAATGCATTAATGTATTAAATGATTTTTATACCCATAAGCATTACCTTATTATATGATGTCTGAAGGAGGAACTGGTGCAATATCTGAATATGATTAGTTTTATAATGGAATGGGGAAGCAGGGAGGGAGAAATGGTCTCATTTTTTCCTTTTTGGAAGAATGCATAATACTCTGTTAATTGACAAAGGAGAGAACTTAGCTTTCATGGGATTCGGGTTTGAGGAGTGAACAGTAAGTTCTAGCCAAGCTGGGAAACTTTGGGAGGTTCTAATCTGCAGAAAGTAGAAAGCCTCTATGTACCAAGAACATGGAAATCATGGCCCCAGTTTGGGCTTTGACTCTGCCACAGTTCTGTTATAATTTAACCCCCTGGTCAATTCATATCGTCACGTTTGAGCATCTGAGGAGGATATGTCAGGTATTGTTCAGAAAGCTCTGTGATACCCTGTGCATTGGGATTATACTCTTTAGAATGACAATGATAATTCTGATCCCAGAACTGAATGAAGTAGCTCAAAGTGTGTATGAGCTGGAAAAATATGTAGAAGACTCTAGAATTGCCATGATGACAAAAATAGAGTCTCATGTCTCAGTCCTCACAGAGCTTATAGTTTAGAAAGGGAGGTAGATTTAACCACTCACAGAAACAAAGCTGAAGTTACACTGTGATGAGTGGGAAAACTGGGGACATATAGAATACCAAGAAAGCCTCTAACTGGGGAATTTGAACCTCTGTATTTCATCAAAACTTAGAGGCAGTTTTTATATGATGCATGGTTATTCTATGTACCACTAAGAAAAAAATCAACCACAATGGAATTCCTAAAAGGGAACCTCCACCTGAAGCTGGGATGCCCCCTGCAATAAAAGGGCAAGTGAGAAATAAATGATCTCACGGAAAGGGACAGCAAGGAAATTTACTTGTCTCAATGTCGGCACTGAGCTGAAGGAGGAAAAGAAAACTCTCCCGAGAATTTCAATGTCAAGTCAGTGCTTAAGTGTTCTCCATCTGAATTCACATTAATAATAGGTCCCAAAACTCAAGGAGAGAATTTAAAGTGATTTCAGATTGGCAGTTCCCTGAGATGACTGGCAGAGGCAAACGCAATTCTTGTTGGAAGAATTGACTTGCATCTGGGCCAACAGTACTCACAAGACTCCACTTACTTGTAGGACACACTCTAATCTCAGAGAGGCTAAAGCATGAAGAAACTGGGATGGAGGTTGGGTCTCAAAGATTCACAGGCTCTATCTTGGTGAGGAGGTGGGAGGACATTCCAGTCAGAGGCATGAGCACATGCAAAGGGACCCAAGGAGAGGGAGGCTCAGGGAGGTCAGGTGACAGGAGGGCCGAGTGTGCAGAGCACAGATGCAGGGAACATGGTGGTGGGTCAGGCTGGAGAGGTGGGCTCAGTTGAGACAGCGCAGGGCGTTGGAGCCACATGAAGGAGTTTTGTCCAGATCCAAAGAGAAATGGGGGAGACTAAAAGGTTTTTGGAGGGAGAGTTTGAGAGAATCACATTTGTGTTTAGAAACAATGATTTTGGCTGCAGTAAGGAAAATGGATCGAGGGTAGATGGAAGCTTAGTGGATGGTGCCTACCGTATAATGGTCCAGCGGTCCCCAACCTTTTTGGCACCAGGGGCCGTTTTCGTGGAAGACAATTTTCCAAGGACTGTAGGTTGGGGATGGTTTCGGGATGATTCAAGGGCATTACATTTATTGTGCACTTTATTTCTATTATTATTACATCAGCTCCACCTCAGATCATCAGGTATTAGATCCCAGGGGTTGGGGACCCTTGGTATCCTATGACTCTCCTCTTTGCAAGAAGGATAACCCGGAAAGACTGAGGCTCACTTTGGACTTAACGGACTGAAAGGGAAGAGTCCTCAGACATGGCGAGATCAGAGAGCGTCACCCATGCCAGGAGGTCTGTGGGTGATGGGGATCCTGGGGAAGGACCCTGGTGGACTCTGAAGGTGTGGCCTGGCTTTCTCATAATATATCTTATAACACAGTATTTGCCTCTTTTTTGTTGTTGTTCTCAAGTGAACTGCCAAGAAACCGTAAGTGTTTTGAAAGAGATTTTCACAGAACAGATGATAATGTTTTCCTTAACTTCTCACCTATCTTATTTTTTAATGAAAATCTCCTGAAATTCAGTAACTTGGGACTGGTTCTACACTCAGAGAAAGGCAGGGTGTATCATCTCTGTGGCTGAATTTGCTATGTTTGGTCTTTCTGCAGATGCCTTAACTCTGGCTTTTTATTGAGTATTTTATCTTTGAACTCTGAAGACAGCGTTAGGAAAGTGACTTCCAACACTTATAAGAGATTTAAAATTTGCTCATTGTTTTACAATTTTGCTTTATAAATAAGCATAAAATTATATAAACAGGCATTAGTGGGATCATATCACACATATTGGGATTTTATTTAGTGAAATTATATTTTTCCTGTTTCCTTTTTCACTTGCTATTCTCCATTCCTAGCCTTCCCAGTCCATGACTCTGTAACCCCCTCCCACCAGTAACCCATGAAATTTATTTTTATTTGTTTAATTAAAACTTATGTAGTGCTAATAGGAACTGGGCATGTTTTAAGCACTTGACAAACTTTATGAGTCTGGTAAACCTTGTGGGTTTCTTCTCAGAATAATGTTTTTAAATGCATAAAATAAAATGCATGGGATTACAAAGTAAACAAATTATACTGAAAAAAATTATCAAATCTTTAAAATATTGTGATATTAAATATCATATTATTTAATAGCACATTAAATAAAAAGATCTAGTGTCAGGTCAAATAACTGGCATATTTCAAAGTAATGATAAGCATAAATAACATTTTGAGATACTTGGAACACCTCTGATGTGATAGGAAAATATTTGTAATTTTATTTGTAACACAGTCACAGGTATAGCAAATAATAATGCAGTTTTTTGCCTACATTCAGAATTGAAGGAAATGCTAAACTTCAGGTGGATGTTGTGAAAATCATTTTTTCTATTCAAGTTTGTGCATCAACCCCCAGTAAAGATACTAGTGCCTTTTGGGGGAGGAATGCCATTTCTGCCAAATGAACAGAGTATCTTGTACTCTGTGTGTTCAGAGCTCATAAGAACGTAGTTTGGTATTCAGGGAAATAAAAGTTGACGTTTCCATGTTGGCGGAGGAACACATGGGAATTGCTTATACGTCGAAGCTAAAAAATGATACAAATGAACTTATTTACAAAACAGAAATAAAGTCACAGACATAGAAAACAAACTTATGGTTACCAAAGGGGAATGTGGGTAGGGGAGGGATAAAGGAGGAGTTTGGGATTAGCAGATAAACACTAATATGTATGAAATAGATAAACAACAAGGTCCAACTGTATAACACAGGGAACTATATTCAATATCTTATAAAAAACTACAATGGAAAAGAATCTGAAAAAGAATATATATGTATATATATTTATATATATGTATAAAAAATATATATACATACATATAACTGAATCACTTTGCTGTAACCTGAAACTCACATAACATAGTAAATCAACTATACTTCAATAAAAAAAAAAGAACCCCAGGTTTGTGGACAAACACCTGCACGTAGGCATCTAAAAGGGCATCTGGATGCATGTAAAGGAGGCCTGTGGTCTTCTCTCCTTGTTCTCTTCTCAAATTACTTTCCCAACTCAGTAAGGGTCACCCAATTATAAAATCCACTCACTCAATTATAGAAACCATTTACCCAACTGTAAAAACAATTCACCTGATTGTAAAACCCAGAAGCCTGGGAATCATCTTTAACTTTCTCCTTTCCCTCACCCTCATGCCCAGCCCATCACCAGGGACTGTCAACGTTCCCTCTAAAAGTTTCCCCTGATCCATTCATTTCTATCTCCATTGCCATTTCCCAATCCAATCTCCATCATCTCTGACTTAGCCTCTTGGATTCCACTTTTCTTTCTCTGAAACTTGTTCTCCATAATGATTTTATAACACATTCACTTATGGTCAACTAGTCTATGACAAAGGAGGCAAGAATGTACAGTGGAGAAAAGACAGTCTCCTCAACAAATGATGCTGGGAAAACTGGACAGCTACATGTAAAAGAATGAATTTAGAACATTCTCTAATACTATAAACAGAAATAAACTCGAAATGGATTAAACACCTAAGTGTAAGACCTGAAACCATACGACTTCTAGAAGAAACAAAGGAGAACACTCTTTGACATATACTGAAGCAATACTTTTTTTTTTGTTTTCAAAGGCAAAAGAAACAAAAACAAGAATAAACAAATGGGACCTAATTAAACTTAAAAGCTTTTTCACAGCAAAGGAAACCATCAACAATATGAAAAGACAACCTACTGAATGGGAGAAAATATTTGCAAATGATATGACTGATAAGGGGCTAATATCCAAAATCTATAAACAGCTCATACAACTCAATATCAAAAAAACAAACAACCCAATTAAAAAATGGGCAGAAGAACTGAATAGACATTTTTCCAAAGAAGACATGCAGATGGCTAACAGGCATGTGAAAAGATGCGAATCATCAGAGAAATGCAAGAGAAAGACAAATACTCTATGATATCACTTATATGTGGAATCTAAAAAAAATGAAACAAACTAGTGAATACAACAAAAAAGAAACAGACTCACAGATATAGAGAACAAACTAGTGGTTACCAGTGGGGAGAGGGAAGGGGGAGGGGACAAGATAAGGGGAGGGAATTAACAGGTACAAACTACCATGTATGAAGTAAATAAGCTACAAGGATATATTGTACAACACAGAGAATACAGCCAATATTTTATAATAACTTTAAATGGACCATAAACTTTAAAAATTGTGAATCACTATGTTGTACACCTGAAATGTATATAATATTGTGAATCAACTATATGTCAATAAAACAAACAAACAAACAAAACTCACTTCAGGGTCGCCCCTCAAAAATTAGAATAAAATCCAAACCCTTTAACATTGTGTAAAGGCCTCGCATGGTCTGACTCTTTCCTACCTTTCAGATCTAAGTGTTTCTTTCTCACTCTTGTTTGGCACTCCAGCTATACTGGCCTCCTCTCTGGTTCTCAAACACGCCAATCCTTCTGCTGCCTCCAGACATTTGCACATGCTATTTCCTCTGCCTAAAATATGCTTTCCCTAGATCTTTGCATCACAGGATCCTTCTCACCCTTTGGGTCTTAGCTCAAGTAGTACCTTCTCACAGTGGCCTTACCAAACTGCTCTGATGTGGTGTCCATTTTTTCATTACTCTACTATGATTACTTTTAGATTTTAACATGGACACTTAAATGTATTGTTCTTTTTTTTTGAATTTTATTTTATTTATTTTTTTATACAGCAGGTTCTTATTAGTTATCCATTTTATACATATTAGTGTATACATGTCAATCCCAATCTCTCAATTCATCACACCACCCCCACCACCCCCCACGCTGCTTCCCCCCCTTGGTGTCCATACAGTTGTTCTCTACATCCGTGTCTCAATTTCTGCCCTGCAAACCGGTTCATCTGTACCATTTTTCTAAGTTCCACATATATGTGTTAATATACAATATTTGTTTTTCTCTTTCTGACTTACTTCACTCTGTATGACAGTCTCTAGATTCATCCACGTCTCTACAAATGACTCAATTTCACTCCTTTTTATGGCTGAGTAATATTCCATTGTATATATGTACCACTTCTTCTTTATCCATTTGTCTGTTGATGGGCATTTAGGTTGCTTCCATGACCTGGCTATTGTAAATAGTGCTGCAATGAACATTGGGGTGCATGTGTCTTTTTGAATTATTGTTTTCTCTGGGTATATGCCCAGTACTGGGATTGCTGGGTCATATGGTAATTCTATTTTTAGTTTTTTAAGGAAGCTCCATACTGTTCTCCATAGTGGCTGTATCAATTTACATTCCCACCAACAGTGCAAGAGGGTTCCCTTTCCTCCACCTCCTCTCCAGCATTTGTTGTTTGTAGATTTTCTGATGATGCCCATTCTAACTGGTGTGAGGTAATACCTCATTGTAGTTTGGATTTGCATTTCTCTAATAATTAGTGATGTTGAGCAGCTTTTCATGTGCTTCTTGGCCATCTGTATGTCTTCTTTGGAGACATGTCTATTTAGGTCTTCTGCCCATTTTTTGATTGTGTTGTTTGTTTTTCTAATATTGAGCTGCATGAGCTGTTTATATATTTTGGAGATTAATCCTTTGTCCGTTGATTGGTTTGCAAATATTTTCTCCCATTCTGAGGGATGATTTTTCATCTTGCTTGTAGTTTCTTTTGCTTTGCAAAAGCTTTTAAGTTTCAGTAGGTCTCATTTGTTTATTTTTAGTTTTATTTCCATTACTCTAAGAGGTGGATCAAAAAAGAACTTGCTGTGATTTATGTCAAAGAGTGTTCTTCCTATGTTTTCCTCTAAGAGCTTTATAGTGTCCGGTCTTAGGTTTAGGTCTCTAATCCATTTTGAGTTTATTTTTGTGTATGGTGTTAGGGAATGTTCTAATTTCATTCTTTTACATGTAGCTGTCTAGTTTTCCCAGCACCACTTATTGAAGAGACTGTCTTTCCTCCATTGTATATCTTTGCCTCCTTTGTCATAGATTAATTGACCATAGGTGCGTGGGTTTATCTCTGGGCTTTCTATCCTGTTCCCTTGATCTATATTTCTGTTTTTGTGCCAGTACCATATTGTTTTGATCACTGTAGCTTTGTAGTGTAGTCTGAAGTCAGGGAATCTGATTCCTCCAGCTCCGTTTTTTTCCCTCAAGACTGCTTTGGCTATTTGGGGTCTTTTGTGTCTCCATATTAAATGTATTGTTCTAATGTCTGCAGTTAAATAGTATCTCTGTAGCCTTCCATTAAACAATACAAAAAATGTAGCATGCTTTTATGTCTTCTCCTTCCTCTCCTTTCTCCACCTCCCATCTTTTTTTTTAAACACATTTTTATTCGCAGATGTTTTTTTTGGCCATGCCCCATGGCATGCGGGATCTTATTTCCCTGACCAGGGATTGAACCCATGCCCCCTGCAATGGAAGCGTGGAGTCTTAACCACTGGACCACCAGGGAAGTCCCTCTCCATCTCCCATCTTGATTTCAACTGGAATTTTAGTTTCAGATTATTTTCAATATTTTAACAATTATTTAGACTTAAGAATAATTTTTTCTAATAGTTCATGCATGTATCTATTCCTCTGAGCTTCATTTTCTTTTTCCTGAAGTTTGTTTTCTCATCATTCTTTCAGCATGGATCTGTGGGTAATAAATTGAGTTCTTGGATGTAAAGGTGGATATATACATTTGTTAAAACTCATCAAACTCTATACTTAAAATCTGCACATTTCACTGCATGTAAGTTAGAAATATAGTATTGGAAAAAATTTAATAGATGAACCAGTGGATACCACTGAGAACCCAAGCTGAAGAAATTTCTCTTAGAACACAGCACAAAGAGATAAGGAAATGGAAAGTATGAATATGAAGTCAGGAGAGAGAGAGAGAGAGAGAGAGAGAGGACAGATTTAGAAGGTGTAACATTCAATTACATTCAATTGATGGGAGTTTTAGGAGAAAAGGTAGTCTCTTGGAATGAGAACTGGAATGAAGGATATACTCAGAGAAATAAAGGAAATTTCCTAGAACAGAAGACAGATGGAAAGGGCCAACTGAGCAATATAAATATGTACTTTATATCCATATTTAGGCACATAGCAGTTACTGAAGTTAAGAATAGCAAAGCTGACGTGGAAATACTTAGGTGACAGACGTGGTTTTACCCACTGGACAGAATGTAGTATGGACCATGTGTTCATCACAAATTTCTGAACGTTTCCTATGCACCAGGCATTGTGTCAGATGCTTAGTGATTTAGAAGCATGTGAGAGATGACCCTTGCCTTGAAGAAACTCTTTGTCTAGAAGGAGCAATAGACAGGTCAGTGGATAAGTGCAACCAAAGGCTGATAAATGGAAAAATGGAGCACACAGATACACAGATGGGGCAGCACCAGGGGTTAATCAGCCTGGTAAGGGGAGAACAATGTCCTAGCTAATTGAAGTGAGACATCTAGAAAGGAAAAATAACATGTAAAATATTTTCTTTTCAGAATACAGTTCTTTAAATTGCTTTAGTAACAAGGTGTGGGTGTGAAAGGCTGGCAGTGGGGAAAGCACAGGTGTGAGGTGCGTTAGCTGCAGTCTCTAGTTACTCAGGTTAATGTGCAGTTGCTGGAGTGTTGCTCAGAGGCCCAAGTGGGTTTTGGAAAGCTTTCAATCACAAGTAACCATGAAGGTAACCGCAGATGAAGGGAAAAGATCTAAACATCTCCGGGCTTCCGCTATATCTGTGAGGGAAAAAAAGGGAAGGACCAAAGAATTTATGTATGTAGAATTTTCATGGAAGAATACATAATTTCTTTTTTTAAATTGTAATATAGTTAGTTGATTTACACTGTTGTGATAGTTTCAAGTATATGGCAAAATGATTCAGTTATACATATACATATATATATATATATATATATATATATATATAAATTTCAGACTCTTTTCCATTATAGGTTATTACAAGATATTGAATATAGTTCCCTGTGCTTTAAGTAGGTCCTTGTTATTTATCTATTTTTCATATAGTAGTTTGTATCTGTTAATCTCAAACTTCTACTAATTTATCCCTCTCCCTACCCTTTTCCCTTTGGTAACCATAAGTTTGTTTTCTATGTCTGTGAGTCTATTTCTGTTTAGAATACATTATTTCTTCATAGAGTACTTGGACTTTACCTTTTATGGGTTCTATCTACAAAAGGATAGAGAACAGGTGGGTAGGGTTGGTACTAAATGTGGAAAATCCTTTTGTGGCTGAAATCTGTAAGTAAGATGAGGTTTAGCTAAAATTTTCTTTGTTATTTAGCAGTTGATTTCTCAAAGAAAGATAACACTAATACTGAAGGTAATTTCAAGTTTCATAAAGTAATTTAACTGGAGACAAATATCCCCAGATCTATTTATGCAAGGAGCCAGAGGCAATAACTGAGTAAACTGCAGAATTTGGATGAAACAGAAACGAGACTATTTTATTGGCTGCAGCTCATTACATAGATCCTAGAAATGCTGGTCGTATCACTGCTCATGCTTGCTAGAAAATGCTAAAGGGAACTAGATGTCTTAAATTCTACCTTTTAAAAATGGGTTCCCGGGCTTCCCTGGTGGTCCAGTGGTTAAGAATCTGCCTGCCAGTGCAGGTGACATGGGTTCGAGCCCTGGTCTGGGAAGATCCCACATGCTGTGGAGCAACTAAGCCTGTGCGCCACAACTACTGAGCCTGCACTCTACAGCCCACGAGCCACAACTACGGAAGCCTGTGCATAGCAATGAAGACCCAACGCAGCCAAAAAGAAAGAAAGAAAGAAAATTAAAAGGCAAGTTAGAAATTAGAAAAAAACAAACACAAAAAGACAAAAGTTGCCTTTTCTTTTTGATATCTGACATCATCTTAGTGTTCTTCCTTTTCAGAGTTTTCAACATCTGGATTTCTTTAAGCAGTTCGATGAGTTCTTCTTTCAAATTAGAATGAAATTTGTCGATGGCTTCCTTACAAATTCTGAGTCTGTTTTTGTTTATACTCTAAGGGGATGTTCTCAAATGTAGACAAAACAACATCTAACTCCATGATGTCACTGGTTTTCTTTTAAACACCAAATAGGTACACAGTAGGAAGTATCCGAGTCTGTGACTTCACTTCTTGGTTTCTTCCTTTTGCAACGAAACATCTTTTTCTGAGTTTTCAGTTGATTTTCTGTTGCCAGGGTCTCTTTTTCAACAGAGAGCTCAGCACTAAGGGGTCCTATCTTTTTAGGCGTGACTGATTCAGCTGGTTTCTCTGAAAGTTCTGAAGATGCTGTAGCTGAAACAGCTTCATGTTGTCGTGTATTATGTTGTCTGCTGGTTTAATTTTTCTTCTTATATCACTTTCTTCAGTGCTTTCAGATTCATCACTAATGGGCTTGCGTTTTCTTCCTGGCTTTTTTGCACTATTTTTTACAGACTCGTTTTCAGTTGCTTCAATTTCAGAAGTGTCCAAACTTCTTTTTGCTTATTTTCCTTGAGGAGTTGAGGGGATAGGTGATCCGCAGTGTTTGGAGAATTCTTCATCAGCGTATATAGAGTGCTGTGTAGAGGAGGGTATCTTCCGTGGAGTGTGTTCTTCCTACAGTGTTCTTTGAACATCTCGTACCTGAGCACCGCACTCTCCCCGGCGGGGCCATCCCAGCCCACCACTCTCTCCAGTCCCCTTTTTAAGCTAAAGTATTTTGAAACAAATCCCAGAGAGTATGTTATTTTACCTGTAAATACTTCAGTAAAATCATGGCCATCTTATAGAGAATGAACTAGTGGCTATCAGTGGGGAGAAGGAGGAGGGAAGTGGCAAGATAAGGGTAGTGGAAATAAAAAGGATTATTATGGGATTATATTAAATTATGTGTGTGAAACTTTTGAAAATTGTAAAGCATCATAGAATTTAAAGAATCTTTCACTCAATAAAAACTATTCCATTTAGACTAGTAAAAAAAAAGAAATCATCTTTCTTTCATATCATACTTGTTGCAGATACTCAAATTATCACTAATACTCATCATTACTTAAAATTATAGTCGTTATTGGAGCCAGCACTAGATCTTGTTATTTAATTCATTAGGAATAAAGCACATATTTCACCATATCATATTTTTGAAATGATTTGACAATTGTGTTTATAACTGATTTTCTTTTTTTTAAACAAAAACTTTTTTTTACTTATAAAATGTAAAGAGTTACACAAATTTAGAAGAATATACACATGCATACATATATATTTATCTTTTTCAAAGGAGAATTTGCATTATGACCTATTACTAAATGTTGTCTGAATAATGAGCTTTCGTTGGCAAGGTTTATCACTATTGTCGGTTTGGTTTAACATCAATATTATACCTTCTACTTTGAGTGATTATTTAGAGTAATATATAACTGATTTTCTTTGTAAATTTTTTTTATGTCTTGTATTTTAAAATATTAATATTTAATTAATATGTTTCTTAATAGTGTTGACCTTTGGTCCAAGCTAGGATAAGGGTAGGGAGAAAAAGAAGATTTGTGGTTCCCTGGGGTTGGTGGTGGGAATGGAGATGAACACAAATGGCATATTTCTTTTTGGAATGGTGGAAATGTTTCATATTAGATTGTGGTGATGGCTGTATAATTCTGTAATTTAATAAAAAGTACTGAGTTGTAGGTATAAAATGAGGGAATTTTGTGGTATGTAAATTACCCCTCAATAAAGCTGTTTTAACAAAAGAAAAGAAATCATGGCCATTTTAATAATCATCTACATAGGAATGAGAATAAAATAGATTATTATAGTTTACATGTATTAAGTTCTGTGTTCAGAGCTCTTTATTAAGCATTCTGTATTGCATTGTGTCATCCTTTCAACATCCAATCAACTAGGCATAACTGTTCTCACTTCTCTGATGGGGAAAGTGAAAGTCCAAGAGGTGTAGTAAATTGCCAAAGATCACACAGCTAGGAAGTGATGCAACTAAGATTCAAAATTTTTTTTTTGCCTATTCTGGATCTTGTGCCCTTAACCACTGTGTACAAATGCCTCACCTCTACAACATACTTGACTTCTGAAAATAAACCCACCCTTGCATGCATGAATTAACTGCTTTGCATAAGACTATTTATTCTATTGTTTAGTGCCCTTAAATAAATTCCTTTTTGACTGAGAATTTGGGGGCAGAAGGAGTATTGGCTTTGGGGTCATACAGCTTTAGGTTAGTTAGGCATAATATTCCATCACTTTCTGGTTGTGAGACTTTGGGTGAGACTCCAGCTCTGAGTCTCAATGTTCTCATCAAATCCCACGAGGATTACATGAGACACGTGAAAGCTCTAGAGCAGCTCAATATATGGAGACTGGAACCCAGCATATGTCAGCACTCTGCTTCCACTATCTCTTCCTCCAACTCCTTCATCCTACTCTGAGTGTGCTTTCTCCTTTCCCTCCCCCCATCTCTCTTCCATGCTATATTGTCAAGGCTACATTTATATCCACATATCCTAGGTTTCTTCATTTAGCAGTTTTGGGGATTTAATTTCTACTTCTTTACCTTCTCCTATATACATTTAAAAATGCCCAAGCCTGGCTATTACCTTGTGTTAATTCTCATTGCATTTTTTAAATGTAGGCTATGTAACACACTTTCAGAAAGTCGGCAGGGTGTAAACGACCTATCTCATCATTTCGTATCACATTCCCTATGAGATTATGAAGTAGTATGTGCTGTATAAACCATGGCACATTTTGGTCATCACTGTGTTGTCAATTTCAATTAAGGCTGAGAACGTCTGAATAGATGGGGGTGGCCAGGGGAGGGAAGGGGAGGGTCAGACAGGCTGATGGTCACTTGGGCAGCCTGGCATATTCTTAAAACTGATTTACAAGGCTGTTTTAATTACCTTGGCAACTCTCCTTGGGACACTCTCCAAGTTCCTCACATTAAAGTCTTCTCATCAGCAACCACCCAAATTATCAATGATTAAAATGCATAAACCGCCCAGTTCTCTGCTGGGCTCATCATATGGATGAACTCTAAGGTTGTCATAGTCTGAGATGTCAAGCTGATTCTCTGGTTGCCATTGGAAACAGTTTAGATCTCTTAAAAACACTGAATAATCTCTCCAGGTCAATTCATATTCATATTGTGACTACTGAATAAATCAAATTGGGTTAAAGAATCTTTTACAGAGAATTAAAAGGGTTTTTTTGTCGGAAATTGGTACATTATTAGTTGGCACTGGGAGACATATAAAGAGGTAGACATCTAGGTTGAATTATTCAAATATATATAGAATTAAATGTAATTTTGACTTGGTTGAGACCTAGGGCATATAAATAAAAATAAGTATGTGCATACAGATATACATATGCACATTTCCAGATCTTCCTTATGCTCAAAAATAACCATCTGCAAATTGTGATTTTAGGGTCTCTGAGGGAAGATCCAAGCTGAATATGGTAGTGGCATTGCTATTACGAGACAGAGGTGTTGCAGAATAAATCAGAAATGGGGAAAATTCCTAAAAGTTTATCTGAGGCAAAGCAAAGTGGAAATGGGACAAGACTGGCTTGGGAAATGTGGGCAGGAAGCAAGCCTGCTGGCCCATTTTGGCTCCAGGGAGGATTTTCTACCGGGCATCATTTCCTGCCTTCCTAAAAACACCCAGACAGATGAGATCTGGAATGCAGTTGAGTAATAGAGATGAGGAGGTAGGGGAAAGAGATGGCTTATTAGATGGCTGCATCACAAGCCTCCCCAAAACCTAGTGCCTTAAAACAACACCATTTATTGTGTAAAATTCTGTGGGTCAAGAAATCCCAGCAGGACTCAGCAGAGACAGCTCATGTCTGCTCTGCACACTGCTGGCTGAGCTCACTCATGCAGCTGTGCTTGACCAGGGCTGGGAAGGCTCTAATGTCCAAGGTGGCTTCACCCATAACACTGGGAGCCTTGGTGCTGCCTGTCAGCTGGGTGGCTTCGGTCCACCTCCACTTCACCTTTCTCTCTCTCTTTTTTATTTTTATTTATTTATTTTAATATCTTTATTGGATTATAATTGCTTTACATTGTTGTGTTAGTTTCTGCTGTACAACAAAGTGAATCAGCTATATGTATACCTATATCCCCTCCCTCATGAGCCTCCCTCCCTCCCTCCCCATCCCACCCCTCTAGGTCATCACAAAGCACTGAGCTGATCTCCCTGTGCTATACAGCAGCTTCCCACTAGCTATTTTACACATGGTAGTGTATATATGTCAATGTTACTCTCTCAATTCATCCCACCCTCCCTTTCCCCCTCTGTGTCCACAAGTCTCTTCTCTACATCTCTGTTTCTATTCCTGCCCTTCCAATACCACCCTGAATGCACCGCTCTCTTTTCTCTCTTTTTACAAATTGAAATATAGTTGAATTATAATATTATATTAGTTTAAAGTATATAGTGCTCCAGTACTTTTATAGATTATATTCTATTCAAATTATTATAAAATATTGGCTATATTCCCTGCACTATACAATATATCCTTATAGCTTATGTATTTTATACATAGTATTTTGTACCTCTTAATCACCTACTCCTTTCGTGCCCCTGCCCCATCACTCTCCTTACTGGTAACCACTAGTTTGTTCTCTATATCTGTGAGTCTGCTTCTCTTTTGTATATTCATTTGCTTGTTTCATTTTTTAGATTACACATATAAGTGATATCATACAGTATTTGTCTCTCTTTGACTTATTTTGCTAAGCCTAATACCCTTTGGTCCATCTATGTTGTTGCAAATGGCAAAATTTTGCTCTTTTTTTGTGGCTGAGTAGTATTACATAGTATATATATACCACATCATCTTTATCCTTTCATCTGTTGATGGACACTTAGGTTGCTTCCATATCTTGGCAATTGTAAATAATGATGCTAGGAACATTGGGATGCATGTATCTTTTCAAATTAGTGTTTTCATTTTCTTCAGATATATACCCAGGAGTGGAATTGCTGGATCATATGGTAGTTCTATTTTTAGTTTTTTGAGGAACCTCCATATTATTTCCCACAGTGGCTGCACAAGTTTCCACCAACAGTGTATGAGGATTCCTTTTTGCCACATCCTCACCAATATTTGTTATTTGTGGTCTTTTTATTGATAGTTATTCTGACAGGTGTGAGATGATATCTCACTGTGGACTTGATTTGCAGTTCCCTGATGATTAGCAATGTTGAGCATCTTTTCATGTGCCTGTTGGCCATCTGCATTTCCTCTTTGGAAAAAAGTCTGTGCAGGTCTTCTGCCCATTTTTTAGTCAGGTTGTTTTTTTTTTTTTTTTTTGATATTGAGTTGTATGAGCTGTTTATAGATTTGGATATAGCACCTTATCAGTCATATCATTTGCAAATATGTTCCTTCATTCAGTAGGTTGTCTTTTTGTACTGTCAGTGGTTTCCTTTGCTGTGCAAAAGCTTTTAAGTTTAATTAGGTCTCATTTGTTTATTTTTGCTTTTGTTTCCTTTGCCTTAGGAGACAGATAAAAAAAAAACTTGCTATGATTTATGTTAAAGAGTGTTCTGCCTATGTTTTCCTGTAGGAGTTTTATGGTTTCCAGTCTTACATTAGGTTCTTTAATCCATTTTGAGTTTATTTTTGTATATGGTCTGAGAAAATATTCCATTTTCATTCTTTTACATGTAGCTCTCCAGTTTTTCCAGCATCAATTATTGAAGAGACTGTCTTTTCTCCATTATATATATATATATATTTTTTTTTTTCCATTATATATTTTCATCTCCTTTGTTGTAGGTTAATTGGCCATAAATGTGTAGGTATATTTCTGGGCTCTCCATCCTGTTCCATTGATCTATGTGTCTGTTTTTGTTCCAGTACCATACTGTTTTGATTACTGTAGCTTTGTATTATAGTCTGAAGTCAGGGAGTGTTATTCCTCCAGCTCTGTTGTTCTTTCTCAAGATTGTTTTGGCTATTTGGGGTTTTTTGTGTTTCCATACAAATTTTAAAATTTTTTGTTCTAGTTCTGTGAAAAATGCCATTAGTATTTTGATAAGGATTGCACTGAATCTGTAGATTGTCTTGGGCAGTATGGTCATTTTAACATTAATTTTTCCAGTCCAAGAACACAGTGTATCTTTCCATCTGTGTTGTCTTCAGTTTCTTTCATCCATGTCTTTTTTAAAAAATTTAAGTACAGCTGGTTTGCAATGTTGTGTTAGTTTCTGAGGTACAGCAAAGTGATTCAGTTCATATATATATATATATATATATATATATATATATATATATATATATATATATATATATATATATATAAAATATTCTTTTCCACTATGGTTTATTATAGGATATTGAATATGGTTACCTGTGCAATACAGTAGGACCTTGTGTTTATTTTATATATAGTAGTGTGTATCTGTTAGTCCCAAGCTCCTAATTTATCCCTCTCCCCACTTTCCCCTTTGGTAACCATAGTCTGTTCTCTATGTCTGTGAGTCTATTTCTGTTTTGTAAATAAGTTCATTTGTATCATTTTTTTAGATTCCACATATAAGTGATATCGTATGATATTTGGTTTATCCCTGTCCCTGGCATGTAGCCATTTTGAGGTCCCAGCTGAGAGTCCAGATAAAATATTTACTAGAGCCTTATACTTTCTGGTCTTGAATTCTTATTTTTGCCTCCTTGGCACTTGAGACTGTTCAAAATTCTTCCTTCTTTTCAGCATCTTTTTGTTTAACCTATTAGATTTTTGCCCCATGCAGTGTATGAATCCAACACAAGCCTTGGGTGGAATACCACGATGTGTCACACTTCTCTCCATTTCTTTTCTCTTTAGGAACTTGAGCACTCAATTATTAGCTGCCTTAGGAGGCCCAAGTTCTAATCTTTCTAACTTTGTCAGGAGCTCCATGTTTGTAGTTCTCTCCCCAGATTCTTACACCACGCCAAGAATTTGCAAATGCTTTCAAGGTAAAAGTGGCTTTACTTGGCTTAACCTTTCTTGGCTTCTCAAGTCCTAATTGCCTTGCAGCTCTCTGAGCCTTCAAATAGATATTTTTTGGTATTGTATGCAATTTTTTCTAGTTGTTCTTGGAGGAAGAATTGCTCTTCCACAAGCTACTCCTTTCTATCAAGAAGGTGAAGTCTCTCATGTATTTTTTGGTACATGAATTTTACAGTTACCTGAATATCTTCTGTATTTTATAATTTCTACGAGTTTTTCTTTAAAGGAAGTTATCTTCTATGTATGCATATATGTTGTTTTGTGTGTGTGGGGGGGCTTGCATATGTTTTTAGTAGTGGAGGCTTTTCTATAGGGAAGTTTCATTTTCCTTTTTGCCAGAACTCCATTTTTGTATCAGTTTTCACCTTGGTTTCTGTGACTGGATTTTCTGTATGTGTAGTGGTGCATATTGGATATTCACCCATGGATAGAATAACAGCTAATTTCTCTCATACTCTGTTTCCAACATGGCTGGAGGTGGGTGACTGATTTATGCTACAACTTTGGACCGGTGGGTTGAGATTTTCTGAACTTCTTTCACTGAAGATAGACTGTTTTTCTTGAGTCTGGACTCAGTTGAGGAAATTACAGTTTGGCTCATGTGAACAAAGTTGTGCAATAAATCATCATGTGTTAAAAAATAGAGTAACTCCATTGATACTTGAAGAAGCAAATTTAGAGCCATTATATGGAAATAGTGTTCCTTATAGAAAGTAATAAACTATCAGAACATTTTATCCACAAGAGATCTATAGGCTGAAAATAGAAATACATGACAGAGTATTTAGTATAGAAATTAGTGAAAGTGGGGAAATTGATAATAAATGTAATACACATGAACATTTCTAGCTTCAAGTCATTGTTGGAAGGGGAAGAGAAGGAAAAGGAGCTTTAATATATTAAGTCCTTACTATGTGAAGGTACTTTACACATTTTATTTCGTTTATTCCTCAAAACAATCTTATGAGGCAAAGATTAGTTTTTCCATTTTACTGGTGAGGAAAATATGACTTAAAGAAGCAACTCACCTAAGGCCAAAGAATGTGTAAATTAATTTTTGTTTGATCAGTATATATTAAATGGAAACTGGGATACAAGGGTGGAAGAAGACAAAGTCTTCATGACTTTCATAAATGGATGACATACCCTTTTGGCCTCTCTTGATGTACCTGCTCTCCTCTGCTATTTTGTGTGTAGTAATCTTTTTACTGTATTTTTCTATCCTTTTTTATTTTTAAGATTCTTTTCTTGCAAGCTTACCCTCCTAGAACTTTATTTATTTATTTGGTGGCACTGGGTCTTAGTTGCAGCAGGCAGGCTCCTTAGTTGCGGCTTGCTGGCTTCTTAGTTGCGGCATGCATGTGGGATCTAGTTCCCTGACCAGGGATTGAACCCAAGCCCCCTGCATTGGGAGTATGGAGTCTTACCCACTGGACCACCAGAGAAGTCCCTGTAATAATCTTTTTAGATTTCTGTCTCCAACTCTGGGCCACGAGTTCCTAGAGGATAGTGACAGAAACACATCCATCTTTGTATCCCTAGTGCTAAACGAATGAACAGATAGCAATTGCTAAATCCAATGTTCAGATAGAGGTGGATCTTATAACAAAAGCCGTGCTGTTCCCTTAACCCATGGAGCCATGGAAAGAGGGAAAATGCTGGGAGAATCTGCCTATGAACTATGACAATGATATGTTCTTCAATGCATGAGCTGTATATCAGCAGGGATAGGATGAATCAGCGTTCACTTTGATTTTGGAAAGAGAGTTGGCTTTGATAATTTATAAAAATAATTTCCCCCTTTACACCACATATCATCAGCTTTTACTGAATAACTGGAAATAAAAATGACTGATAGTGATACAAATAGCTATCTTCTCCAAGTTGTTTTGCTTTTAAATTATTTCTCTTGTTATTTAAAGCACAATGATTTAACAGATAGAAAAATGGCTAAATTCTTCAATCTCCTTTAAATAGTTTTGCCCATAAATATATCTCTTTTATTAAAAACACAGTAAATTCTAATGGATGGTTGGTATAGCTTCCCTAGGAAGGTGTGAAATTGCTTTATCAGACTAATTTAGTAAGACTCAGTTTTTGACAGCTTCTTCAGAAGGCTACAGCAGTAGATAACATAAAGGCAAAGCTGTTATAACATAGGGGGCTAAATTATGGTGGTTTAAAAAAGAATTTTGTTTATTCAAGTCTCACACAAGATTTTTGAGGTGAGTGTCCAGGTGAGGACAGCTCAGCTCCACACAGGTGTCTTTCATCTTGTGGGTTCCTCCACATCCTCGGGCTTTGTCTTCATCTGCATGGTCAAGCTGAATCTCAGGGACAGTAGACTGGGAAGAAGGGGATGTCTAGGGCAAGTTATCTTTTCTCATAAGTAACTGAAGTGTAAGATGCACACTTTACTTCTGCTCATGTTAAATTAGTGATAGCAGTTACGTGGCTACACTTAGCTTCAAGGGTGGTCAGGCAATATAGTGTTAATTGGGTAACTCTTTCCTAAACTCTATTGTAGAAGAACGGGAGAATGGATTTTGTAAGGCAATTAGCAGTCTCCACTGCTAATTGTAATCCTGGAATTGACAGGACAGAAAATGAAGTTTTGGGATGGGTTCTGGAAAATCTTTGGTATCTGTTACCCATAAATGACAATGTGCTAAGCAACTTTCAGAACTTTCATGCATTTTAATCCTGAGAAGAGTTAGTTTAGCTTGTCCTGAAAAATCCCTATTCCAACTTGGGGTAGCTGACACAATATAATCTCCATCTCTTTTTTTCTGTGAATCACTCAGAGCTGTATGACTTGCCTGTTGCCAAGTTGTCCAGTCAGTTGGTTGTGGATCCCAAAGCACAGACACAAGGAGTTTTGCTTTGCTAAGTGCTGAAATGATGGCAGACATGAATGACTTTCTGAGACATTCAGGCTGGGGTGTGAGTTCATTTAATAGAAATTTATCAAGTGTTGCTCATTGAAGATGAACCTTTTGACACTGGCTGATATCAAACATTCTTGCCCAGCCATTTTATGTTCTTCAAGTGTTGTGCTAAATCTTCTTAAATGTGATTTGATAGAATAGAGCCCTTTGGGGGCCCCTGGTGCATCTCAAGTGGTATTTATATTTTGTCCTAAGTTGGACAAATTATCATTATTGAAAATAGCTTGTAGATAGAAAATATAAAAAGTTAACTACTTAGCTAACCTGGCAATTCAGTGTAGAAGATTTTGTTCAAAATGGAAGATTTTGTTCTGTTGATCTCTCCTCATTCCCTTCCCTTTCCTCTGTTTTTCCTTCCACACCAGCTTCAGATGCAACTTTGTTTTTTAATCAAGCCCATTCTGTGCCATGATGTGGGTTGAAGTGTCTGGAGTGCATGCTGATAATGGTGTTGATAGGAGAGACTCAACCATTTTATGGTTGGTCCTGGAACATTTTGGTATAAATAGGGGAATGAATGCTTTTTTGCTTTTGCTCTTGAAAATGTTCTGGCTCTACTACAGACTTGTTACTTAAAGAGTGGTCTCTGGACCAGCAGGATCAGCATCATCTGGGAACTTGTTAGAAACTTGAAAGTTGAAACTCTACTTCAGACTTGCTCAGTCAGAATCTGTGTGCTAACCACATCTCCAAATGATTCTACATACATTTAAGCTTGGGAAGCACTGTACTAGAAAATCAGATGTCTAATGAAGTTATCTAGCTCTTTATAGGACTTTAATTAGACTACCAAGATCCACACCTATCCTCCAGGGAAGTCTAATATCAGAGCAAGCCCTTACTACTCTAATATTTAACTTACTTTTCCTTTATAGCATCTGGAGGTTTCCTTTTCTTTACTATAAACTTAAACAAAACAAAACAAAACAAAACCCAGTTCAGACGTGGTTATATTTTATGTAGCATTTCTAGGCTTCTGTTGGCTGAGAAGAATTTAGATTATTTTAGTGCACTGGTTTTTGTTTTCTCAAAAAATTTTAACTGACCATAACAGTGCAAGACTAGAAATCAATTACAAGAAAAAAACCCCAAAGCTCTGCAAAAACCACAGACACAGAGAGGCTAAACAACATGCTACTAAACAACCAATGGATCACTGAAGAAATCAAGAGGAAATAAAAAAATACTAGAGACAAAAGAAAACAAAAACAAAATAACCGAAAACCTATAGGTCATAGCAAAAGCAGTTCTGAGAGGGAAGTTTATAGCAATATCAGGAAACAAGAAAAATATCAAATAAACAACCTAACTTTATACCTGAAGGAACTAGAGAAAGAAGAACAGTAAAACCCAAAGTTAGTGGAAGGAAAGAAATCATAAAGATCGAAATGGAAATAAATGAAATATAGACTAAAAAAACCGTAGAAAAGTTCAGTGAAACTAAGAGCTGATTCTTTGAGAAGATAAACAAAATAAATATTTAACCAGACTCATCAAGAAAAAGAGATGGTCAAAATCAATATAATCAGAAATGAAAAAGGAGAAGTTACAATTGACACCACAGAAATACAAAGGATCATAAGAGATTTCTATGAATAACTATATGCCAATAAAATGGTCAACTTAGAAGAAATGGACAAATTCCTAGATATGTATAATTTCCCGAGACTGAACCAGGAAGAAATAGAAAATATGAACCTTCCAATTACCAGTAATGAAATTGAATCGGTAATAAATAAAACTGCCCCAAAACAAAAGTCCAGGTCCAGACAGCTTCACGGGTGAATTCTACCAAACATTTAAAGATGAGTTAACACCTATTCTTCTCAAATTATTCCAAAAAATTGAAGAGGAAGGAACACTTCCAAACTCACTCTTTGAGGCTAGCATCACCCTGATACCAACCCAGACAAAGAAATCACAATAAAAGAAAATTACAGGCCAATATCACTGATGAATACAGATGGAAAAACTGCAAATGGAATCCAACAATACATTAAAAGCATTTTACCCCATGATCAACTGGAATTTATTCCAGGGGTGCAAGGATGTTTCATATCTACAAATCAATCAGTGTGATACACCACATTAACAAAGTGAAGAAATGAAATCATATGATCATCCCAACACATGTAGAAAAAACTTTTGACAAAATTCAATATCCATTTATGATAAAGACTCTTAACAAAGTGGGTATAGAGGGAACATACCTCAACACAATAAAGGCCATATATGATAAACCCACAGCTAACATCATACTCAACAGTAAAAAGCTGAAAGCATTTTCTCAAATTCAGAAACAAGACAAGGATGCCCATTCTCACCACTTTTATTCAACACAGTATTAGAAGTCCTAGCCTCAGCAATCAGACAAGAAAAAGAAATAAAAGGAATTCAAAATGGAAAGGAAGAAGTAAAACTGTCATCATTTGCAGGTGACATGATAATATACACAGAAAATCCTTATGATGCCACTAAAAATTATTAGAACTAATAAATAAATTTGGTAAAGTAGCAGGATAAAAAATTAACATATGGAATTATGTTACATCTCTATATATTAACAATGAACTAGCAGAAAGAGAAATTAAGCAAAGAATCCTATTTACAATGCCATCAGAAAGAATAAAATACCTAGGAATAAACCTACCTAAGGAGGTAAAAGACCTGTACTTGGAAAACTATAAGACAGTGATGAAACTGACTCAAACAGATGGAAAGATATACTGTGTTCATGGATTGGAAGAATTAATATTGTTAAAATGACCATAATGCCCAAGGCAATCTACAGATTCAATGGAATCCCTATCATAATAACAATGGCATTTGTCACAGAAGTAGCACAAATAATTTAAAAATTTGTATGGAAACAAAAAAGACCTTGAATAGTCAAAAAAAACCTTGAGAAAAAGAATCGAGCTGGAGGTTTCATGCTCTCTGACTTCAGACTACACTACAAAGTTACAGTCATCAAAACAGTATGGTACTGGCACAACAGCAGACACACAGACCAATGGAACAGAATCGAGAGCCAAGAAATAAACCCACACACTTATGGTCAATTAATCTAGGGCAAAGGAGGCAAGAATATACATGAAGAAAAAAAGTCTCTTCAATAAGTGGTTCTGGGAAAACTGCACATTACATGCAAAAGAATGAAATTAGAACATTTTGTCACACAATATACAAAAATAAAGTTGAAGTAGGTAATGACCTAAATATGAGACTGGAAACCATAAAATTCCTAGAGGAAAACATAGGCAGAACATTCTTTGACATAAATTGTAGCTATATATATATAATCTGTTTCCTAAGACAAAGGAAACAAGAGCAAAAATAAACAAATGGGACCTAATTAAACTCAAAAGCTTTTGGGCAGCAAAGCAAACCATTGACAATATGAAAAGACAACCTGCTGAATGGGAGAAAATATTTGCAAATGATATGACCAATGAGGGGTTAATATCCAAAATGTGTAAACAGCTCATGCAATTCAATATCAAAAACCAATCTGATTAAATATGGACAGAAAATCTGAATTATTTTCCAAAGAAGACATACATGTGTTCAACACATACATGAGAAGATTCTCAATGTTGCCATCATCAGGGAAATGCAAATCAAAACCACAATGAGATATCATCCCACATCTGTCAGAATGGCTATCATCAAAACACACACACACACACACAAATAACAAATGTTGGTGAGGATGTGAAGAAAAGGGAACCCTCATACACTGTTGGTGGGAATGTAAATTGGTGCCGCCACTGTGGAAAATAGTATGGCCATTTCTCAAAAACTAAAACTAGAACAACCTTATGACCCAGCAATTCTACTCCTGGGTATACATCTAAAAATACTGAAAACACTAATTTGAAAAGATACATGCACCCTAATGTTCCTAGCAGCATTATCTACAATAGCCAAGATATGGAAGCAACCTAAGGATCCATTAACAGATGAATGGATAAAGAAGTTGTGGTAAACATATACAATGGAATACTACTCAGCCATTATAAATAATGAAAAATGCCATTTGCAGCAACATGGAGAAACCTTTTCTTGATAGCTCTCAAGTTTCTTGGATTATGTATTTCTACAGGGTAGACTATATCTGTCAAGGCAAGAATTTTTAACAAAGGGTTCCTTTCAAATGAAGTCTTTAAAGTATCAGAGTTCCTTATGTCTGCAGATTGAGATTTTAGTTTATCTGGAACAGACCTTCTTGTTTAGGAATATTTTAGTATGGCCATTTAGCTCTTTTTTTTTTCTTTTTTCCTTTGATACCTCTCTCACTGGATTCTTTTTTTTTTTAACATCTTTATTGGAATATAATTGCTTTACAATGGTGTGTTAGTTTCTGCTTTATAACAAAGTGAATCAGCTATACATATACATATATCCTCATATCTCCTCCCTCTTGTGTCTCCCTCCCATCTCCTCTAGGTGGTCACAAAGTACTCAGCTGATCTCCCTGTGCTATGTGGTTGCTTCCCACTAGCTATCTAGCTATCTATTTTACATTTGGTAGTATATATAAGTCCATGCCACTCTCTCACTTCGTCCCAGCTTACCCTTCCCCCTCCCTGTGTCCTCAAGTCCATTCTCTACATCTGTCTTTATTCCTGTCCTGCCCCTAGGTTCTTCAGAACCATTTTTTTTTGATTCCATATATTTGTGTTAGCATACAGTAGTTGTTTTTCACTTTCTGACTTACTTCACTCTGTATGACAGACTCTAGGTCCATCCACCTCACTACAAATAACTCAATTTCGTTTCTTTCTATGGCCGAGTAATATTCCATTGTATATATGTGCCACATCTTCTTTATCCATTCATCTGTTGATGTACACTTAGGTTGCTTCCATGTCCTGGCTATTGTAAATAGAGCTGCAATGCACATTGTGGTACATGACTCTTTTTGAATTATGGTTTTCTCAGGGTATATGCCCAGTAGTGGGATTGCTGGGTCGTACGGTAGTTCTAGTCTGCCATTTAGCTCTTGACAGACTCTTTAGTGGGATGAGCAAGGCCACAATGCCTGTGATCCCTGGTATGTAAGATGTTAAATGGGAAGGAAAAGGAGCAATTTGCCCAAGAATCCCAATCTTACTTGGAAGCACTTGAACAATACTTTCCCTTTCTCTCATTTAATATACAATCATCTTATTATTTAAAATTCTTTTTAAAAATTAATTAATTTCTTGGCTGCGTTGGGTCTTCGTTGCTGCATGTGGGCTTTCTCTAGCTGCGGCAAGCAGGGGCTACTCTTCGTTGTGGTGCACGGGCTTCTCATTGTGGTGGCTTGTTTTGTTGCAGAGCACAGGCTCTAGGCAAGCAGGCTCAGTAGTTGTGGCTCACGGGCTCAACTCAGCCATAAAAAAGAATGAAATTCTGCCATTTGCAACAGCATGGATGGTGCTGGAAGTTACTATGCTTAGTGAAATAAATCTGATGTAGAATGACAAATACTGTATGTTATCACTTATATGTGGAATCTAATAAATGAAACAAATGAATGAATAAAATGAAAAACACTCAGAGATATAGAAAACAAACTAGTGCTTGCCAGTAAGAAGGAAAGAAGGGAGAGGCAAGATAGGGATAGGGGATTAAGAGGTACAAACTACTATGTATTCAATAAAAATAAATAAGGTACAGGATATATCATATAGCACAGGAACTCTAAATGCAGTATAATTTATAATAATTTTGAATCACTATGTCATACATCTGAAACTAATATAATTTTGTAAATCAACTATATATCAGTAAAAATCTATTGAAGAAATAATTTATAGATTGACTCTTGTGCTCTTTATTTGGCCTCATCATCCCTTAACCATATACTCTTTGCTCTATAGAAGACTTGTATTGCTCTGAAGAAGACATTTATTTCTATCTCTGCATGCTTACTCTTTTTTGTGTTTGGAATACTTGTTTCTTTTTATGCATCTGATGAGCTTCTGCTCATCTTTTTTTTAAAAAATTTTTTTAAATTTAACATCTTTATTGGAGTATAATTGCTTTACAGTCGTGTGTTACTTTCTGCTGTATAACAAAGTGAATCAATTATACATATACATATATCCCCATATCTCTTCCCTCTTGTGTCTCCCTCCCTCCCACCCTCCCTATCCCACCCTTCTAGGTGGTCACAAAGCACCGAGCTGATCTCCCTGTGCTATGCGGCTGCTTCCCACTAGCTACCTATTTTACATGTGGTAGTGTATATATGTCCATGCCCTCTGTCACTTTGTCCCAGCTTATCCTTCCCCCTCCCCGTGTTCTCAAGTCCATTCTCTAGTAGGTGTGCATCTTTATTCCGGTCTTGACCCTAGGTTCTTCATGACTTTTTTTTTTAGATTCCATATATATGTGTTAGTATACGGTATTTGTTTTTCTCTTTCTGACTTACTTCACTCTGTATGACAGACTCTAAGTACATCCACCTCACTACAAATAACAAAATTTTGTTTCCTTTTATGGCCGAGTAATATTCCATTGTATACATGTGCCAAATCTTCTTTATCCATTCATCTGTTGATGGACACTTAGGTTGCTTCCATGTCCTGGCTATTGTAAATAGAGCTGCAATGAACATTGTGGTACATGACTCTTTTTGAATTATGGTTTTCTCAGGGTATATGCCCAGTAGTGGGATTGCTGGGTCATATGGTAGTTCTATTTTTAGTTGTTAAGGAACCTCCATACTGTTCTCCATAGTGGCTGTATCAATTTACATTCCCACCAACAGTGCAAGAGGGTTCCCTTTTCTCCACATCCTCTCCAGCATTTATTGTTTGTAGATTTTTTGATGATGGCCATTCTGACTGGTGTGAGATAATATCACATTGTAGTTTTGATTTGCATTTCTCTAATGATTAATGATGTTGAGCATTCTTTCATGTGTTTGTTGGCAATCTGTATATCTTCATTGGAGAAATGTCTATTTAGGCCTTCTGCCCATTTTTGGATGGGGTTGTTTGTTTTTTTGATATTGAGCTGCATGAGCTGCTTGTAAATCTTGGAGATTAATCCTTTGTCAGTTGCTTCATTTGCAAATATTTTCTCCCATTCTGAGAGCTGTCTTTTCGTCTTGTTTATGGTTTCCTTTGCTGTGCAAAAGCTTTTAAGTTTCATTAGGTCCCATCTGTTTATTTTTGTTTTCATTTCCATTTCTCTAGGAGGTGGGTCAAAAAGGATCTTACTATGATTTATGTCATAGAGTGTTCTGCCTATGTTTTCCTCTAAGAGTGTGATAGTGTCTGGCATTACATTTAGGTCTTTAATCCATTATGAGTTTATTTTTGTGTATGGTGTTAGGGAGTGTTTTCATTTCATTCTTTTACATGTAGTTGTCCAGTTTTCCCAACACCACTTATTGAAGAGGTTGTCTTTTCTCCATTGTATATTCTTGCCTCCTTTATCAAAGACAAGGTGACCACATGTGCATGGGTTTATCTCTGGGCTTTCTATCCTGTTCCCTTGATCTATATTTCTGTTTTTGTGTCAGTACCATACTGTCTTGATTACTGTAGCTTCATAGTATAATCTGAAGTCAGGGAGCCTGATTCCTCCACTTCCATTTTTCTTTCTCAAGATTGCTTTGGCTATTCGGGGTCTTTAGTGTTTCCATACAAATTGTGAAATTTTTTGTTCTAGTTCTGTGAAAAATGCCAGTGGTAGTTTGATAGGGATTGCACTGAGTCTGTAGATTGCTTTTGGTAGTATAGTCATTTTCACGATATTGATTCTTCCAATCCAAGAACATGGTTATCTCAACAACTGTTTGTATCATCTTTAATTTCTTTCATCAGTGTCTTATAATTTTCTTCATTACAGGTCTTTTGTCTCCTTAGGTAGGTTTATTCCTAGGTATTTTATTCTTTTTGTTGCAATGGTAAATGGGAGTGTTTTCTTAATTTCACTTTCAGAGTTTTCATCATTAGTGTATAAGAATGCTAGCGATTTCTGTGCATTAATTTTGTATCCTGCTACTTTACCAAATTCATTGATTAGCTCTAGTAGTTTTCTGTTAGCATCTTTGGGATTCTCTATGTATAGTATCATGTCATCTGCAAACAGTGACAGCTTTATTTCTTCTTTTCTGATTTGGATTCCTTTTATTTCTTTTTCTTCTCTGATTGCTGTGGCTAAAACTTCCAGAACTATGTTGAATAATAGTTGTGAGAGTGGGCAACCTTGTCTTGTTCCTGATCTTAGTGGAAATGGTTTCAGTTTTTCACCTTTGAGGATGTTGTTGGCTGTGGGTTTGTCATATATGGCCTTTATTATGTTGAGGAAAGTTCCCTCTATGCCTACTTTCTGCAGGGCTTTTATCATAAATCAGTGTTGAATTTTGTCGAAAGCTTTCTCTGCATCTATTGAGATGATCATATGGTTTTTCTCCTTCAATTTGTTAATATGGTGTATCACATTGATTGATTTTCGTATATTGAAGAATCCTTGCATTTCTGGGATAAACCCCACCTGATCAAGGTGTATGATCCTTTCAATGTGCTGTTGGTTTCTGTTTGCTAGTATTTTGTTGACGATTTTTGCATCTATATTCATCAGTGATATTGGCCTGTAGTTTTCTTTCTTTGTGACATCTTTGTCTGATTTTGGTATCAGGGTAATGGTGGCCTCTTAGAATGAGTTTGGGAGTGTTCCTCCCTGTGCTATATTTTGGAAGAGTTTGATAAGGATAGGTGTCAACTCTTCTCTAAATGTTTGATAGAATTTGCCTGTGAAGCCATCTGGTCTTGGGCTTTTGTCTGTTGGAAGATTTTTAATCACAGTTTCAATTTCAGTGCTTGTGATTGGTCTGTTCATATTTTCTATTTCTTCCTGGTTCAGTCTCTGAAGGTTGTGCCTTTCTAAGAATTTGTCCAGTTCTTCCAGGTTGTCCATTTTATTGGCATATAATTGCTGGTAGTAATCTCTCATGATTCTTTGTATTTCTGCAATGTCAGCTGTTACTTTTCCTTTTTCGTTTCTAATTCTGATGATTTGAGTCTTCTCCCTTTTTTTCTTGATGAGTCTGGTTAATGGTTTATCGATTTTGTTTATCTTCTGTAAGAACCAGCTTTTAGTTTTATTCATCTTTGCTATTGTTTCCTTCATTTCTGTTTATTTCTTTTTTTTAAAGCAATGTCAAACCTCCAGTGTTTTTAAATTAATTAATTAATTAATTAATTTATTTATTTATTTTTGGCTGTGTTGGGTCTTCGTTTCTGTGAGAGGGCTTTCTCTAGTTGCAGCAAGCGGGGGTCATTCTTCATCACGGTGCATGGGCCTCTCACTATCGTGTCCTCTCTTGTTGCGGAGCACAGGCTCCAGACACGCAGGCTCAGTAATTGTGGCTCACAGGCCTAGTTGCTCCACGGCATGTGGGATCTTCCCAGACTAGGGTTCGAATCCACCTCCCCTGCATTAACAGGCAGATTCTCAATCACTGTGCCACCAGGGAAGCCCTGTTTCATTTATTTCTGATCTGATCTTTATGATTTCTTTCCTTCTGCTAATTTTGGGGTTTTTTGGTTCTTCTTTCGATAATTGTTTTAGGTGTAAGGTTATGTTGTTTATTTGAGATGTTTCTTGTTTCTTAAGGTAGGATTTTATTGCTGTAAACTTTCCTCTTAGAACTGCTTTTGCTGCATCCCATAGGTTTGGGTAGTCATGTTTTCACTGTCATTTGTTTCTAGGTATTTTTTGATTTCCTCTGTGATCTCTTGGTTGGTTATTAAGTATTGTATTGTTTAGCCTCCATGTGTTTGTATTTTTTACAGATTTTTTCCAGTAATTGATATCTAGCCTCATAGCATTGTGGTCAGAAGAGATACTTGATACGATTTCAATTTTCTTAAATTTACCAAGGCTTGATTTGTGACCCAAGATATGGTCTATCCTGGAGAATGTTCCATGAGCACTTGAGAAGAATGTGTATTCTGTTGTTTTTGGATAGAATGTTCTATAAATATCAATTAAGTCCATCTTGTTTAATGTATCATTTAAAGCTTGTGTTTCCTTATTTATTTTCATTTTGGATGATCTGTCCATTGGTGAAAGTGGGGTGTTTAAGTCCCTACTATGATTGTGTTACTGTTGATTTCTCCTTTTATGGCTGTTAGCATTTGCGTTATGTTTTGAAGTGCTCCTATGTTGGGTGCATAAATATTTACAATTGTTATATCTTCTTCTTGGATTGATCCCTTGATCATTATGTAGTGTCCTTCTTTGTCTCTTGTAATAGTCTTTGTTTTAAAGTCTATTTTGTCTGATATGAGATTTGCTACTCCAGCTTTCTTTTGGTTTCCATTTGCATGGAATATCTTTTTCCATCCCCTCACTTTCAGTCTGTATGTGTCCCTAGGTCTGAAGTCAGTCTCTTGTAGACAGCATATATATGGGTCTCATTTTTGTATCCATTCAGCCAGTCTATGTCTTTTGGTTGGAGCATTTAATCCATTTACATTTAAGGTAATTATCGATATGTATGTTCCTATTATCATTTTCGTAATTGTTTTGGGTTTGTTATTGTAGGTCTTTTCCTTCTCTTGTGTTTCCCATTTAGAGAAGTTCCCTTAGCATTTGTTGTAGAGCTGGTTTGATGGTGCTGAATTCTCTTAGCTTTTGCTTGTCTGTAAAGGTTTTAATTTCTCCATCAAATCTGAATGAGATCCTTGCTGGGTAGAGTAATCTTGGTTGTAGGTTTTTCCCTTTCATCACTTTAAATATGTCCTGCCACTCCCTTCTGGCTTGCAGAGTTTCTGCTTAAAGATCAGCTGTTAACCTTATGGGCATTTCCTTGTATATTATTTGTTGCTTTTCCCTTGCTGCTTTTAATATTTTTTCTTTGTATTTAATTTTTGATAGTTTGATTAATATACGTTTTGGTGTGTTTCTCCTTGGATTTATCCCTTATGGGACTCTCTGTGCTTCCTGAACTTGATTGACTATTTCCTTTCCCATATTAGGGACGTTTTCAACTATAGTCTCTTCAAATATTTTCTCAGT
This sequence comes from Balaenoptera acutorostrata, assembly GCF_949987535.1. Classification (NCBI taxonomy): domain Eukaryota; kingdom Metazoa; phylum Chordata; class Mammalia; order Artiodactyla; family Balaenopteridae; genus Balaenoptera; species Balaenoptera acutorostrata. Next base: position 7,734,199 of record NC_080067.1, read on the forward strand.
CCCTTTCTTTTTCTCTTCTTCTTCTGAGGCCCCTATAATTTGAATGTTGGTGTGTTTAATGTTGTCCCAGACGTCTCTGAGACTGACCTCAATTCTTTTCATTCTTTTTTCTTTATTCTGCTCTGCAATAGTTATTTCCACTCTTTTATCTTCCAGGTCACTTATCCGTTCTTCTGCCTCAATTATTCTGCTATTGATCCCTTCTAGAGAATTTTAAATTTCATTTATTGTGGTGTTCATCATTGTTTGCTCTTTTGTTCTTCTAGGTCCTTGTTAAACGTTTCTTGTATTTTCTCCATTCTATTTCCAAGATTATGGATCATCTTTACTATCATTATTCTGAATTCTTTTTCAGGTAGATTGCCTATTTCCTCTTCATTTGTTAGGTCTGGTGGGGTTTTACCTTGCTCCCTCATCTGCTGTGTGCTTCTCTGTCTTCTCATTTTGTTTAACTTACTGTGTTTGGGGTCTCCTTTTCTCAGGCTGCAGGTTCGTAGTTCCTGTTGTTTTTGGTGTCTGCCCTCAGTGGCTAAGGTTGGTTCAGTGGGTTGTGTAGGCTTCCTGGTGGAGGGAACTAGTGCCTGTGTTCTGGTGGATGAGGGTGGATCTTGTCTTTCTGGTTGGCAGGTGCATGTCTGGTGGTGTGTTTTGGAGTGTCTGTGACATTATTATGATTTTAGGCAGCCTCTCTGCTAATGGGTGGGGTTTTGTTCCTGTCTTCCTAGTTGTTCGGCATAGGGTGTCCAGCACTGTAGCTTGCTGGTCATTGAGGGGAGCTGTGTCTTGGTGTTGAGATGGAGATCTCTGGGAGATTTTCGCTGTTTGATATTACATGGAGCTGGGAGGTGTCTGATGGACCAATGTCCTGAACTTGCCTCTCCCACCTCAGAGACACAGTCCTGATGCCAGTTTTTCTTCTGTTTATTTTGAGTGAATTATAGGCCCTCCCCACTCCGGTACTCACTAGGGTTTAAGCATGATCCTCTGCACATAATTTAAAAATCAAAACACCAACTGGCGGATTTAAGCAAACCTCCTATTTTTAGAACAGTATTAAAAAATATGGCAGATTTTATTTTCGGCCACACAGCCGAGCAGCAACAGAGGAGGCTCCTGGGCATTCCTCCATCCCTCAGTGCAGAGCTGGGCTGCCATCTCCTTGCCTGGGCAGCTGCCTCTCCTCTGCTCATCTTTCAAATTTCCCTTTCTACAGGAAGTTTAGCTAGCCAACCATAGGCAAAGTTATTTTCCTTTATCTCTGTACACTATAGCATCTTTTAAAAATCTGTGTATATTGGTTTAATCCATGTCAAATGTAGTTTATAAAGGGAAAGGACAAGTACCTTTGTACAGAATATACAGACAAAGCCTCAGTCCATGTGGTCCATAAGAGGGGCAGGGCAGACAACACTTTTCCCTGGGAACAACAGCTCTAATTCCAGGAAGGGTTCTCAGCTGAAGTCTGTGCAGCCAGGACCACCCTCCTCCAGCCCCAATCTCAGCCCCTGCTTCAGCTGGGTTCCCATTTCCCGTGCCTCCCCACTCACTTAACCCCTGATGAAGAGCCCCAGGAGCTAAGGCTAAGAAGATCATGTCCTTAGGGCATGCATCTCATGTTTAGGAGAAGAAATATACACCACTGAACATGGAGCACATGGGAGATGGAAGGGACACCACGGTCCAGGGAGGGGGAGAGGCAGGCATCCCAAGAGGTGGGAGGGCCTGGCCCCCAGCCAGACCTGAATACGGCGCTGCTTCCAGGTGTTCTTAACAAAAGAAGAAACTCCTACAACCTAAGGGGAGGAGTTGTCCCATTTATACACAACATTGTAAACATATACGGTCCTGTTATTACATGTGCTTCAGTTTGGTGTTTGCATGTCTGTCTGTCCATCTGTCAGGCTGGGGGCTGGATCTCAGGAGACTTGCTGGACTACCTCCCCTTCCTACTGCCCCCACATTCCCACCCCGGGAATGGAACCTGGAACAGGTATGGTCCCACATCTTGGTGGGATCCGGCAGGCAGAGCCTGAGCCTCTGCCTCCATTCTGACTCCAGAGTCCTGTGTGTGTGCGTGTATGTACGTGGAGAACCTGTGTGCAAGTGTGTACAAGGGGGAGGTCACGTCACGGGGGGTGGGGTGCGGAGAGGGGGGCTGCTGGAGGCAAGGTCTGCCTGGGGTGGCTGGCTCACGAGTGGATTCTCCGTAGGTCTCTGGGCAGAGATTCTCGGCAACCAGGGTCCGCAGTCAGCACCCCTCACAGTGCACATGCTAACCCTGGATGGTCTTCAGGGGCATCGAGTACGAGTCCATGCCGACGAGGCACTTGTAACGGTCCCCACAGGAGAGCCGCCGTCCAAGCTCCCTGACCCGGCAGGGCCTCAGACATGGTCACAGCTACATCTTTGGTCGCTATTTCTTGCTGGTCTTCTGCACGGCCTCCTGCGTGCCGCTCTCACTGCTGCTGGTAGAAGGCATCTCGTTCCTCGCCTGTTTAGAGAACTCGGGCGTGGTGCATGTGCTGGGAGGGCTGTGTAGGACTGCGCCCCGGAGGAATGTGCCTCTCTCCTCGGCTTCACCTGGCTCCTCACCTGTGCAGGGGATGGCGTCAGCCTCTGTGTACCGTGGCTTCCCAAGCTCCAGAATGTCACCCACATCCACACCCAAGTCAGCATCCCTGTCCCGATTCTCTTGGCCGCGGTACGTGAGGAAGCCAGAGCCTGGAAAACCACCTCCCAGGAGAGTGGTGGCCCGCCTCCGCCTCCGCGGGCTCCACTCACGCCCCAGGATGGTGCTGTTCTCACGCTCCACCTCCAGGTTATCAGTCGATCCAGGGCATCATTCGCAGCCATGCAGGAGCCTCTGCCCTTCATCTTGCTTCCTCCGTTTCATATTCCCAATCGGAGCATTCAGTAGGGTCTGCGGGAAGGCCTACTTCCTCCTTCCTGCCGGCACCCCCTCCCCGCCCACTCTGTCATTGGTTCAGACACTCAGCATAGCCACCAGGGGGCTTCTCTAGCAGGACCACGTGGCCGGGGATGCGGGCGGATGCCCCCTGGCTGCCTGGTAGTGGTGGCAGTCATGATGACTCCTCTATAGCATCTTGTATATGGTTCCATTAGGGACCTATAACATCCAGAGGCACAGAGGTCGGTCTTGATAAAGACCCATGTTATTGATAAATAAACCCATGTTATTGAATAATGAAATTCATTTCAAAACTTAGGGTGAAGCAAAGGGTTGAATCTTTCAAATAAACCGGTGTATTTCCTTCTAATAATAATGAAGGATGCATACCTCATTTTCTGTCAGAAACTCAGAGCAAACTTCTGGTGAGCATTTCTATAGCTCCTTGGTATTCCCTTGTTTGCTTGTAGCTGCCCTTGGTCCTATTTTAATCATCTTTGATCTTTTTTTAAAAAAAAATTTATTTATTTTTGGCTGTGTTGGGTCTTCATTGCTGCATGTGGGTTTTCTCTAGTTGCGGCAAGCGGGGGCTACTATTCGTTGTGGTGCATGGGCTTCTCATTGCAGTGGCTTCTCTTGTTGCGGAGCATGGGCTCTAGGTGCGCAGGCTTCAGTAGTTGTGGTGCCGTGGTCTAGAGTGCAGGCTCAGTAGTTGTGGTACACAGGCTTAGTTGCTCCGCGGCATGTGGGATCCTCCTGGACCAGGGCCCGTGTCCCCTGCATTGGCAGGCAGATTACCAACCACTGTGCCACCAGGGAGGTCCCATCATCTTCAGTCTTATGCTGCCTGTGTTTTATTATAAGCAATCCCAAGTGTTTTTAAAGATGTAAAGACCTAAATAAAAACCAAAGAACACCATGAGTCTGTGTTACCGACAAGGGCCCTTGGATCCTTTAATCAGTAGAAACTGATAAGAGGCCAGATGAGAATTTCAGGTAAGGCTTTATCGAGGCTACTTCTGTAGCTCCAAGGAGCAAAAACAAGAAACAGGTGTCCTTACTATTCCCTGAGAGAAGCTCTGTGGGTCCTTAAATGGGGTAATAGAAGGGTCAGGTCTGTGGGTCCACAGGAGGCCTACCTTAGGTGGTCTGCTCACCTCTGTGGTGGTGCTGTGTGCAGGAATCATGCCACAGTACCCTGCTTTTGCTCCTGGCACCTCAGAAATGGCAGTTGGTTTGTGGCCTTTTTGTATCCTATTGTTCATAATTACCCCAACCGCACATGCATGTAGTTATTTTTAGTCATTCATAGTTTCTTTGTATTTTGTTACTGGAGGAGACCTTTGTCCCAGTGCAAGCACTCTGGTAGAGAATCCCAGGTCCCAGCCTATCTCAGCTGGATTCAAGGGCTTGCCCTTAGCAGCATCTTGGGACCAGAAGGGAAGGGAACCAATGCCCTTAATGTTTCTGAAGGAGGGGAGAACATTCATTTTTAAAAAAATCCATCAGAGTTAGAGAGGAATCTCCCTGAGCAATTTGTTAAGTCCTTAACTAGGACCAGTTTAGCGAAAGGCATTGAGATTCTCTGACCTGCTGGGTGTGTTAGTACATTATATAGTCAAATTTGGAATATGTGATCCACATATTTTCCAGAAGGCTTTGAATTCCAACAATGCCTAAAACATTTACCAGCAATTTTTAGACTGTAAGGCAGTTTTTTAAAACTGTAAGGCAATTTTAAACTGGAAATACAATTGACTTTCTAAATGCTGAGGGGAAGAAAAAAACTAGTGAATTAGAAACTGAAGTCAATTCTCTAATCTTTATTTCTTCTTCTTACACCCATCTACTTATCCACATCTCCTATTTTCTCCCCCCACATGTTCCCTTTTCTATTACTCTAACTCTAACATGCAGCTTTCAGTTTTTAATACTTTTTTTGGAGTGACTCAGGAACACATGAGCTTTCTCTCCCTACTCCAGAAACTTCCACACCATTGCCTGTGAGCCCCATGGAAGCTTGAACTGCTTGATTCTTCATTTGCCTCCTAGTTTAGGACATGTGTGGCTCAGAGGAGCCAGAGAAAGAAGGGTCTTCATCTTCAAAGTTCCAAGATAATAATGTAATTATATGATGAATTCAAGTCTTTGAAAGTCTATGCCTGGAATCTAACTGCATCCTGAGTTCCCAAAAACCAAATTTGTGTCATCTGATCATTCTTTCATTCTATTCACCATGAAACTTTTCTCCTTGTCCCTCCTAGTCTGAAAAAACACTTGTTTTGCTTAAATATTACACAAGCGTGTTTCACTGGGCAGAAAGAGGAGTGCAGAGGTCAGGAGGGAGGGTCCTCTAAGGTAACTAAGAAGCTCCTTAGAGTTTCCCATGTCTTTATTATAGAGCTGCCGTAGCTTTGATAGAAGTTACCTGCATGGCTGCAGGTACAACCCTACCTTTATAGACTAGCATGTCTTCTACTGCCTGGGACAGCCTGAAGGTCTTCCCATGACTTAGCTACCTTCCTATACATTATATCTCAGGCCAGGGGAGAGTAAACTATAGCTCATGGGCCAAATTTTGGTTGTTTTTTTTTTTAAATGACACTCCTGTTTAATGCTTTCAATGTTTAATTCTGATTTTATATTAACATTGTAACTCTTGCTTTTTTAATTTTTAATTTTTTTAAATAAATTTATTTATTTTAGGCTGTGTTGGGTCTTCGTTGCTGTGCGCAGGCTTTCTCTAGTTGTGGTGAGCAGGGCCTACTCTTCATTGCGGTGTGCGGGCTTCTCATTGTGGTGGATTCTCCTGTTGCAGAGCACAGGCCCTAGGTGCGCGGGCTTCAGTAGTTGTGGCTCATGGGCTCAGTAGTTGTGGCTCGCAGGCTCTAGAGCACAGGCCCAATAGTTGTGGCACACGGGCTTAGTTGCTCTGCAGCATGTGGGATCTTCCCGGACCAGGGCTTGAACCCATGTCCCCTGCATTGGCAGGTGTATTCTTAACCACTGTGCCACCAAGGAAGCCCAAATTTTATGTTTTTATATGGTTTACAAATTAAGAATGGCTTTTACATTTTTAAATGGTTGACAAAAAACTAAAAGAAGAATAATATTTTGTGACACATGAAAACTTAGGTGAAATTCCAATTTCGAAATATATATTTTTTACATATTGTCCACAGTCACTTTCATGCTACAATGGCAGAATTGAGCAGTTGTGACAGAGACTATGGACCTCACAAGGTCTAAGATATTTACTTGTTTGCTCTTTATAGAAAATACTTGCTGACTCTGTTTCTCTCTGCTCCTGTATTCCCCTGTCTGTGTAGGCTGTTTCTAAGTTGTTCCAGGACCACTTGGATGTATAGGATCATCCGTTCACTGTTTCCACTGGAAAAAAAAATTCCCATCAAATTTTTACATATATTTTGAGGATCTTCACTGAATTTTGGGGAAGGGACGTAGGAAGGGATCACATATTGCACATCTTGTCACTTTTCTTGCTATCGCACCTTTTTCTTCTTCTTCCTTTCCCCCCCTCTCCATCTGGCTTCACTGAGAATTTCCTCCAGGTCACTTCCACACACTCTGAGGTTCCCTGCAGGTCTCAGTATCTACCCCAGGCAGGCTTATTGAGGAGTGACTTCCAAACAAAGGTAGTACTGTCCCTGAAAAAGAATTCTAGTGAACATAATTTTCTCCATTTCATTACTATGGGAGAACAATAGTTCTGTAGAGATTTAGCTGAGGCTCAGAGCCTTTGCTAGGTGCTAATGACTTTGCTTTCTAAGACTCTTAAGCTGGATCTCAGTCGGATCCCAAAGTCTCTTCATGGATCACTTCGTCCACGCATTCTTTCCGACCTCAGATCTCTGGATGGTCTTTCAGCTTTAATCCTCTTGCCTGTATCAATGAAAGAAGAGATCAGAGGCTGTTCTTTCAGGCACTTTCAGCTACTTAAACCCATAATTATATAAGTCTGATTTTTAATGTACAATGCTTAGCAATTTCGTTTTTAATCAAAACATCACACTCAGAACTTTAGTTGGAATGGTGGGTCAGTGATCTATTGTTACATGGAAAGATTGCTTAGTGAGTAGCTGGGATTATTAAAATATATAGCAGTGTCAGAAATTCTGGCTGGAGTCCTGATTAAGAGTGATTAGAAGTTATTTATCAAACTCTTCTGAAAGCTATTCTTTGTTCTCCTCATCATGGTTTTAGAAGAGAGCTCTTCTTGGGAGTATAGTTACAGACAGTAAAATATGTATGTGAAATACATATTTTATTTAATAATATAACATTTTATTTCCTTCAGCATATAGATAGAGAAATATAGGAAAAATATTTGCATATCACCATACATTTCTGATCAAGAAGGAGTCGTAAATTCTTCTCCAAACATGTTGGAATGATATAAAAAATATAAAAGACCCTATGTGGGCTCAAAATCTAGAGGAACATCTCTCTGGGCAGAAAATCAAAGGTGTGATTGAGGTTCAAAGTATAGGTTTTCTGGGCTTCGTGTAACATGTATATAGGGACTGTATAGGGCTCACTGTTTAATGTCCCCTGCTCTGGAAATGAGGCATAAAGAGGCTATTGTGGGCTTATAACTAATTTGTGAGCCTGAGGAGTTGGGATTCAGCCTCACCAATATCAACCGAGCAAGTCTCCCACTGGCTCAGTGACTGAACTGGATTTGTTATATTTCCCCAAATCACTCTGGGATAAGGACTTTGAATCATCAATATAAGTCCACCTGGGATGGAGAGGAGAGAGAGAGAGAAAGAGAGAGAAGGCAAAAGCTCCCATTCAACAAATCTGAGACTCAAATTCTACAACAAACGAAGCAACTTTAAGCCAAGAACGAAGGTAAAATAAATCAACAATCAGATGAAAAAATTAGTTTAGATAAAAATAATAACACAACAAATCCCAAAGCTATAAAGCAGATTGACAATTTTGACTATATAAAGATAAAAAGAAATTTGTATTGCAAAAGTCATTGCATTGATTGATGGCCACAGGATTTGATTGCTAAAGAAGACTCATAGGATCCCAAATGACAATGGCTTTCAAATCTACAGTTTATTTTAGGAAAATGATGTAATATAGCAACAACATTAAAATAAGGATATGCATCACAGCCAAGGGCAGCCTGGAGAGGCTAGGTGCAAACTTCAACCGTACTCTATCTGGAGGGCTGTACCATGATGTACTTTATCTCTCAGATCAGGAACCACTGATGTATGCACAAAATATCTCAGACCAGGGAGCCCCCAAAGGAGTCTCAGATGGGGCTTATTCTTACCTTGCTGGTCACTTAGACATATTCCTTCCATGTAAGAGCTTAAGTTAGAGCTCCTCTAGGAGTCTTAGTGAGGCTGGGTACAAATCATCAGTCTCACTGCTATCAATCAAAAATGCTAACAAGCTGGTATAAACTACTATGCCAAAACTCACCTAAAACCCATGGTTTCAAAGCAACACTATTAATCAGTTCATTTCATTCCTTGACCAATGCTGTGCATGTGTTTCAGCCAAACAGTTCAGGCTAATTCCAGACCTACAGGAATTAATCCTTGCAACACAGCCACCATAAACAAAGTCAAAAGACAAGTGACAAACTAGGAAAATGAAGTGCAGTTTACATTGTAGAAAAAAAGGTAAATTTCCGTAATATATAAAGAATTTCTATAAATAAATATTGAAAAGACTATCAGCTCAATTGAAAAATAGTCAAAGGATATGAAGAGACACCTTACAGAAATGAAAAAATTCTTAAACATAAGAAAATAAGAATACAAAAAAGTATTCAATCTTGTTCATGATAAGGAAATGCTTATTGAAACTACTGAAATGTCATTTCTCACCTATTATTGGCAAAGATCAGAAAGTTTGAGTACACATTGTGTTGGCAAGGCTATCAGCCAACCACTCTCCTCACAGCTGGTAAGTGAGTCCTTTCTTTCTTTCTTTCTTTCTCCCTTCCTTCCTTCCTCCCTCCCCCCCTCCCTCCCTTCTCTCTCTCTCTCTCTGTCTCTTTCTTTCTTTCTTAGATATTTTTGCTTGTTTATTTGATGTGGACCATTTCCAAAGTCTTTATTGAACTTGCTAGAATATTGCCTCTTTTTTTTGTTTTGGTCTTTTGGCCGCGAGGCATGTGGGACCCTAGCTCCCCGACCAGGGATTGAACCTGCACCCCCTGAATTGGAAGGTGACGTCCCAACCACTGGACCACCAGGGAAGTCCCAAAGTGAGTCCTTTCTTGAAAGGGTATCTGAGAATCACATTTCATTGTCTACTACGGTAAGACAACTTTGATGGAGGATTTTTATATCCACAAGCCCTTACATCAGGAATGATTTTCTTAATGTATAAATCAGTGTCTTCCCATTGTACCCAGCCGCCATCTTAATGTCTCTACTCCTTGTTCCTTGCATTCCAGGTATCTTTCACCTGGGATGCAAGAAATAACAATGCAAATAAAAATTGATATTATAAGGTAGTCTACCTAATGAAGGTAGTCTAACTAATGACTAAAAAGAAAACCTCTCAATTTTAGAAAGTTTAAAAGATGAAAAAATATATATTCTGGATAAAAGTTATAAGATTCAACTCTGCTGTTGTCATTTATAACCAAAGCAGCCACAGGACAATATGTAAAGAAATGGGTGTGGCTGTATGCCAATAAAACTTTATTTATGAACAGGATTTATTTATGGATTTAACAAATCCATAAATGTATGGATTTAACACATGAGCCATTGTTTGCTTATACCCCAAAGATATAAAGTAATAATTTCATTTGGGAAATTCTAGTTAGTGGGAGTTTAGAGGAGGGAGAACTTGCATTTAGCTAGCAAACATCTAAGAGGACTTCATGAGGATGATGATACCTAATATGGAACCTTAGCACTGGGTGAAAGCTTGGGGGTATGGTAGGGAGAAAGGGAGGGTGAGGCAGGAGGGATGCTCTTGTTGGAGGAAAATATGTCAGCAAAACCACAGCGGAGTTGGTTAACAAGAGGGTGTGTAGTAGCAACTCACTGGTTTAAGAATAGTATATATTAAGTGGACTAAAAGGGACATAGGTGGGAAGGAATGTTTGGGCAAGACCAAGAAAGGTTCAGTCAGGTAGAGGAGAATGTGTTTATTATGTAGTCACCTTGGGTGGGTTGATGGTGGGCCACTGAGTCAGAGATTGGCATGGTCAATCATGCCTTAGGAAGTCTGGTGCTCTGAGGGCCTGAAGCTTAAATAATTAGGGGGGTGCTCTTCAAGAATGAATTTGACATTAGGTAGAGGACCTTGGAAGGGGCTCATGTGAGTGTTGGGTCCTGAAATCTAAGTTTCACTAGCCTCCTAGAACATCCACCTGTGCAGGTGATATTAAATGGGGTGGCTACAACACTAGTCTTGGTAAGAAATAACAAGAACTGGACATGTAAATGGCAGAGGGAATTGGGAAGATGGGACAAACATCAGACTCTTTTGAGGTAAAAGTGTAGGGCTTGGCAACTGGGAAGCTAAAAATAGACAGATTTACAGCATCTGCTGGAGACAAAGAAGAGGAGGAGACAAAGATAGAGCTGAGATTTACAGTTTATAAGGGCTAAAAAAGGTGGTGATGACATAAACAGAAAAAGATAACACAAAAGGAGGCGCAGGTTTTCCAAGGAAGAGAATGCACTCAATTTTGAACAGAGTGAGTTTAAGGTTATCTAGGTGAAAATATTCAGCTGGCCATTGAAAACGTGAAAAAAGAGATTGGGAAAGAAGTCTGAATTTAGGGGTCACCAACATCAACATGAGTGTTGTGAGAGAATGAGATTATCCAGAGAGAGGATGCAGAGAGATCAGAAGTCTTTGGATGGAGCTGCCTCCTTATTTGGCAGAGGCTGAAATGGAAGAATTCTGCCTGTAGAACTCATATGCTATCTGGATGTTCTTATTTGCTTTCTGACTGCCATTTGTTTTAGTAGATTATTTGGAATGAATCTACTTTTTTTAGATTCCTCATTCTATGAATTTATTTTAAATAATGGGTGATATCCAGTGGGGTAACTAATTAAGAATATAGAGGAGGGCCACACATAACAGCATTGAGGTCAGTATCAGAGTTTGGGAAAGAGTCCCTGAATCACTTTTTTTTTAAGAGTTATTCTCCATTTATAGTTATTATAAAATATTGGCTATATTTCCTGTGTTTTACAATATATTCTTGTAGCTTATTTTATACATAATAGCTTGTATTTCTTACTCCCCCATCCCTATATTTCCCCTCCCCCCTTCCCTCTCCCCACTGGTAACCACTAGTTTGTTCTCTATACCTGTGAGTCTGCTTTTTTTTTTAATATATTCAGTAGTTTGTTGTATTTTTTAGATTCCACATATAAGTGATATCATACAGTATTTGTCTTTCTCTGACTTATTTCACTTAGCATAACGCCCTCCAAGTCCGTGTTGCTGCAAATGGCAAAATTTCATTCTTTTTTATGGAATGAAACTACTTTTTATGCGTCTTTATTATCTATTAGAAGTTATAGGTATTGCCCTGAAACTTAATATTTAAATAAATTATTTATATTCATTCTGACTTTAAGCACCTATTTCTTAAGATGACATTTACTGTGTTTTTTAGTCTCCTTTCATGAAGCTACAGAAGTTTGTGAAGTATATGCCCCCACCTCCTGACAGATAACCTTTAAATCTGTCTTACTTCCCTAGTATTTACAAGTACTCTACCTCAGAAGGGGTCAAACCTCTAGAACTGGAAGGAAAGAACTCTTCAGAGGCATGTAATTATAAATAACAGTTATGCTCTTTTACTGTAATTACTGTTCCATTTTAGAGCTTCCATCTGTCCCTTCATGATTCCTTCTGACACTAACAGGATCTAAGAAGTTTGGTGCAAGCTTCTGGAAAAAATACATATACTTCTTGAGAACGTTTAATTACCTGGTCTCAAATGGTTGGCACAAGAAACCAGGATATTTGTTATGTTGATATCTATCCAATTAGTCAACTTTCTTTCTTTAAGAAACCTAGTTACATACACATCATATTTTATTATACACATCATATTACTCTATTTCTCTATTGTCTTAATGATATTTTTCATGAGTTCTCCCAGTAATTATTTTTGCTGAGTATTTTGAGCAGCATATTCCCCTTCTCAGCATTCTTGGGATTATTTGAACCATGGGAGAAGTACCTTTGCCAGAAAGTTTATTAGGAAAAATACTATAAAGCTGTGGTTTCCAGCCTGGTTCATTATCAGAATCACCTGGGAGACTCAAAATACACCAATTTACATTATCTGCAACCATCAATACTTTATGCTTTTTCTTGGGTTGGCATGCAATACTTTCCTTCTTCTTTCTCTCTTTATGTTTTACTGCGATATTTAATCTATTCCCATGGCTCAAAATATTACCTCTATTCTGCTGATCCAAAGATTTACATCTCTAGTCCAGTATGATTCACTTATGTCTCAAATTTAACATGTCCTGAACTCATGATTGTCCACTCCACCCAACCTGTTTTTTTGCTCCATCTTTTCCTTATCAGGGAATAGCCACCATCTATGCAGATATGTAGGAAGCACCCTTGATTCTTCTCTCTTCCACACCCCACCCCAGCTCTACGCCAATCCATTACCAATTCCTGTAGATTCTTTTTTTTTAAATATTTCATAACTGTTCATGGTAACATCTCAATTATCCAACACTATCTAGAAATGATATCATCAAGGACCTTAAGTTTCCACATGAGCAAATATGAAACCCTTTAAACCCCAACCTTAACTATTTACCTACAGTTTGACAGAAATCATTCCAACATCCACTGTATGTTTTCAGGCACTCTTAAGTTAACATATTTAATGATTTACTAAGAGCTACAGTCATTATTATGTATAACATACTTTGATATTGCTGTAATAGATTCATACACCACTGCTACTACTAATAACAACAATAGTGGTGGCAACAACGTTTGTTGAATGTCATATGATATGCCAGATGCTATTCTAAGCACTTTACATTTATTAATTTATTTAGTTTTCACAGCAACCATATGTAGAGTAAGCCCCACTTTACAGATGAGGAAACTAAAACACAGAAATGTTAAGCAACATGCCCGAGATTACAATGGGAGAGCTCCTGATTTAAATATAGGTATAAGGGGCTTCCCTGGTGGTGCAGTGGTTAAGAATCCGCCTGCAAGTGCAGGGGACATGGGTTTGAGCCCTGGTCCAGGAAGATCTTACACGCCGCGGAGCAACTGAGCCCGTGTGCCACAACTACTGAAGCCCGCGCGCCAAGAGCCCGTGCTCCGCGACAAGAGAAGCCACCGCAATGACAAGCCTGCGCGCCGCAAGGAAGAGTAGCCCCCGCTCGCCGCAACTACAGAAAGCCTGAGCACGGCAACGAAGACCCAATGCAGCCAAAAATAAATACATAAATTAAAAAAAATTTTTTTAAAAATAGGTATAAGGGCAAATGGCAAATACATGGCCATAAAGTATAATTTCAAGACAAAGTCCAGAAATCTCTGTTTGAAAAGGATAAGGATACTGGCTATTCCTTTGTCAATCTCCCTCTCTCTCTCTCTCTCTCTCTCTCACACACACGAGTTCACCTGTCCTGTCACTGATATGCATTTTTGTTGGCATGAGGCTGTCTTCACAAGTCAGACTCCCCACTGGCACTGAGCTACTCACTGTTGCTCCCACTCTCCTGTGAGAACGTCTACTGCTCTCCTTCCACGTTTTTGCCTTTCCCCTCTGCTGTCGCCACTGGGCCCTCCAGCACCACAGCGCAGAGCTTACTGTCTACTATATTCTATTCTCCCTTTCCCCCACCCCCCATTCTCACCTTTTTTTCTTATCTCTTTTGAAGGCTGTGTTTTCCCCACATTTCTTAGGTTTTTTATCAGATATCTTTGGGTCAATATTGTTAACCAGCAGGGTCACTACTAGGTCGCTATTGCCAACCTTGGGCCACTTACTTGAGGCAAGAAAGGCACCTTGTGCACAAATTCCAGACACCTTGCTTGCCTCACGCCAGTCCTGGCCTGGCCACCCAATGTTTCTTTTGTTGCTATTATGAAAAGGCATGGTCTCTGATTCTAATTTCTGATATTTATTTCATAATGAATCATCTCCATCTCCTCTCATTCAGGTTCAAGCCCATGTAATTCTTTTTTTTTTTTTTTTTAGAAAAGTTAAAAATTCCTTAATTTTTTATTCCTGGTACCACTACCGCAATTTACAGGGCAATATACCTGATGTAATGAAAAGAAAAAGACAAAGCTACAACAGATAAAAAGACCTCAAGAATGTACATCTAATTGACACTCCATTGCATTAATCAATAGCTGCACTTTTTGCAAACTGTAAGCCCATGTAATTCTTGACCCAATCATGTTGTAGTACCCTTCAGAAGGCTATAAATCTGTAACGGTTACAAAAGGATGGTTCAAATAATTCATCTGATTGTTAGATTCTGGGAACTCTTTCATTGGCCTGCATTAAAAGAGCTGAAACAGAACAGATATGACCACTGGGTAGATAGGGTGTACAATCATACCTGGGATCACTGGGATGAGCCCTGGGTACCCCCATTTCTAATGAGCTGCCTATTCTCTTCACTCCCATGCTATATATCTAGTGCATCTTTGATGGTTCCTACTTAACCCTCCAGGTCCTCTGCTGGGACTAGAACCTTGTCCGAAGAGTCAGCCCACTTGATTGATATTTGCCAAGTTCCTGCAACCCTTCCTCCTTTGTACCCCATATATCCAGCTCATGGCTCCCTGGGAGTCTATTACAAATAGTTGGATCATCTAGAATTGTCACACTGATTGTAGCCTCATGTTGACTATTCCACGGAACACCCTAGAAGAGTGCACACTGCACTTCTGGCTACTCCCTTCCTCTCTGCCCCTGCCCCGAGTTCCCTCAGTCCCAGCTTCCTATCATTCACTGAATGCCCAAGATGCCTTCTAGCTGGGCTCATCCAAGTCAAAGCTCTAAGCATCCTAGGAACACATTTGGGCACAGATTGGAACTGCATAAGGGCAATGCTATGAAAGGAGGAAGTTTTGGTCAAGCACAAAATCATTAACTGAAGAAGCAATGTAATCTATTGATAAGTACTCCAAGGTTTCTTAGACGTTTTAGAAAGTTACTACTTGTATTGGTCAGGGTCCTTCAGAGAAACAGAACTCGTATACGTTAGATAAACAGATTTATATGGGTTATTAACTCACATGATTATGGAGGCCGAGAAGCCCAAAGAGCTGTAGTTCTGAAGCTGGGGACTTAATTTTGGAAGTTGTGGATCTGTCTGAACTCTCATATGAGAGAACTGTAAATAGAAATAGTTCTGGAGGCTAGAAGTCCGAGGTCAAGGTGTTGCCAGGGTTGGTTCCTTCTGAGGCTGGGAGGGATTTGTTTCAGGCCTCTCTCCTTGGGGTGAAGACGGTGATCTTTCCCTGACATTTCTTCATATTGGTGGGGAAGAAGACTTTTTCCTCTACCCTTCTGGGTTCTTTGGTCGGTCCGCTGAAAATCCCATCACATTTTTATGCTTCTGAGATGGGTGATAGGAAGGTCTTATCTAAAGGGCTTCAGAACACGAATCCAGACAAATGGCAGATCTGGTATCCATCTGTTCGCTCTGCTTCTCTCAGTTCGAGTGAAAGTTCCAGGCAGGCAGGTCGAGAAAGCCCTGGTTGAGAAAGCCCTTTCCAGCCATTTGGGTGGCTATGTGGGCTGGGCAGCTTGGGGACAAGACACTGGGGAAAAATTGTTTGTGGAACTGTTGACTTGCCGGGGACAGCAGTCGCAGGACCACCGGATCCCGGAGGGCTCGGAGAGCTCGGAGGACTCGGCTTCCGGGATGCAGGCTGAGCCCAGCAGCTGGGCGGTGTTTGCCTCAGGCGCTTCCCAGAAACCCCCGCGGTTCCGGCCGCCCCGCCCCGCCCGAGACCAAAGGCGCAGGCGCACCTGCCTGACCTCTGACCTCTAAACCCTCCGCACAGTGATAGAAGACCTGAGAGCGGGGCAGAGGGGGGCGTGAGGTCAGCTTCCTTCTTTTTCCCTCCAGGTGCCCAGCGGTGGGCTCAGAGCTCCCGGAGAACTCGGTCACAGGAAGCAGGACTCTGCAGGGCCGCTTAGGACAGGAGAGAGGAGGCTAGAGGGTTAACAGAAAAGCTATTTCCTAGAATCAGTGTATCCTTAGCAGAGTGGGAAACAAAAACAACTTGAATTTCATAGGGCTGTTACCGACCAGGGTTCTTGGCCTCTTTAACCAACAGAAATTGATCAGAGGCCAGACAAGAAATTCAGGCAAAGCTTTATTGGGGCCCATGCTGCAGCAGAGAGGAGCGAGAACAAGTAACAGTTTCCGTTGCTTGCTCCCTCTCTGGGCGTGGGAGGGCGAGCTTGTTCCTTATATGGGGGTGAGGGTAAGGGTGTGTCCACGGGTCAGGCTGGAGGGGTGGCTTAGGTGGTTTGCCCATCCCTTTGTGGTGGTGTGCGCAGGGGGCATGCGCAGTACCCTGCCTTTGCTGCCGACCCTTTGCTTTTGCTCCAGGCTCTTCAAAAGTGGCAGTTGGGTTTTCTGGTTTCTTTGTATCTTTTGTCCGTAATTTGCCCCAACTGAACATGCAGGCAGTTACTTTTAGTCCCATACAGTTTGTTTGTATTTTGTTGCTGGAGGAGAGGTGTATCCAGGTGCAAGCCCAGCAGCGCTGCAGCAGAGTCGCAGGTCCCAGCCTGTCTCACGGCTACAAAGGGAAGCATTGTAAAATTTGAACCTTAGAGATAAAAGGGAAATCATAACGCCTATACTGTAAGACCACCTTCAACAGCTTAAAAGTGAGAGATTTGAGGAAGCAGCCTGCTGAAGATGCTTTTTAAAGATACCTGGAAGCTCTCTGTTTCCACTGCCAGCAGCATCATCCAAGCTTCGATGGTCTCTCATGTGGACTAATACAACAGTCTCCTTGTGGACTCCCTTCCTTATTCTTGCCTCACCCATCCAGTGGTAAGTGGGTCTTAAATTGATTGTATATTGGATTCACCGGAAAACACACAAACTACTGGTAGTTGGGTCTCACCTGCAGAATTCTGATTTAATTGGTCTGGGGTGTGGCCTAGGTATAAGTGAGTTAAGTAATTTCCCCAAGTGATTATAATGAGTAATCAGAGTTGAGACTCACCGCTCCATTCCACGTGCAGCATGCAGAGCCAAATCCTTAGTACCTTAATCAGTCTGCTTAAAACCTCTCAGTATCCTCCAGTGGACCCCAGGCACTCATATTACTATCTCCACCCTATGCTGATCATGCTCTAGGCACCCCTGCATCCGCTGATTCTTCTGATGCATCCCCATCCCTTCATCTACCTTACTCTGCCTTGCTTCTGGTTTCAGCTTCCTCCCTTTCCAAGTACACCATTTCGTGCAATGGACATTGGAAGTGGCTAGGTACCCGTTACTCGTTGGTTATTCCTCTGCAAAGCAATCCCATCCCATCTTTCAGTCATAATTTGAATTGAGAGGACCCCATTCTTCTTCCCCTATCCCAGCTTTCACATTGTGGTTGGGAATGCGACCTGGGTTTGTTTCTCAGAATGCTCCATCAGGACTAACAAGCATCCTGTCTGATAGTTTTTGTCTGGAGGCATCAGGAGTTGTGAATTGCTGGAGTTGTAAATCCGCTGCCACCTCCCTTGGCTGCGAGCGGAGAGTCATCTCCAGTAGGAGAGAAAGGGACCAGTGTGTCAAGAGAAGCACTGAAATGCAGGGTGCTCCGTTTGTGTGATCCCATTTAATCCTCACAATATTCCATTAGAGTATCCATTGCTATCCCCATTTTGCTGATGAGAAAAGTGAACTCCAGAGAAATTAAGTAATATGCTTACATATTACTGTTCAGGTTAGAATTCCATTTTAGGTGTAAGAAATATTAGCTTATAAAAACCAATTTCTGAAGTATATTTACAATATTCTCTCAACCCAAGAATAAGTTTGTTGTGAACATTCCACATCAGTTTGAAAAGCCAGGTTTTAAGAATGTGCAGTTATTTGTACTAGTAACACTGATGAAGAAACAGGACACATGTTTTGTATAAATGGTGGTTGTTGGCAGATTCATTAAATGGTTCTGAATGCTGTTGGCACTGATGGATTATGTCAGTTAAAACAATGCTTTTCAAAATATAATGTGAATAGGCGTCACCTGGAACCTTGCTTAAATGCAGCTGATGATTCGCTAGAACTGAGATTTGGTCTGAAATTCAGCATTTGTAACAAGCGCTCGAGGGATGCTTGTGCTGTTTGGTCCTGCACCTCTCTTTGAGGAGCAAGGGGTTAGGATATCAGAGATGTAAGTTATATTTATTGCACCAATATCCCTGTAGCCTTCTGAAAGATTATAGCCTAAATTGTAGTCATAACCAATTGAATGCCTCACAAAATTCATTGACAATTAGAAGGAAAAAAACTTCATCAGAGTTGATGTGCATGTGATTACTTTAAGCACTAGATACTCACTGTTCTGTTAATCTGAGGACAGGTTAGGGAAAACTTGTATAACTCTTCCGGAATCCTGGGTGAGGAATAAATTCTTACAGAATAGTGAATTGAAGCTCTGGTGATGGGGAAGCTCCAGGAAGAATACAAATGATGGCAGTGAAGAATCCATAGAAAGAAGATATTGCTACTTAAGGTGTAAGTTCTTTCCAGAAGTCAAACACAATACACAAGCTTCAGTAATAAATGACTCTTGCTATTCAAGTGTAGAACCATCCTTGGTAAATAGAAGCCTTAATACATTTTTAAATAGTGGGTTCTGTTTTTTAAGAGAAAAATAGAGTTTTATTTTTCTCCCTATATTTCAAGCTGGCTTCTTAGGAGAAACAATTCATTTTATCAGTCTGTGAATAAAACTAACTTCAGGGCTGTTCAGAAGAATTGAGACTTCTGAAAAGTTGAATACCCTGGAGTCCTTCTGCCAACTATGAGAAGAAAAATTCAGTGCCAGTAGGTACATAACAAAATTAATGAAGTTTAATGCTTCATGAGAATTTACAAAATCAAAGTTTTGAAATAGTTTTAACATTGGGAAAGGCCATAACTCCTAAAATCAGTCATTTTCTCCTTGTAACTGGGCCCGTGGGACAGTGGTATTTCTTTTGCCTTTTGGGCAGCATTATCAGTATGAAGCCTTGGAGAGGAGGAAGAGTAATCAGTAAAGAGTAATCATTTCATTGTGTTTTGTGAAATGTGAAGATAAATATTTTTGCATGAATGGGATAGAGGGCAGTTTTGGAGGCTGTAGCAGATGTAAGCAAAAGGGATTAAGTTGAGCAGAAAGAAGGAACTTGCTGGGCAGTCTTGAAATATTTTCAGTATTTAAAAACAGCCTAAAGGAAATTCTTCGGTGATTAGACAACAGAGGCTTGTTATAACATCATGGCTTCCTTTTTTTGTTTTTTAACATCTTTACTGGAGTATAATTGCTTTACAATGGTGTGTTAGTTTCTGCTTTATAACAAAGTGAATCAGCTATACATATACATATATCCCCATATCTCCTCCCTCTTGCGTCTCCCTCCCACCCTCCCTATCCCACCCCTCTAGGTGGTCACAAAGCACCGAGCTGATCTCCCTGTGCTATGTGGCTGCTTCCCACTAGCTAGCTATTTTACATTTGGTAGTGTATATAACATCATGGCTTCTTAACGTTGGCTGGTATTATAGAATTTAAGGAGATAACACTGGTTATCGGACCAATTGGAAGTACTGATTGAGATTTATATGCCTTTGTTTAAAAATGAGATAAATTATTTTAATATGATAGAATAAGTCTCTCAAAATATTGGATTGTTGTGGACTTGGAATAATGAAAAGACTTTTGAAAGTTGGAAAGTTTGGAGGCTATTATTACAAATCAAGTGTATTACCTCTTGGAGGATAGACCTTGAACCAATGAACTTATTTGTAGTCAGTCAGCAAATATTTAATGAAGATCTTCATGTGCTGGATACTGGGCTGGACATTTTGTGGATACAGTAATAAAAAAGTCATGGTCATTGCCCTTATGAAACTTATGGAAGAAAAGGGAAACATTGAAGAAATAACTAGCTGCACATAGTGTTAACATAATTTATTCTAGGGTCTCAATACTAAATAAAATGTTAATGCATTTTATTTCCTTATTTATATGTTTGATTTAAGATAAAATTCTGAAGCAAAACCAACAAATAGTTATCCGTGACTAATACAGGCAGTGAATGACCCTTGGTGCCCATCTGGTGGACATCCTCTGGCTTGGTTGTTATCCTACACACATGCCCCTTGTAGTTTTTTTCTTCAGGTGTATTCCTTGTAAGAAACTCATTAAAATGTTGATGATTCAGAAAATTAGTGAGATGAATCACTTTCACCAAAACAACATTTGTTATGTTTAAGTTTTGAATTCTTGACCCAAATATTTTCCATCTTAGGGCTCAGAGTTCAAGCTCTTGCTCTTCCACAATGAACAGTGTTGACTATTTGCATTTGGTACTTTGTTTTATGAATCCCGTTTTGATTTACTGTTTCATCATTTGTTCATCTTGGTTGTCATAGAGGGCTGTTAAGTGATCTCTGTTTACTCTGTATACGCTTTCTTAATTTTTCAACTCACCCATTTGTACATTTCTTTAAGTGTTGAATATTGATTACATAATTTAACTTCCAGAAACAACACAAGTTATTTGGTTAAGTAAACTAATGCTCAGAAAAAGTCACATCTGCTCATGTCTTTCTTTTTTTCTTTTCTTTTTTTATAATAGCCAATTTTTTAAAAAATTAATTAATTTATTTTTGGCTGCGTTAGGTCTTTGTTGTTGCACGCCGGCTTTCTTTAGTTGCGGCGAGTGGGGGCTAGTTTTCGTTGCAGTGCGTGGGCTTCTCATTGTGGTGGCTTCACTTGTTGCAGAACACAGGCTCTAGGTGCGCAGGCTTCAGTAGTTGTGTCACGTGGGCTCAGTAGTTGTGGCTCACGGGCTCTAGAGCGCAGGCTCAGTAGTTGTGGCACACAGGCTTTGTTGCTCCGTGGCATGTGGGATCTTCCTGGACCAGGGCTTGAACCCGTGTCCCCTGCACTGGCAGGTGGATTCTTAACCACTGCGCCACCAGGGAAGTCCCTACTCATGTCTTTCATATGTACTATTTTCTTTAAAGAAGTATAGTTGATTTATGTTGTGATAGTTTAAGGTGTACAGCAAAGTGATTCAGTTATACACACACACATATATATATCTATTCTTTTTCAGATTTTTTCCATTATAGGTTATTACAAAATATTAAATATGGTTACCTGTGGTACAAAGTAGGTCCTTATTGCTTATTTTATATATAGTAGTGTGTATCTGTTAATCCCAAACTCCTAATTTATCCCTCCCCCCTTTCCCTTTTGGTAACCATAAGTTTGTTTTCTATATTTGTGAATCTGTTTCTGTTTTTTAAATAAGTTCATTTTTATCATTTTTTTTTTTAGATTCCACATATAAGTGCTATCGTATGATATTTGTCTTTCTCTGTCTGACTTACTTCACTTAGTATGATAATCTCTAGGTCCATCCATGTTGCTGCAAGCGGCATTATTTTGTCCTTTTTTATGGCTGACTAATGTTCCAGTGTATAAATATACCACATCTTCTTTATCCATTCCTCTGTTGATGTACATTTAGGTTGCTTCCATGTCTTGGCTATTGTGAATAGTGCTGCTGTGAACATTGGGGTGCATGTATCTTTTAAAATTAGAGTTTTCTCTGGATCCCAGGAGTCAAATTGCTTCATCGTATGGCAACTCAATTTTTAGTTTTTAAAGGAACCTCCATACTGTCTCTATAGTGACTGCACCAATTTTATATGTAGTTTTTTAATGGCAGAATTGGTGACACGTTTGGAGGTTAATCAGAAGTGTTCTGTTTCTTAAGCTGAAGCATGAGTTTATGGGTACGTGTGGGTTCCTCTATTGTTATTCTTTATGCCTTACACATTTTATAATTATTCCTTTATATCTGTTCAATATTTAATAATAAATAATAAAAAAATTGAAATTTAGAGATTATTATCTTCAATAATAGAAACCTGGAGAGAACTATGGACCCTAGAGCTTTTGAGAACTTAAAGGCCACAATTAAGCATTATACTTTGTTTCCATTGACCACACACAAAAGTGAATATTTGCATAGTATTTACCATGATACTAAAGTTATATCAAATTTATTTTGTTGAATTTGTGTCTGTTTCCTAAAATCTTTTTATTTATTTATTTACTTAATTTATTTATTTTTGGCTGCGTTGGGTCTTCGTTGCTGTGCATGGGCTTTCTCTAGTTGCAGCGAGCGGGGGCTACTCTTCGTTGTGGTGCACGGGGTTCTTATTGCGGTGTCTTCTCTTGTTGTGGAGCACGGGCTCTAGGTGCGCAGGCTCAGTAGTTGTGGCGCATGGGCTTAGTTGCTCCGCGGCATGAGGAATCTTCCCGGACCAGGGCTCGAACCTGTGTCCCCTGCATTGGCAGGTGGATTCTTAACCACTGCGCCACCAAGGAAGCCCTGTTTCCTAAAATCTTGAGATTTCCTCTGAAGTTGACAATATTATTGTAATAATTCAAGGGCTGACTGGTAGGCCAAAGTCAAATGTTATGGGAAAATTCATTTGCTAGACTGTTTGTGGCCGGAAAATTCTGTTTGTTTATTTTAACTTGTAAGTTATGTTTGTCATAGCAGGTTGATTTTATGCATCAACTTTATGATAATTAACTCATTGAGCTTATTTAATAAATTTGAAGGAGTTCAACAATTTAAAAAGGCTGTGAGGATTTTTCTCTACAACAACAACAAAAATATCAAAAGCCCCCCTACATTTAAAACTAATTTCACAAGTAAATAAATAACAATGTAACTTAAATAAATATGTAGAACCTTGATTTTCTGAGAAACTATCAACATATATAAATTAAAGTAAGGTTTTCCTGTGATCATTGAATATTTGAGTATTCTTTCACTGACCGTAAATATTACTCTCAGCTGGACTTTTGAAATATTGCTTAGAATTTAATTTTTACATGTAAGTTTATACATGCACATACACACAGGTGTTATAGACAAAAATTAAAACATGCAGAAAAAGTGTATCACATGGGACTTACCTCTAGTCGGAATACATCAAAATGAATTGCCTTGTTAGGGAATGGGGTGCTTAGGCACTGAAACAGAAGTTAAAATTTAATTGGGAAACAGGTTGTGAAAAGTAGGCTGAGGCAGGAAGCCAGGATGGGAGCACCTGGGCTGTGAAAATGAAAAAGGATAGTGGGGGACACTCTGAGGTTAAATTGGCTTCTTCACAGCCAAGCACATGCTGTGGTCTTTACTTGGAACCTTTTTCTTCCTCCTGCTACTCCCCTCCCTTCCCTCTTTCTTTGTATGGATGACTTTATTTTATCCTTAAGGTCTCAGGTCTAACTTCTCAGAAATGCTCTTACTTTAAGTAGTCACCGTCTCCACCAAATAACTCTCAGAACCTTGTTTGTTTCTGTGGTAGCACTTCCCACTACTTTCAATCATTTATTTGTTTGCTTACATTGTGGTTGTCTGTCTTCTTTCCCCATTGCCCACTTCCATTTCATTTCCAGTTTCTCAACTACAGGAAGAACTATTGTCTGTCCTACTAGAGTGTCTGGTACACAGTAGCTACTCCATGGAGGTCTGGTGCCTTTTGTTGCTTTCAGGTAGCAATACAGGTACGTCATCTCTGACACAGGAGACTCAAGCAGACTTTAGAACATTTTCATATGGGAAGGTATGTAGATCCTTTGATCTCTACTCTCACCACTCCCTCTCCCATTCAGGCTTTTCTACGAATTTAACATAGGACTTTTTTGCAGGGAGTGTACATATTTACTATTCAAGAGCTTTCATAAGTCACTGGAATTGTGCTTCATAGTTAGAAACAGAATTCTCTCTTTCCCTAGTGATGACATAATGACTAGAAGGCAAGAAGCTTTCTGTCTCTGTAGAGTTTTATCAAAGCATGGAGTGCTCCCATTCTACCGTTGTAGCGAGCCTTGTTTAGCCTGGGGCAGTCTGCTGGCTGCTTTCAGTGTTAGTTCAGTGCCCCCTGGGGACTTAATCCATTCATTCTATAATTAATTTCTAATTTATTATTGGGGGTGTGTTTACTATTCAGAAAGCATTCACTGAGTGCAGATGCGTAGAGAATTTTGTATAGGCGGGTTATTCTCAGGACGTAAAAATTGAAGATGACATTATTCTTGTATTTGAGTTGATGAAAAACTGTCTAGAAGACCACATATTCATATATGGAATGATGAAAAACAATTACAAATTATTTAAAACAGTGAAAAGTTAGAAACAATGTAATGTTTAATAATGGGTGAATAGTTGAGTAAATTGTGATATATCTACATGTTAAAATTTGACTTTATATTGATAGTATAGATATGATTATATTATAGAATTAAATATGGAAAAAAGTCAGGATTCAAAACGTGAAAAATGTAAACTGCAGGCTTCTTTTTCCTGTTTTATTTTCCTTGTATCAATGAATAGCATCTAACATGCTATATGATTTGCTTACTGATTAACTGATTGAAGTATAGTTGATGTACAATATTGTTAGTTTCAGGTGTACGACATAGTGATTTGACGATCCAATACATTACAAAATGATCATGAGTCTAGTAATCATCTGTCACTATGCAAAATTATTACAGTATAATTGACTGTATTCCTTATGCTGTACATTACATTCCCATGACTTATTTTATAACTGGAAGTTTGTATTGCTTAATCCTCTACACCTGTTTTGCCAAACACCCTACCCACCTCCTCTCTGGCAACCACCAGTTTGTTCTCTGTATCTGTAAGTCTGTTTCTGTTTTGCTTTGTGTTGGGCTGCACCCCACAGGCTTACAAGGTCTGTGCTTGCCCAGCTTCAAGACTGAAAAAAGAGCCCAGAGTCAGCGACAGAGACATCAGTGATTTAATGGATGGGGGAGCTTACATGTCTGAAACAAGATCCTGGAGCAACACCCCACCATGTGCAGTGGCTGGCGGAGCAGTACATGGTGGCAGTCCTCGCTGTTGGGGGCAGAGGGAGGTTGTCAGTTATAGGGGGAATTGACATCAGGTTGGCTCATTGGGTTACCAGGGAAGCCAGCAGAGGGGCATGCCCCTCACGACCCCTTTGATAAGCATAGTGGAGATGTTCTGATCTAAAGCTAGAACAGTCATTGGCTGGGGCCTGGGACAAGTATGTAGGAAGGTCAGTCATGTGAGTAGGGTGTAGGTGAAGCAGGCACTGATCAAGCAGGGGATGTACAGAGAGCAAGAGAACAGCCATTTTGAGTGGTCTGACCATACGTTTTGTTTGTTTTTGTTTTTAGATTCCACATATAAATGAGATCATAAGGCATTTATCTTTCTCTGTCTGACATTTTCCTTAGCATACTACTCTCTAGGTCAATCCATGTTGTCACAAATGGTGAGATTTCATTCTTCTTTATGGCTGGGTAGTATTCCATTGTGTGTGTGGTGTACGTGTGTGTGTGTATAAATATATATATATATTTATACACACACATATATCACATTTTCTTTATCCATTCTTCTATTGATTGATATGTAGGTTGCATATCTTCGCTATTATAAACAATGCTGCAATGACCATAGGGGTGAATATATCTTTTCCAGTTAATGTTTTTGGTTTTTTTTTTAAGGTAAATCCCGAAGGTGGAATTGCTGAATCGTATGGTAGTACTATTTTTAATTTTTTGAGGAATCTCCATACTGTTTTCCATAATGGCTGCCATAGTTTACATTCCCACCAAAAATGCATGGGAGTTCCTTTCTCCACATTCTCGCCAACAGTTGTTGTTTGTTGTCTTTTTGATGATAGCCATTCTGAAAGGTGTGAGGTGATATCTCATTGTGGTTTTGATTTGCATTTCCCTGATGATGGGTGATGTTGAGCATCTTTTCATGTGTCTGTTGGCCATCTGTATGTCTTCTTTGGAAAAAATGTCTATTCAGGTCCTCTGCACATTTTTATATTAGATCGTTTGTTTCTTTTTGATACAGAGTTATATTATTTCTATATATAATTTGGGATTAACCCCTTATCAAATATATCATTCGCAAATATTTTCCCTCATTCAGTAGGTTGCCTTTTTGTTTTGTTGATGGTTTTCTTCACTGTGCAAAAACCTTTAAATTTGATGTCTCATTTCTTTATTTTTGCTTTTGTTGCCCTTGCCTGAGGAGACATTTATAAAAAATATTACTAAGAACCATGTCAAAAAGTGTACTGCCTATGTTTTCTTCTAGGTGTTTTATGGTTTCAGGTCTTACATTTAAGTCTAATCCATTTTGAGTTTACTTTTCTGTATCATGTAAGAATGTGATCCAGTTTGATTCTTTTGCATGTAGCAGTCCAGTTTTCCCAACACCATTTATTAAAGGGGATGTCTTTTCCTCATTGTATATTCTTAGCTCTTTTGTCATAAATTAATTAACTGTAGTTTATTTCTGGGCTTTCTATTCTGTTCCATTTATCTGTGTATAGTCTGTTTTTATGTGAGTACCATGTTGCTTTGATTACTATAGCTTTATAGCATTGTTTAAAATCAGGAAGTATGAAACCTCCAGTTTTGTTCTTTCTCAAGATTAATTTGGCTACTGGGGTCTTTTGTGGCTCCATAAAATTTTAGACTTATTTGTCCCAGTTCTGTGAAAAATGCATTGGTATTTCAATAGGGATTGCATTTGTAGATTGCCTTGGGTATTGCAGACATTTCAACAATATTAATTCTTTTAATCTGTTAGCATAGTATATAATCCCATTTGTGTTGTCTTCAATTTATTTCATCAGTGTCTTATAGTTTTCAGAGTATAGGTCTTTCACCTCCTTGGTTAAATTTATTCCTACATATTTTATTCTTTTTCATTTAATTGTAAATGGAATTGTTTCATTAGTTTTTCTTTCTTATAGTTCATTGTTAATGTATAGAAATGTAGTATAATTCTGTATATTAATTTTGTATCCTGTGACTTTATTGACTTTACGTATTAAGTTCTAGTAATTTTTCAGTGGCATCACTAGGATTTTCTATAGTATGATGTCATTGACAAATAGTTTACTTCTTCCTTTCTATGTTGGGTTCTTTTTATTTCTTTTTGTTGTGTGATTGCTGTGGCTAGGACTTCCAATACTATGTTGAATAAAAGTGGTGAGAGTGGGCATACTTGTCTTGTTCCTGACCTTAGAGGAAATGCTTTCAGCTTTTCATTGTTGAGTATGATGTTGGCTGTGGGTTTGTCATATCTGGTCTTTATTATGTTGAGGTACATTCCTTCTTATACCCACTTTGTTGAGAAGTTTTATCATAAATGGGTATTGAATTTAGTCAAAAGCTTTTTCTGCATCTATTGAGAAGATAGTCGTATGATTTTAGTCTTTTATTTTGTTAATATGGTGTATCACGTTGATTGATTTGCAGATATTGAACCATCCTTGCATTTCTGGGATAAATCCCACTTGATTATGGTATATGACCCTTTTTAATATATTGTTAAATTCAGTTTGCTAATGTTTTGTTGAGGAATTTTACATATATGTCCAAGAGAGATATTAGTCCATGTTTTAGTTTTTTATAATAGTTTCTGTTTGGTTTTGGTTTCAAGGTAATGCTGGCTTTGTAGAATGAATTTGTAAGCATTCTTCAACTTTTTGGACTAGTTTGAGAAGGATAGGTATTAACTCTTCTTTAATGTTTGGTAGAATTCCCCAGTGATGCTGTCTGGTACTAGAATTTTGATTGTTTGGAGTTTTTTTCTTTTTTTTTTTTTAATGATTCAATTTCATCACTAGTAATTGGTCTGTTCAGATTTCTATTTCTTTCTGATATAGTCTTGGAAGATTGTATGTTTCTAGAAATGTATCCATTTTTTCTAGGTGTCCAGTTTGTTGGTGTATGATTTTCACAGGAATCTCTTATTATATTTTGCATTTCTGTGGTGTTGGTTGAAACTTCTCCTCTTTCATTTCTGATTTTATTTATTTGAGCCATCTCTTTTTTTATTGATGAATCGGGCTGAAGGTTTATTGATCTTGTTTACTTTTTCAAAGAACCAGCTCTTAGTTTCACTGATCTTTTCTATATTTTTTTAAGTCTCTATTTTATTTATTTTTGCTCTGGTCTTTATTATTTCCTTTCTTCAACTAACTTTGGCCTTTGCTTTTTTTTTTCTAGTTCCTTTAGATGTATTATTTTAGATTTTTCTTGTTTCCTGAGGTAGACCTGTATTGCTATAAATGTCCTTCTTAAAACTACCTTTTCTGCATTCCATAGATTTTGGAACATTGTGTTTTCAAATTCATTTTTCTCAAGGTATTTTTGACTTCCTCTTTGACTTCTTCCATGACTCATCACTTGTTTAGCAGCATATTTTAGACTCCATGTGTTTGTATTTTTTCCAGTTTTCTTCTTGTAGTTGATTTCTAGTTTTATACTGTTGTGGTCTGAAAAGTTGCTTGATATGATTCCAATCTTCTTAAATTTATTGAGATTTGTTATGTGGCCTAAGCTGTGATCTATCCTGGAGAATGTTCCATGTGCAATTGAATATAATGTGTATTCTGCTATACAGTAGGTCCTTGTTGTTTATTTTATATATAGTAGTGTGTGTATTTTAATCCCAAACTCCTAATTTATCCCTCCCTTCCCCCCTTTCCCTATTGGTAACTATAAGTTTGTTTTCTATGTCTGTGAGTCTATTTATGTTTTGTAAATAAGTTAATTTGTATTATTTTTTAGATTGCACATATAAGTGCTATCATATGATATTTGTCTTTCTCTGTGTGACTTACTTCATTTAGTATGATAATTTCTAGGTCCATCCATGTTGCTGCAAATGGCATTGTTTCATCCTTTTTTATGGCTGAGTAATATTCCATTGCGCACGCGTGTGTGTGTATACACACATACATACATACATACACATATATACATCACTTCTTCTTTATTCATTCATCTGTTGATGGACATTTAGGTTGCTTCCATGTTTTGGCTATTGTAAGTAGTGCTGCTATGAACATTGTGGTGCATGTATCTTTTTGAATTAGAGTTTTCATCTTTTCTGGATATACTTCCAGGAGTAGTATTGCTGGATCATATGGTAGTTCTAATTTTAGTTTTTAAGGAACCTCCATACTGTTCTTCATAATGGCTGTGCCAATTTACATTCCCACCAACAATGTAGGAGGGTTCCCTTTTCTCCACGCCTAAAAGGATAAAGTTTGACCATCGACTGTAGTTATTAACTTGGCAGTTGTTCTTACAAGTGCATTCACTGCAGAGTTGGGAAACTTTAATCTGTTTTGGTTGGATGACAGGCAAACAACATTGTATTTCTTGCGTTTTCAGCAATAAACATTTTAGATCTCTTTGGTATAATAAAAATATTTTGTTAGGTTGTTTTAGTAATCCATGAGCTAAGAAGAACTTTAGGAGGCACATAGAAGTTGCCTTCTTTAGTTGTTACTGTCCATGAGAGGAATAAAACACAGAACACATGAGCTATGGGTAGTGGGATATAATTTGGTATTGATGTGCAAGGAAAGGGATTTGATATAGAGATAACCAGTATGAAATAAAATTCATGAACCTTTCTATTTCTAAGGATAACTTTAAAGAGTTGAATGTGAAAATCCTACCATTCTGCAAAAATCAACATTCACATATTTTTTCCATTTAAAATTTAAATTAAAAATAGCACCTTTCACAACCTGGAAGAAATGGACAAATTCTTAGAAAGGTATAACCTTCCAAGACTGAACCAGGAAGAAACAGAAAATATGAACAGACCATCACAAGTAATGAAATTGAAACTGTGATTAAAAATCTTCCAACAAACAAAAGTCCAGGACCAGATGGCTTCACAGGTGAATTCTATCAAACATTTAGAGAAGAGCTAACACCCATCCTTCTCAAACTCTTCCAAGAAATTGCAGAGGAAGGAACACTTCCAAACTCATTCTATGAGGCCACCATCACCCTGATACAAAAACCAGACAAAGATACTACAAAAAAAGAAAATTACAGACCAATATCACTGATGAATATAGATGCAAAAATCCTCAACAAAATACTAGCAAACAGAATCCAACAACACATTAAAAGGATCATACACCATGATCAAGTGGGATTTACCCCAGGGATGCAAGGATTCTTCAATATACGCAAATCAATCAATGTGATACACCATATTAACAAATTGAAGAATAAAAACCATATGATCATCTCAATAGATGCAGAAAAAGATTTTGACAAAATTCAGCACCCATTTATGATGAAAACTCTCCAGAAAGTGGGCATAGAGGGAACCTACCTCAACATAATAAAGGCCATATACGACAAACCCACAGCAAACATGATTCTCAACGGTGAAAAACTGAAAGCATTTCCTCTAAGATCAGGAATGAGACAAGGATGTCCACTCTCACCGCTATTATTCAACATAGTTTTGGAAGTCCTAGCCATGGCAATCAGAGAAGAAAAAGAAATAAAAGGAATACAAACTGGAAAAGAAGAAGTAAAACTGTCACTGTTTGCAGATGACATGATACTATACATAGAGAATCCTAAAAATGCCACCAGAAAACTACAAGAGCTAATCAATGAATTTGGTAGAGTTACAAAAGTTTGCAGGAAAAATTTTGCAGGATACAAAATTAATGCACAGAAATCTCTTGCATTCCTGTACACTAATGATGAAAAATCTGAAAGAGAAATTATGGAAACACTCCCATTTACCATTGCAACAAAAAGAATAAAATACCTAGGAATAAACCTACCTAGGGAGACAAAAGACCTGTATGCAGAAAACTATAAGACACTGATGAAAGAAATTAAAGATGATACCAACAGATGGAGAGATATACCATGTTCTTGGATTGGAAGAATCAATATTGTGAAAATGACTATACTACCCAAAGCAATCTACAGATTCAATGCAATCCCTATTAAATTACCAATGGCATTTTTTACGGAACGAGAACAAATCATCTTAAAATTTGTATGGAGACGCAAAAGACCCTGAATAGCCAAAGCAGTCTTGAGGGAAAAAAACGGAGCTGGAGGAATCAGACTCCCTGACTTCAGACTATACTACAAAGCTACAGTAATCAAGACAATATGGTCCTGGCACAAAAACAGAAACATAGATCAATGCAACAAGATAGAAAGCCCAGAGATAAACCCACACACCTATGGTCAACTAATCTATGACAAAGGAGGCAAAGATATACAATGGAGGAAAGACAGTCTCTTCAGTAAGTGGTGCTGGGAAAACTGGACAGCTACATGTAAAAGAATGAAATTAGAATACTCCCTAACACCATACACAAAAATAAACTCAAAATGGATTCGAGACCTAAATGTAAGACCAGACACTATAAACTCTTAGAGGAAAACATAGGAAGACCAGTCTTTGACATAAATCACAGCAAGATCTTTTTTGATCTACCTCCTAGAGTAATGGAAATAAAAACAAAAATAAACAAATGGGACCTAATGAAACTTCAAAGCTTTTGCACAGCAAAGGAAACCATAAACAAGACGAAAAGACAACCCTCAGAATGGGAGAAAATATTTGCAAATAAATCATCAGACAAAGGATTAATCTCCAAAATATATAAACAGCTCATTCACTCAATATTATAGAAACAAACAACCCAATCCAAAAATGGGCAGAAGACCTAAATAGACATTTCTCCAAAGAAGACATACAGATGGCCAAGAAGCACATGAAAAGATGCTCAACATCACTAATTATTAGAGAAATGCAAATCCAAACTACAATGAGGTATCACCTCACACCAGTTAGAATGGGCATCATCAGAAAATCTACAAACAACACACGCTGGAGAGGGTGTGGAGAAAAGGGAACCCTCTTTCACTGTTGGTGGGAATGTAAATTGATACAGCCACTTTGGAGAACAGTATGGAGGTTCCTTAAAAAACTAAAAATAGAATTACCGTATGACCCAGCAATCCCGCTACTGGGCATATACCCAGAGAAAACCATAATTCAAAAAGACACATGCACTCCAATGTTCATTGCAGCACTATTTACAATAGCCAGGTCATGGAAGCAACCTAAATACCCATCGACAGATGAATGGATAAAGAAGTTGTGGTACATATATACAATGGAATATTACTCAGCCATAAAAAAGAATGAAATTGAGTCATTTGTTGAGATGTGGATGGATCTAGAGACTGTCATACAGAGTGAAGTAAGTCAGAAAGAGAAAAACAAATATCGTATATTAACGCATGTATGTGGAACCTAGAAAAATGGTACAGATGAACCGGTTTGCAGGGCAGAAGTTGAGACACAGATGTAGAGAACAAACGTATTGACACCAAGGAGGGAAAACCGCAGTGGGGTGGGGATGGTGGTGTGCTGAATTGGGCGATTGGGATTGACATGTATACACTGATGTGTGTAAAATTGATGACTGATTAAAAAAAAATACCACCTTTCTTTTTAAGACAGTCAGTCCCATGGAGAGAAAGAATTTCTTAATCTCTCAACCTCAGTGCTCCTTCATCTTTAGTATGCACCACCTGGGAATCTTGCTAATGCAGATTCTGATTCAAGGCCTGACCCTGCATTTTTTTTTTAACATCTTTATTGGAGTTTAATTGCCTTACAATGGTGTGTTAGTTTCTGCTTTATAACAAAGTGAATTAGTTATAAATATACGTGTTCCCATATCTCTTCCCTCTTGCATCTCCCTCCCTCCCACCCTCCCCATCCCACCCCTCTAGGTGGTCACAAAGCACCGAGCTGATCTCCCTGTATTACTAGGTTCTTCATGACCTTTTTTTTTTCCCTTAGATTCCATATATATGTGTTAGCATACTGTATTTGTTTTTGTCTTTCTGACTTACTTCACTCTGTATGACAGACTCTAACTCCATCCACCTCACTACAAATACCTCCATTTCATTTCTTTTTATGTCTGAGTAATATTCCATTGTATATATGTGCCACGTCTTCTTTATCCATTCATCCGATGATGGACATTTAGGTTGCTTCCATGTCCTGGCTATTGTAAATAGAGCTGCAATGAACATTGTGGTACATGACTCTTTTTGAATTATGGTTTTCTCAGGGTATACGCCCAGTAGTGGGATTGCTGCGTCGTATGGTAGTTCTATTTTTAGTTTTTTAAGGAACCTCCATACTGTTCTCCATAGTGGCTGTATCAATTTACATTCCCACCAACAGTGCAAGAGTGTTCCATTTTCTCCACACCCTCTCCAGCATTTAAAAGCTTTTGCACAGCAAAGGAAACCATAAGCAAGACCAAAAGACAACCCTCAGAATGGGAGAAAATATTTGCAAATGAAGCAACTGACAAAGGATTAATCTCCAAGATTTACAAGCAGCTCATGCAGCTCAATAACAAAAAAACAAACAACCCAATCCAAAAATGGGCAGAAGACCTAAACAGACATTTCTCCAAAGAAGATATACAGATTGCCAACAAACACATGAAAGAATGCTCAACATCACTAATCATTAGAGAAATGCAAATCAAAACTACATTGAGATATCACCTCACACCAGTCAGAATGGCCATCATCAGATAACCGACCCTGCATTTCTGACAATGTAGGTCAGTGCTCCACTGTACTTGTTTTCGCTGGGTCCACAACCTCTCCCACTCCCTCCCAAATGACCCAAGTCTGTAAGAATAGAAGCTATTTATGGAAAGGATGCTTTAAAATTTTCTCTGCATACCCAGGTTTGTCTTGTACACCTCTTGCCACTCAGTGATGTTCAATGAGCACCAACTGATTGTGGCACCAGAAATTGTTTAAAAATATAGGTTTTCCTTAGTGCAACTTGGAATTACTTGCAGAGAATTTAGCAATACTCTTAGAGACATTTAAAAATAACACTCTAGTCTCTAAAAGTGGTAGTGTGGGAAAAACATGAAACTGGGAGACATACTACCTTTGAATATAAACCGTGGCTCAGTCATTTACTACTTGTGATACCTTAAGTATGTAATTTCAGCTCTCTGAGTCTCAGTTTCTTCATCAGTAAAATGGTGGAGTTAATGCCTACCTTGCAGGGTGGTTGTGAAAATTAAAGGAAAGAATATATGTAAAGCATCTAGTCCAGGGTTTAGAATATAGTAGGCACAGAGTAAATGCTAGGTTCTTTTTTTTCCTCTTCTTCTACTATTCTTTGATCTGAATCAGAGGAGTAAAATTTCTACAGGTTTGAAAGTCACAGTCAAGAGAGAGTTAAGTAAAAAAGTCAGAAAAAGGTGCATACCCCTGTAATTAGTCTCTACTTAAGATCTAAACTTGTGTATTTTGAAAAGGAAAAATAAATTATGTAAAATGACTTTCATCATAAAATTAACACAGTTGGTGTTTTGTATATAAAAGTTAAGCTTATTTAGAGGGAAACCACTTTATTATTTGGACTAAAAAATGTTCAACCTTTTTTTGGTTACAATTGGGCTAAAAGTTACTCAGATTTATGAAATATGGCAGAGTTAAATCCTGCTCACTTTTGAAAATCAAGCTGTATTAATTTGATTTGCTGCTTAACAATATTACTGCAAACTTAGTGGCTTAAAAGAGTACTCATTATCTCACAGTTTCTATGGATCAGGAATCTGGTCACAGCTGATTTTCAACAAGGATGCAATGAGGGCATCAGACAGGTCTGGGTTCTCATCTAAAGACTCCAGTGGGAAAGTATCTGCTTCTAAGCTCACATGGTTTTTGGCAGAATTCAGTTCCTTGGGGTTGTAGGGCAGAGGGCTCCAATTTCTTGCTGGCTGTTGGCTGGAGGCCACCCTCAGTCCCTGGAGGCTGTCTTCAGTTCTTTGCCACAGGGTCCTCCCCACAGGGCCACTTGCTTCTTCAGACCCTGCAAGGGAGAGAATCTTTTTGTGAGATGGAGGTCACTATCTTATGTAACATAATCATGCAAGTGACACTCCATCACTGTTGGCTAAAAGCAAGAAATACGTCCTGCCCACATTCAAGGGGGGATTATATAAGGGCTTAGATACCAAGAGATGGGGATCATGGGGGCATCGTAGAGTCTGCTGCCACACAAGCATGTGTCTGAAAATAAAATGAATATTAACATATCAGTAAAAGAAAGCTAATATGATCATATATGCATGTAGCAAATCATTAATGTTGTACACCTTAACCTTATACAATGTTATGTGTCAATTCTATCTCAATAAAACTGGAAAAAATAAATTACAAAACACAAAAACAAAAGAAACAAAAATCCAAAACAAAACAAAAAGAGGGCTAAAGTTTTTTTCAACTTCTTATCCCCTTTGATGTTAACCATATCATGTATAGACAGTCTCTATATTCACAGAATAAACTGGTAGAACACAGGAGGAAAAATGCCCTGAAACTCATTGGATATAAATCTGTGACTTGGAACTTAGTTTAATCAGTCTAATTTTATGAATAACTTTATCAGAAATTTCTGCTTTGATGTTTTCATGATGTTCACAGAGTATTGAAAACAAAAATTTTGCCCATACAGACACCAATTTCTCTATTAAAAACTGATTTGGAATATTTTTAACAATGGTATAATTTTGGAATGTTTTTTTTTTTTTAATTTTATTTATTTATTTATTTATTTATTTATTTATTTATTTTTGGCTGTGCTGGGTCTTCGGTTCGTGCGAGGGCTTTCTCTAGTTGCGGCAAGTGGGGGCCACTCTTCATCGCGGTGCGGGGACCGCTCTTCATCGCGGTGCGCGGGCCTTTCACTATCGCGGCCCCTCCCGTTGCGGGGCACAGGCTCCAGACGCGCAGGCTCAGTAGTTGTGGCTCACGGGCCCAGTTGCTCCGCGGCATGTGGGATCTTCCCAGACCAGGGCTCGAACCCGTGTCTCCTGCATTAGCAGGCAGATTCTCAACCACTGCGCCACCAGGGAAGCCCTGGAATGTTTTTAAAGGTGGTACCTGTGCCACTTAATTTTGTGAGTTGCAGGCAAGAATGAAGAGGCTTTGTCACCATAGTTTGATAGAGAGATCTGGAAAAACCCTGGGCTGCCTTCCCTAACTCCAAACCAGAAACTCTTCTGTGTCTGAGATTTTGATGGTATTTGCCCCAGTCAACCAATAAGTATGTACCTTAATTTTCAGCTTAGCCAATTTCTCAAGTAGTAGGCTCTCTGAATCTCAAAACCAAAGTATGTAAAACAGAATTAATTTACTAGCTTATTCTTAATAAAACTGCTCCAGTTAATTTCTTCTGGACTTGAAATCAGAAATGTTATTAGATGAAAAACATCTATGCTTAGTATCTTATCTCCAAGAGCAATCATAGCATACAGTTCTAGTTTAAAATCCTTTATTAATATGTTTTAGAGACAGCTGGAAGCACTATATGCTGAGTAGCAATGTTCATATATATGTGTGTGTGTGTGTGTGTGTGTGTGTGTGTGTGTGTGTGTGTGTGTGTATATGCATACACCTGTATATTCTAAAACAATTCATCTAAAATTTCTCTGCTTTTGGAAAGGAAAAATTTACATATATAAATAAAGACAAAGATAAATAATAATGCATTCCATCGTTTCTCTTTCTAACACTTCACTCTTGAAATTATTTATTCTTTATGATTTTGAATGTTTCTTTGTTTTCTTATTGAATGTTTTCAATATCTGCAAATCAATCAGTGTGGTACACCACATTAACGAATAGAAGAATGAAAACCATATGATTATCTCAATAGATGCAGAAAAACTTTTGATAAAATTCAACATCTATTTATGATAAAAACTCTCCAGAAAGTGGGCATAGAGGGAACTTAGCTGAACATAATAAAGGCCATGTATAAAAATCCCACAGCTAATATCAAACTCAATGGTGAAAAACTGAAAGCATTTCCTCTCAGATCAGGAACAAGAAAAGGATGTCCACTCTCACCACTTGTATTCAACATAGTTTTGGAAGTCCTAGCCATGGCAATCAGAGAAGAAAAAAAAAATGAAAGGAATCCAAATTGGAAAAGAAGAAATAAAAGTGTCACTGTTTGCAGATGACATGATAATATACATAGAAAGTCCTAAATACGCTACCAGAAAACTACTATAGCTCATCAATGAATTCGGTAAAGTTGCAGGATACAAAGTTAATACAGAAAACTGTTGCACTTCTATACACTAAGAATGAAGGGTCAGAAAGAGAAATTAAGGAAACAATCCCATTTACCATGACATCAAAAAAAATAAAATAAAATAAAATACCTAGGAATAAACCTACCTAAGGAGGCAAAAGAGTTGTACTCTGAAAACTGTAAGACACTGATGAAGGAAATTGAAGATGACACAAAGAAATGGAAGGAATATTGCGTTGTTGATTGGAAGAATCAATATTGTCAAACTGACTATACTACCCAAAGCAATCTACAGATTCAGTGCAATTCCTATCAAATTACCAATGGAATTTTTCACAGAACTAGAACAAAAAATTTTTAAATTTTTATGGAAACACAGACAACCCCAAATAGCCAAAGCAATTGTGAGAAAGAAAAATGGAGCTGGAGGAATCAGGCTACCTGACTTCAGACTACACTACAAAGCTGTAGTCATCAAAACAGTATGGTACTGTTGGACAAACATTATGGACAAAACCAGAAATATAGATCAGTGGAACAGGATAGAGAGCCTAGAAATAAACCCACACACATATGGTCAGTTAATATACGACAAAGGAGGCAAGAATGTACAATGGAGAAAAGACGGTCTCTTCAATAAGT
Source organism: Balaenoptera acutorostrata (assembly GCF_949987535.1). Taxonomy (NCBI): domain Eukaryota; kingdom Metazoa; phylum Chordata; class Mammalia; order Artiodactyla; family Balaenopteridae; genus Balaenoptera; species Balaenoptera acutorostrata. The sequence continues at coordinate 7,772,034 of NC_080067.1, forward strand.
GGTGCTGGGAAAACTGGACAGCTACATGTAAAAGAATGAAATTAGAATATTCTCTAACACCATACACAAAAATAAACTCAAAATAGATTAAAGACCTAAATGTAAGACCAGATACTATAAAACTATTAGAGGAAAACATAGGCAGAACACTCTTTGACATAAATCACAGCAGTATGTTTTTAGATCCATCTCTTAGAGTAATGGAAATAAAAACAAAACAACAGCAACAACAAAAAACAAATGGGACCTAATTAAACTTAAAAGCTTTTGCACAGCAAAGGAAACTGTAAACAAAATGAAAAGACAACCTGCAGAATGGGAGAAAATATTTGCAAATAATGTGACTAACAAGAGATTAAACTCCAAAATATACAAATAGCTCATACAGCTCAATATCAAAGAAAAAAGCAACCCAATCAAAAAATAGGCAGAATATCTAAAAAGACATTTCTCCAAAAAAGACATACAGATGACCAAAAAGCACATGAAAAGATGCTCAATGTCACTGCTTATTAGAGAAATGCAAATCAAAAATACAATGAAGTATCACCTCACACTGGGTAGAATGGCCAACATCAAAAAATCTGCAAATAATAAATGCTGCAGAGGGTGTGGAGAAAAGGAAACCCTCTTACACTGTTGGTGGGAATGTAAGTTGGTGCAACCACTATGGAAAACAGTATGGAGATTCCTCAGAAAACTTAAAATAGAGCTACCATATGATCCTGCAATCCCACTCCTGGGCATATATCTGGAGGAAATCATAGTTCAAAAAGATAGATGCACCGCAATGTTCATAGCATCACTATTTACAACAGCCAAGATATGGAAGCAGTGTAAGTGTCCATTGACAGATGAATGGATAAAGGTGTGGTATATATATATCCAATGGAATATTGCTCAGCCATAAAACAGAATGAAATAACACCATTTGCAGCAACATGGATGAGCCTAGAGGTTATCATACTAAGTGAAGTAAGTCAGAGAAAGACAAATATCATATGATATCGCTTATGTGTGGAATCTAAAAAAAATGATACAAATGAACTTATTTACAAAACAGAAATAGACTCACAGATAAAATAGATAACCAACAAGGGTCTACTGTATAGCACAGGGAAGTATACTCAATATCTTGTAATAACCTATAATGGAAGAGAATGTGAAAAAATATATATATGTATAAATGCATCACATTGCTGTATACCTGAAATAACACAACTTTATAAATCAAATATATTTCAATAAAAATTTAGAAAATAAAAATAAAATAAATTAAAAAAAATGTTTCTTTTTCCTTCTTACAAAAGTAGAATAAAATAATCACCGGTAATACCAGAACCAAGAGAGTATCAATAATATTTTGGTCTATTTCTTCCTGGCCATATTTTTATGTATATGCATGCATATATATATTCATATTTATATATATATTTTATATAAGCATATAAGATATTTATTATGTAGTTTTATTTTATTAAATATTATGTATATATTAGTGTATGTTTAAGTATGTATGTATTTTGAAAACCTCTGCTTTTGTCCCTTGGCAATATATCAACAAAATATTATCAACTGATAATTTAGGAGATTTATAATCATGGGGTTTTTTTTTTTTTTTTTTTTTTTTTAAGGATTTTCTTTTTAATTAATTAATTAATTAATTTTTGTCTGTATTGGGTCTTCGGTTCGTGCGAGGGCTTTCTCCAGTTGCGGCAAGCGGGGGCCACTCTTCATCGCGGTGCGGGGACCGCTCTTCATCGCGGTGCGCGGGCCTTTCTCCATCGCGGCCCCTCCCGTTGCGGGGCACAGGCTCCAGACGCGCAGGCTCAGCAATTGTGGCTCACGGGCCCAGCTGCTCCGTGGCATGTGGGATCTTCCCAGACCAGGGCTCGAACCCGTGTCCCCTGCATTAGCAGGCAGATTCTCAACCACTGCGCCACCAGGGAAGCCCAATCATGGGGTTTTAAAAAATTTTTTATTGGGGTATAATTGCTTTACAATGTTGTGTTAATTTCTGCTGTATAGCAAAGTGAATCAGTTATATGTATACACATATACCCATATCCCCTCCCTCTGTGTCTCTCTCCCACCCTCCCTATCCCACCCCTCTAGGTGGTCACAAAGCACCGAGCTGATCTCCCTGGGCTATGCAGCTGCTTCCAACTAGCTAGCTATTTTACATTTGGTAGTGTATATATGTCAGTGCTACTCTTTCACTTCATCCCAGCTTACCCTTCCCACTCCCCAGGTCATCAAGTCTGTTCTCTACCTTTGCGTCTTTATTCCTGTCCAGCCGCTAGGCTCTTCAGAACCTTTTTTTTGTTGTTGTTAGATTCCATATATATGTATTAGCATACGGTATTTGTGTTTCTCTTTCTGAGTTACTTCACTGTGTATGACAGACTCTAGATCCATCCACCTCACTACAAATAACAAAATTTTGTTTCTTTTTATGGCCGAGTAATATTCCATTGTATATATGTGCCACATCTTCTTTATCCATTCATCTGTTGATGGACACTTAGGTTGCTTCCATGTCTTGGCTATTGTAAATAGTGCTGCAATGAACATTGTGGTACGTGACTCTTTTGGAATTATGGTTTTCTCAGGGTATATGCCCAGGAGTGGGATTGCTGGGTCATATGGTAATTCTACTTTTAGTTTTTTAAGGAACCTCCATTTGTTCTTCACAGTGGCTGTATCAATTTACATTCCCACCAACAGTGCAAGAGGGTTCCCTTTTCTCCACACCCTCTGCAGCATTTATTATTTGTAGATTTTTTGATGATGGCCATTCTGACTGGTGTGAAGTGATACCTCATTGTGGTTTTGATTTGTATTTCTCTAATGATTAGTGATGTTGAGCATCCTGTTATGTGTTTGTTGGCATTCTGTGTATCTTCTTTGGAGAAATGGCTATTTAGGTCTTTTTTTTTTATAATATTTATTAGGTTTACAATATTCAGCCCATTTTTTTTGTTTTTAATTATTTATTTATTTATTTATGGCTGTGTTGGGTCTTCGTCTCCGTGCGAGGGCTTCCTCTAGTTGCGGCGAGTGGGGGCCACTCTTCATCGCGGTGCGCGGGCCTCTCACTATCGCGGCCTCTCTTGCTGCGGAGCACAGGCTCCAGACGCGCAGGCTCAGCAATTGTGGCGCACGGGCTTAGTTGCTCCGCGGCATGTGGGATCCTCCCAGACCAGGGCTCGAACCCGTGTCCCCTGCACTGGCAGGCAGATTCTCAACCACTGCGCCACCAGGGAAGCCCCTATTTAGGTCTTTTGCCCATTTTTGGATTGGGTTGGTTGTTCTTTTGATATTGAGCTGCATGAGCCTCTTGTATATTTTGGAGGTTACTCCTTTGTCAGTTGTTTCATTTGCAAATATTTTCTTCCATTCTGAGGGTTGTCTTTTCATCTTGTTTATGGTTTCCTTTGCTGTGCAAGAGCTTTTAAGTTTCATTAGGTCCCATTTGTTTACTTTTGTTTTTATCTCCATTTCTCTAGGAGGTGGGTCAAAAAGGATCTTGCTGTGATTTATGTCATTGAGTGTTCTGCCTATGTTTTCCTCTAAGAAGTTTATAGTGTCTGGCCTTACATTTAGGTCTTTAATCCATTTTGAGTTTATTTTTGTGTATGGTGTTAGGGAGTGTTCTAATTTCATTCTTTTACATGTAGCTGTCCAGTTTTCCCAGCACCACTTATTGAAGAGGCTGTTTTTTCTGCCTTGTATACTCTTGCCTCCTGCATCAAAAATAGGGTAACCATATGTGCATGGGTTTATCTCTGGTCCTTCTATCCTCTTCCATTGATCTATATTTCTGTTTGAAGAGGCTGTCTTCTCTCCATTGTATATTTTGCCTCCTTTGTCAAAGATAAGGTGACCATAGGTGCATGGGTTTATCTCTGGGCTTTCCATCCTATTCCTTTGATCTGTATTTTTGTTTCTTTGCCAGTATCATACTGTCTTCATTACTGTAGCTTTGTAATATAGTTTGAAGTTGGGGAGCCTGATTCCTCCTGCTCCGTTTTTCTTTTTCAAGATTGCTTTGGCTATTCAGGGTCTTTTGTGTTTCCATACAAATTGTAAACTCTTTTGTTCTAGGTCTGTGGAAAATGCCATTGGTAGCTTGATAGGGATTGCATTGAATCTATAGATTGCTTTGGGTAGTATAGCCATTTTCAGTGCTGATTCTTCCAATCCAGGAACATGGTATATCTCTCCATCTGTTTGTATCATCTTTAATTTCTTTCATCAGTGTCTTATAGTTTTCTGCATACAGGTCTTTTGTCTCCTTAGGAAGGTTTATTCCTAGGTATTTTATTCTTTTTGTTGCAGTGGTAAATGGGGTTGTTTCCTTAATTTCTCTTTCAGATTATTTGTCGTTAGTGTATAGGAATGCAAGAGATTTCTGTGCATTAATTTTGTATCCTGCTACTTTACCAAATTCACTGATTTGCTCTAGTAGTTTGGTAGCATCTTTAGGATTCTCAATGTATAGTATCATGTCATCTGCAAACAGTGACAGTTTTACTTCTCTTCTGATTTGGATTCCTTTTATTTCTTTTTCTTCTCTGATTGCTGTGGCTAAAACTTCCAAAATAATGTTGAATAAAGTGGTGAGTGGGCAACCTTGTCTTGTTCCTGATCTTAGTGGAAATTGTTTCAGTTTTTCACCATTGGGAAGGATGTTGGCTTTGGGTTTGTCATATATGGCCTTTATTATGTTGAAGTAGGTTTATGCCCACTTTCTGGAGAGCTTTTACCTTAAATGGGTGTTGAATTTTGTTGAAAGCTTTTTCTTCATCTATTGAGATTATCGTATGGTTTTTACTCTTCAGTTTGTTAACATGGTTTATCACACTGATTGATTTGTGTATATTGAAGAATCCTCACCTTTCTGGGATAAACCCCACTTGATCATGGTGTATAATCCTTTTAATGTGCTGTTGGATTCTGTTTGCTAGTGTTTTGTTGAGGATTTTTGCATCTATGTTCATCAGTGATATTTGTCTGTAGTTTTCTTTTTTGGTGACATCTTTGTCTGGTTTTACTATCAGGTGATTTTGAGCCTCATAGAATGAGTTTGGGAGTGTTCCTCCCTCTGCTATGTTTTGGAAGAGTTTGTGAAGAATAAGTGTTAGCTCTTCTCTAAATGTTTGATAGAATTCACCTGTGAAGGAAAGCCATCTGGTCCTGGGCTTTTGTTATTGGAAGATTTTTAATCACAGTTTCAATTTCAGTGCTTGTGACTGGTCTGTTCATATTTTCTGTTTCTTCCTGGTTCAGTGTTGGAATTTGTACTCTTCTAAGAATTTGCCGATTTCTTCCAGGTTGTCCCTTTTATTGGCATATAGTTGCTTATACTAGTCTCTCACGATTCCTTGTGTTTCTGCAGTGTCTGTTGTAACTTCTTCTTTTTCATTTCTAATTCTGTTGATTTGAGTCTTCTCACTTTTTTTCTTGATGAGTCTGGATAATGGTTTGTCAATTTTGTTTATCTTTTCAAAGAACCAGCTTTTAGTTTTATTCATCTTTGCTATTGTTTCCTTCATTTCTTTTTCATTTATTTCTGATCTGATCTTTATGATTTCTTTCCTTCTGCTAACTTTGAGTTTTGTTTGTTCTTTCTCTGGATCCTTTGGGTGTAAGCTTAGATTGTTTATTGGAGATTTTTCTTGTTTCTTGAGGTAGGTTTGTACTGCTGTAAACTTCCCTCTTAGAACTGCTTTTGCTGCATCCCATAGATTTTAGGTTGTCGTGTTTTCATTGTCATTTGTTTCTCGGTATTTTTTGATTTCCTCAGTGATCTTTTGGTTATTTAGTAGCATATTGTTTAGCCTCCCTGGGTTTGTATTTTTTATAGTTTTTTTTCCTTTAATTGATACCTAGTCTCATAGCTTTGTGGTCAGAAAAGATACTTGATACGATTTCAATTTTCCTAAATTTACCGAGGCTTGATTTGTGACCCAAGATATGATGTACCCTGGAGAATGTTCCATGAGCACTTGAGAAGATAGTGTAGTTTGTTGTTTTTGGATGGAATGTCTTATAAATATCAGTTAAGTCTGTCTGGTCTAATGTGTCTTTTTTTTTTTGGTTTTTTTGGCTGTGTTGGGTCTTCATTGCTGTGCACAGGCTTTCTCTAGTTGCAGCAAGTGAGGGTTACTCTTCATTGCGGTGCGCAGGCTTCTCATTGTGGTGGCTTCTCTTGTTGCAGAGCACGGGCTCTAGGCATGTGGGCTTCAGTAGTTGAGGCATGAAGGCTCAGTAGTTGTGGCTTGTGGTCTCTAGAGTGCAGGCTCAGTAGTTGTGGCACACAGGTTTAGTTGCTCCACAGCATGTGGGATCTTCCTGTCCCAGGGCTCGAACCCATGTTCTCTGCATTGGCAGGTGGATTATTAACCACTGAACCACCAGGGAAGCCCCCTAATGTGCCTTTTAAAAGCTTGTGTTTCCTTATTTTCATTTTGTATGATCTGTCCGTTGGTGAAAGTGGGGCGTTAAAGTCCCCTACTATTATTGTGTTACTGTCAATTTCCCTTTTTTTATGGCTGTTTGCCTTTGCCTTATGTATTGAGAGGCTACTATGTTGGATGCATAAATATTTACAATGGTTATATCTTCTTCTTGTATTAATCCCTTGATCATTATGTAGTGTCTTTCTTTGTCTCTTGTACTAGTCTTTATTTTAAAGTCTATTTTGCCTGATATGAGTATTGCTACTCCAGCTTTCTTTTGATTTCCATTTGTATGGAGTATATTTTTCCATCCCCTCACTTTCAGTCTGTATGTGTCCCTAGGTCTGAAGTGGGTCTCTTGTAGACAGCATATATATGGGTCTTGTTTTTGTATTCATTCAGCCAGTCTATGTCTTTTGGTTGGAGCATTTAATCCATTTACATTTAAGGTAATTATTGATATGTATGTTATAATCGTGCTTTGAATTGATTTTCTCTAATATATTCCTACTCAATTTTTCTGTAACATGCACTTGCTAATATACTACACATTTTTATTTTAAATGGTCGTAAAAACATCTCATCAGTTGCCCAATAATTTATAGAGTGTTTGTCTTCTTACTGCTACCCTCACAAAGAAGGGAAGAATGTTTGATTAAAGATCAGAAAGCGCATGTCATCACTATTTTCCCAATGAAGAAAGCAGCTTTACATTTTCTAATTTTCACAACCTTTTTTTTATTTCTCACAAATTCCAACCAAAAAACACTGTCTTTTGGGAAGGGTGCCTACAATTGTGCTGTCATTAATAACATTGCCATGTCCACTTGTTCTGAATAGTTGTCCCTATAAACCATCTTTTCTAGAGTCTAAGAGTAAAGATTCTGTGTCTTTACTTGTTTTAAAAATCCCACCACAATTTTACTGATAGTGGTGTAGTGATGTAAAGGTATCTTACTGCTATATGTGTATCACTGACTTGCTTGTTTAAAACACTGCTATTTCAGTTGCTATTTCTGCATTTAAAAATTCCTCCAAAACTGAGCAGCTTAAAACAACCGTTTTTATTTTGCTCTTGGATTCTGTAGTCAGGAATTCTGACAGGGCTTAGTGGAGTTAGATTGTCTCTGGTCCTCTATGCTTTGGGCCTCAGATGGAAAGTCTAAAAGGCTGAAAGTGGCTGGACAGATGGTGGTTGGGCTTCTCTGAAGGCTTGTTCCCTCATCTTCCTGGTGCTTAGGCTAGAGTTACTCAAGACGAGGACCACAGCAGGTGTGCCTACACAAGGCATTTCTATGTGGCCTGGCTTCTTCAAAGCATGGCACAAGGAGGGTAGTTGGACTCATATATGGTGGTGGCTCAGGGATAAAAATTCGAGCATTCTGTCTTGGATTTTCACAACCCAGCTCAGAAATCGCACAGTTGTGAGGAGGCCGTCCTCCTCAGATGGTGAAGGCAGGTGTAACCATCTGGTGTGAATCACATTGCTCTAAAGGGGGAGCACGGGGTGTGGTTATTGCTGTAGGTAATGATAGACTGCCTCTAATCCAGAAACTTTGTGTTTGCTTTCAAACAAAGAAGTAAATATAGACATTAAAAACTTATTGATGAGTCACCATACTTTATTGGTCAGGGCAAGCAGAAACCCATGCAGATATGGGGAGAGTAAACATATATCCTTTCCTTTTGAGGGGAGCAGTACCAAAAAATTGGGGCTACATTTTAATATTGTCACAGTTTTCATACATAAAATTGTATTTTTATTTTTTCTTTTCTAGTTATGAAAAGAGATACTCTGCTTAATCAAATATGCTATTTAACAGACAGTTCTCATATATAATATCCATGACATGATATTATTGGATAAGTTGTATATTAACCTCTTTGACTTGTAGATGTTCAAAGCATTTAAATAAAACATTAAGCTATATCAAATAGCATATTTAATTTTGCTCTGAAGATGCATGAGACAGTTTAGGATACTTTAGGGTCAAAATTATGAACACTAATTTTGTTGAAGGTGTGCTTGAGAACCATTAATAGAACACTGGACAATTAAACATGGCTGTTTTTTCATTAGTGTGGTCAGGATGATGTCAATCACAGGTCATGACTTCTTTACATGTCTGCATTGTAGGCTGCCACGAGACTTTTATTGCATCCTGGTAGATGATAATTTCACATTTGGAGTGGCTGGTTTGATGAATGAGAATCGAGAGTCTAAAATGTCCTTTGAAATATTTTCCTTTATATGCATCTCCCTAAGAGATTTCTAAGTGAGAAAAGGAAGACTCAGAACTGTGTATATAGTGTCATCTGTGTAGAAAGGAAACAAAAAAGACAAGCACGCTGCTTACATATGTGTAGAATATCTCAGAAAGAAGAGTGGGGCTTAGCCTCACATATGGGAAGGAGGTTTTCCTTGCATACTCTTTTGTAACCTTTACTTTTGTGTTATATTAATATAGTTCCTATTCAAAAATTAAAAAGAGATAAAAGAATTGTATTTGTGTGTTGCCTTTGCTTTCTCATCTCCCACTTATTCCTCTTTACAATGAAGCTGATTTCCTAGCATGCCATTAAAGACGTACTTAAAAGGTGAAAAATGGCTTTTGTTATGGTCCCTGATGACTTCCATATTGCCACTTGCAATGGTCACTTTTCAGGTCTCACTTTACCAAACTTCTGAGTAGCATTAGGCCCAGTTCTCTACTTTTCCCTCTTGAAAATTCTCTACTCTTGGGGAAGCACCCTCTCTTGGTTGCCTTTTACCTCTTTGTTCCTCCTCACTCTCTGTTGTAAATGTTGTAATCCCTTGCATTGGTCCCATGTCCTCTACCCTCTTCTCTCCATATTCTCTGCCAAGATGAACCCATCTGTTCCCATTGTTTAAATATCATCTGTACACAGGTAGTCTTGCTTTCACAACACAAACTTGGTTTTCTCCTAGTGTTTCTCATTGCATTAAACTTCCCCATGTCTTTGTTACTTGAGCCAGAACCTGAGGGAGGGGTCATTATTGCTTCTCTCAACTACCCCTGCCTCCCATCACATCTTATCCATTAACAAGTTCTGTTGTTTCTTTTCCAACATGTATCTCAAACCCATCCACTTTCCCCACCTGCATTGCCATCATCATGGTCCAGCCAACTGTTCTCTGAACTACTGGAGTACTCTTTCCACAGTTTTCCTCACTTTTGCTCTTGCCAAACCACCCTCCCAACATCTATTTTCCATACAGCAGCCAGATGACTTTTTCTTCCACCGACACAGAGTAGATCATGTCATGCCTCTCTGCATGGCTTCTGCGGCTCTTAGCAGCACACCTTAGCACAGCCTACAGTGTGTTGGATGAACCAGGCTTGCTGACTCTCCAAGGCTGTTCTGTGTACTTCTCTCCCCAATTGATCACAGTGGTCTTCTCTGAGTTCCTGGGCTATGACAATCTCTTTCTCATCTCAGGGCCTTTGTTCGTGCTGTTCCTTTCTCTTGGGAAGCTCTTTCTTTGCTTTTCTCATGCCCAGTTCCTTATCCAACACATCTTAATTCAAATCTCTCTTCCTCAAAGAATTCTTTTCTGGCCAGCCCATATAGAAATGCCCTTGAGACAGCAGAAGCAAGAATAACTACAATCCTGTAGCCTGTGGAACAAAAACCACATTCATAGAAAGACGGACAAAATGAAAAAGGAGAAGACTATGTACCAGATGAAGGAACAAGATAAAACCCCAGAAAAACAACTAAATGAAGTGGAGATAGGCAACCTTCCAGAAAAATAATTCAGAAGAATGATAGTGAAGATGATCCAGGACCTCGGAAAAAGAATAGAGGCAAAGACTGAGAAGATGAAAGAAATGTTTAACAAACACCTAGAAGAATTAAAGAACAAACACCAGAAGAATTAAAGAACAAACAAACAGAGATGAACAATACAGTAACTGAAATGAAAAACACAATAGAAGGAATCAATAGCAGAATAACTGAGGCAGAAGAACGGATAAGTGACCTGGAAGACAGAATGGTGGAATTCACTGCCATGGAACAGAATAAAGAAAAAAGAATGAGAAGGAATGAAGACAGCCTAAGAGACCTCTGGGACAACATTAAATGCACCAACATTCGCATTATAGGGGTCCCAGAAGGAGAAGAGAGAGAGAAAGGACCAGAGAAAATATTTGAAGTGATTATAGTCAAAAACTTCCCTAACATGGGAAAAGAAAGAGCCACCCAAGTCCAGGAAGCATAGAGAGTCCCATACAGGATAAACCCAAGGAGAAACACGCTGAGACACATAGTAAGCAAATTGACAAAAATTAAAGATGAAGAAAAATTATTAAAAGCAAGAAGGGAAAAATGATAAATAACATACCAAGGAAGTCCCATAAGGTTAGCAGCTGATTTCTCAGCAGAAACTCTACAAGCCAGAAGAGAGTGGCATGATATATTTAAAGTGATGAAAGGGAAGAACCTGCAACCAAGATTACCAGGCAAGGATCTCATTCAGATTCGACAGAGAAATGAAAAGCTTTACAGACAAGCAAAAGCTAAGAGAATTCAGCACCACCAAACCAGCTCTACAACAAATGCTAAAGGTACTTCTCTAAGTGGGAAACATGAGAGAAGAAAAGGATCTATGAAAACAAACTCAAAACAATTAAGAAAATGGTAATAGGAACATACACATTGATAATTACCTTAAATGTGAATGGATTAAATGCTCCAACCAAAAGACAGAGGCTCACTGAATGGATACAAAAACAAGACCCATATATATGTTGTCTACAAGAGACCCACTTCAGACCTAGAGACACATACAGACTGAAAGTGAGGGGATGGAAAAAGATAGTGCATGCAAATGGAAATTAAAAGAAAGCTGGAATAGCATACTCATATCAGATAAAATAGACTTTAAAATAAAGAATGTTACAAGAGACAAGGAAGGACACTACTTAATGATCAAGAGATCAATCCAAGAAGAACATATAACAATTATAAATAGATATGCACCCAACAGAGGAGACCTCAATACATAAGGCAAATGCTAATAGCTATAAAAGAGGAAATTGACAGTAACACAATAATAATAGGGGACGTTTTAACACCTTACTTACACCAATGGACAGATTATCCAGACATAAAATTAATAAGGAAACACGAGCTTTAAATGACACTATAGACCAGATAGATTTAATTGATATTTATAGGACATTCCATTGGAAAACAGCAGATTATACTTTCTTCTCAAGTGCACACAGAACATTCTCCAGAATAGATCACATCTTGGGTCACAAATCAAGCCTCCATAAATTTAAGAAAATTGAAAACATATCAAGCATCTTTTCTGTCCACAACACTATGAGATTAGAAACCAATTACAGGGGAAAAAATTAAAGAAAAACCAAACACATGGAGACTAACCAGTACATTACTATATAACCAAGAGATCACTGAAGAAATCAAAGCGGAAATCAAAAAATACCTAGAGACAAATGACAACGAAAACATGATGATCCAAAACCTATGGAATGCAGCAAAAGCAGTTTTAAGAGGGAAGTTTATAGCAATACAATCCTACCTCAAGAAACGAGGAAAATCTCAAATAAACTGTCTAGCGTTACACCTAAAGGAACTAGAGAAAGAAGAACAAACAAAACCCAAAGTTAGTAGAAGGAAAGAAATCATAAAGATCAGAGCAGAAATAAATGAAATAGAAACAAAGAAAAGAATAGCAAAGATCAATAAAGCAAAAAGGTGGTTCTTTGAGAAGATAAACAAAATTGATAAACCATTAGCCAGACTCATCATGAAAAAGAGGGAGAGGACTCAAATCAATACAATTAGAAATGAAAAAAGGAGAAATTACAATGGACACTGCAGAAATACAAAGCATCCGAAGAGACTACTACAAGCAACTCTATGCCAATAAAATGGACAACCTGGAAGAAATGGTCAAATTCTTAGAAAGATGTGACCTTCCAAGACTGAACCAGGAAGCAATAGAAAATACGAACAGACAATCACAAGTAATGAAATGGAAATGTGATTAAAAATCTTCCAACAAATGAAAGTCCAGGACCAGATGGCTTCATAGGTGAATTCTATCAAACATTTAGAGAATAGCTAAAACCCATCCTTCTCAAACTCTTCCAAAAAAAACTGCAGAGGAAGGAACACTCCTGAAGTCATTATACGAGGCCACCATCACCCTGATAGCAACACCAGACAGAGATACTACAAAAAAAGAAAATTACAGACCAATATTACTGATGAATATAGATGCAAAAATCCTCAACAAAATACTAGCAAACAGAATCCGACAACACATTAAAAGGATCACACACCATGATCAAGTGGGATTTATCCCAGGAATGCAAGGATTCTTCAATATATGCAAATCAATCAATGTGATATACCATATTAACAAATTGAAGAATAAAAACCATATGATCATCTCAGTAGATGCAGATAAAGCTTTTGACAAAATTCAACACCCATTTATGACAAAAACTCTCCAGAAAATGGGCATAGACGGAACCTACCTCAACATAATAAAGGCCATATACAACAAACCCACATCAGACATCATTCTCAATGGTGAAAAACAAAGCATTTCCTCTAAGATCAGGAACAAGACAGGGATGTCCTCTCTCACCACTGTAATTCAACATAGTTTTGGAAGTCCTAGCCATGGCAATCAGAGAAGAAAAAGAAATAAAAGGAAAACAATTTGGAAAAGAAGAAGTAAAACTGTCACTGTTTGCAGGTGACCTGATACTATATATAAAAAACCCTAAAGATGCCACCAGAAAACTACTAGAACTAATCAGTGAATTTGGTAAGTTTGTAGGATACAAAATTAATGCACAGAATTCTCTGGCATTCCTAAACATTAACAAGAAAAGATTAGAAAGGCAAATTAAGGAAACAATTCCATTCACCATTGCAAGAAAAAGAATAAAATACCTAGGTATAAACCTACCTAAGGAGGTAAAAAACCTGTACTCAGAAAACTATAAGACACTGATGAAAGAAATCAAAGATGGCACAAACAGATGGACAGATACACCATGTTCTTGGATTGGAAGCATCAATATTGTGAAAATGACTCTACTACCTAAAGCAATCTTCAGAGTCAATGCAATCCCTGTCGAATTACCAATGGCAGTTTTTACAGAACTGGAACAAAAAAATCTTAAAATTTGTATGGAGACACAAAAGACCCCGAATAGCCAAAGCAATCTTGAGGGAAAAAAAACAAAGCTGGAGGAATCAGACTCCCTGACTTCAGACTGTACTACAGAGCTACAGTAATTAAGGCAGTATGGTACTGGCACAAAAACTGAAATATAGATCAATGGAACAAGATAGAAAGCCCAGAGATAAACCCTTGCACCTATGGTCAACTAATCTATGACAAAGGAGGCAAGGATATACAATGGAGAAAAGACAGTCTCTTCAATAAGTGGTGCTGGGAAAACTGGACAACTGCATATAAAAGAATGAAATTAGAACACTCCCTAACACCATACACAAAAATAAACTCAAAATGGATTAAAGACCTAAATGGAAGCCCAGACACTGTAAAACTCTTAGAGGAAAACATAGGAGGAACAGTCTTTGACATAAATCACAGCAAGGTCGTTTTTGACCCACCTCCTAGAGTAATGGAAATAAAAACAAAACAAAATGAAGAAACAAATGCCCTCCCCCAGGTATTTGCCATTATAGTATTTATGATATTCCATCTAACCACTCAGTTTTTGAGTTCTTTTGAGATTCTGTGGTGTTTCCCATCAGGTGAAGGGTGATGACTTTTTGACTGTAGAGATGGTGAGAGGACAGAATAATATGTGTCTTGTTACCAGCAAGGGATAGGGGAATGTACATCATTTTCAAATTATATGTGCAATAAAAGAGACAAGAACAAGTTCAGGAAAGGACTAATGATTATTATCTTGGCTCAAGGGAATTGACAGATGGGGGAATAATATCCTTTGGGAGAAATAGGCATCCATTTATCATCTTGCAATTCCCTCAAAGATATCTAATTACCTCCAAAAGCAACATTCATTACAGCTTAAATACAGTGTATTTCATTGGATTTTGAGCAGTTAGGACTCTAAGAGTTCTTTAGAGTGTATCTGGTTTATCTTTCCTTTTCTAAACTTGCATCAAGAGTTGGAGAAGTTAAATATCTGCCCAAAGTAATCCCGCCACTGGGTGGACGTGTTGGGGTTTAGAATCCAGATAGTCTGCCTTCTGCTCCAGAGGGATTTCCACTACGTTTTATTAATGCCTGAGCATTGAATTCCTAAAGGCAAAGGAGCCTGAGAACTATATGGACGCAAAGGAGCCTGAGAACTACGTAGACCCAATGAAGCCTTAAAAAAATTTTCCCCAGCTCTTGCTAAAATTTTAGTTATATATCAGATTTCTTCTTGTTTATTTTTTTACATGCAGGCTTTAACTTCCCTTTCTTATAAAACAACCTTTAAAATATATATGGCAGTCATTTAAAATAGAAAATAGAGATCAGTAAAAATGATAAAGATAAAAATCGTCCACAAATTTCTCCCCATCTCTTGGATAATAGCATTTTGATGTCATATTTTATCTTTAAAGGGTGGTTCAGAACAAGAGAATTGTCTTCTTTAATCTTGATTCTACCACCTTGCTACCAAGAAATGTCGAAGAGAATTGTGGAGCTTAAGTTTCTAGTAAATTTAATCTCTACAAGTTTTTCTGGAAGCTGAGGCAGGGTATGACAACAAAGTAGGTACCTAGTTTGGGCTTAAATACTTTTCCACTTGTTTTAAGACATCTTCAGTGAGACCTCACATGTTTTTACTGGAACATAAAAGTAGACGAATATATGTAGATATATTTTAAAAACTCTAGGTCTCTGACTATATGAAGCCCATGCTCTGTTATTCACCTCATTTGATTTTAGCCCTGTGAAATGGATGTGTGTGGGGGCTGCTGTGGTTTTTTTCTTTTGTTGTTGTTGCTGTTGTTATTTTTCCCTTAAGCACAGGGTCTTTGCCAGAGATCCAGTTTAGGAGCTCGGAGGGGAGGAGCACAGCTGAGAAGTGATGCTCAAGTGTGTGGGGGCACTGTCCCAGGTGGTTACTGGTGAATTAGACTTTCAAAGAAGGAAAGGATGACAAAAAATAGTTTCAGCTCCACTTCAGCAGGCTCAGACACCAACACATTTTGTTATTTAGTCCCTGGGGGGTACATTAAAATTATATTGTTTTCCCAATACTCCTTGGAACCAATAGTGAGATAATAATGACTTGGAGTGTTTTAGTGTGGATAAGTCACTGGATGTACCAGCATTTTCCTCCTTAGTTTCTTACATCCAACTCTTCAAACATTGAATTTAAAATAAATGGTCCTCTCTCCTTGTGGTCAAATAGAAAGCTTTTGAATGTAAACTTTGTAATCAGATCCGATTATGATCTATCTGCAAGCTATTTATCTGCCTAAGCCCCAATTTTCCCTCATAGTGTAATTATGAAAATTAAATGAGACAGTTAGGCAGATGGTTTTGCACAGGGTGTCGGGGCTCAACAAATATCTCCTGGCAGGTGAGAGGAAGGACATGAAGGAGGACAGAGAGAGGGAGGGAAGAGGTTTGAGGGTGATTTATGAACTAGGATTGCTATGCTATTGGGAGAAGATTAACTCAGGTTTTAACCACCAACATTCCTTTATTACATCAAATGATGTTTTTCCACTGTGACTTTTTATAGTTTCTATTGTTAAACATTTAAATTTCAAGGTGTAGTGATTAAATAAGTTGTTGGTGATGGTAGCAAATGTGAACAATAGCTATGGAATTTTAAAAACTGTAAATGTGTCTTTTTTTTTTTTAAACATCTTTATTGGAGTATAATTGCTTTACAATGGTGTGTTAGTTTCTGCTTTATAACAAAGTGAATCAGTTATACATATACATATGTTCCCATATCTCTTCCCTCTTGCATCTCCCTCCCTCCCACCCTCCTAGTAGACTTTGGGCATCAGCCAGCATCATCCTATGTCGTCAAATACTTGTACTTTTCAATGACCTTGGAGCCTTTAGTGTTTTCCCCTCTCCTACACCCCCTGATGTGTTTCTTTGCTTAATCAGGAATGAAGCTGAACTTTTCTGCCACCTACTGCTTCTCAATGTCTATGGATGGCTCCCTTTGAGTTGTGCTCAAAATAACATCTGATCTGAAAGCAACACTAGGAAATTCAATCATCTATGAAAAGAAGAGTAAAAAATAAAAGCCAAGCCAAGCCCCTGGAAAGTTCAGGTTCAGCTCTGGGAAATACAAAAAGGGGATTTGGGTGAGTCTATTTCTGGAAATCTGACTGCTCCAGCACAATGTGCTGAACAGCATGAGGGATTCTTTTGTGGCTGATGTACACTTGGAGAGCCTTGCTACATTGCTCCTTCCTTTTAACCTGCTAGAGGGCAAAGTCCGTCTCAGCTGCCTGTTCTATACTGAGGTTAATTCATCACTTGAGAGTTTCCCCTAGTATAATATCCTAGAGCTCCTACTCTGATTTTCTATATCTGCTGGGTCTGGGCAGAGAGGCAATATTTAGAATCCTAGGCAATACACTAAACTGATGATTCTGGAATTTCTTTCTGCTGTTTGGTTTATTTCTCCCCCTCACTAACTAACTAGTCTAATGAATACACTTTCCCCTCAGGGACACTTTCCTGCATCAGGGCATCTGTTGAGACTTATCTTAGGCCTACTGTGAGAGAAATAGAACAAGCCACAACAGAAGAGCCTGCGCCGTAAGGAGCGTGGAGCTGCTACTACTCCCAGAATTACAACTTCCTCCCTCCCCACTCATGCTTTCCTAAACCCAGGGTTGACACCTGGGTATGAAGCATCATTGAAAGTTTCTTCAAAAAAAAAAAAAAAAAGCTATCTCATCTTATATTCCTCAGGGCTTCTGGATTCAGGTGTACTCCATTCTTTTCTGATTTTCCTATCTGGCCTGATTTAGTTCCTCAGGAGATACGGATTCCATCATAAACATCACAGGCAGACTCCAGCTCCTAATAGGTCTGTCTGCCTATTAGGAGCTGGAGTCTTATCTATAACTTTTCTTATCTATAGCTATACTGAAAGGTACATTGAGAAAATAAACCCTGGCAATTATCAGCTTAACTCAGTGAAAAACAACAACCAAAAAAAAAAAGTCCTTTCATTTGGAATTATCTGGCTAATTCCAGGTGAAAAATTTCATTTTGCCTTGGACTACCAGGATAATTGCCTCATTTTTTCCACTTTGCTTTGCTAGTGACCTAAATGTTACTCTGAGCTTTGAATTCTTTGGTCTCTTGTTCCAGCATTTTGTGCTTCAAATGTTTTTGCCCCTCCCCATTTTCTCTATTACCTGTAACCAAGGAAACTGATGCATACTAAAAGCTTTCTGGTAAATGTACCTTCCATCATTTTCTTCTTCATTGCTGGCTTAAAAAATTCCACTTTTTTCTGTGGATTTTATAGAAAACAACAATCCTTTGAAAGGGGAAACCATTGGTTCAGGTAAACCCAAGGTGAGGATGTGCAAAAAGAATAAGCTTTGGCAGCTCATGAAATCAACCTGGAATTATGTTACAGGGAAAGACTCTATTTTGACAGTCTGTTTTGTTTTATACTTTGGAGTGGATAGTTCGGGTAAAGTAGTCTTAATATAACTGAGCTTGGATGACATCACTGAAAGTAATAGAAAACAAATCAAGATTGGTCTTCCCCAAGTCCTTTAGGCATATGCCATACAATATGGTAGCCACTGGCCACGAAATTTAAATTATTTAAGTTTAAATTGATTAAAATGAGATAAATTGACATTTCAGTTCCTCAGTCACACTGGCCACATGTCAAATGTGTCATAGCAACATGTGGTCAGGGGCTACTGCGTTGAATAGCACAGATATAAAATATTTCCATTGTGACAGAAAGTTCTATCAACAACACTGCTCTAGTTATCACTTTGCTTAAGTTTTTTTCCCATCCAGGAATATCAGCTTCCCTTACTGCTGCCTCTGCAAAACTTACTAGTCTTACTGAAGCCCGACTCATTCTCACCTCTATCATGCATTGGAAGTCTACTCCACACTGCATTTTCCAGTTTTTATATATCTTGGGCAGAATTTGTGGAGTTTAGAACATAGTGTGCAGCAGTATTCTTAATTTATTATTTATGTGTTAGTCCTAGATTTTAAACTAGATTAAAGCCATATTAAAGGCAAGAGTTATGCCTCATAGACCTTCAACATCCTCTAGACCATATTTATTATTATTTGTTTTTTTCAAAGTGTGCTCTGGGACTAAGCTCAGGGATTTTATATGCATCTTCTAGAATGTGGGCTCTTGTAAGGCAATGTTCATTATTTATTTATTTATTTATTTATTTATATTTTTGGCTGAGTTTACTTCTACCTTGTATTTTTTTTTCTTATTAGTCATACATTTTATACACATCAGTGTATACATGTCAATCCCAGTCTCCAAATTCATCACACCACCACCCACAGCCCCCGCCACTTTCCCCCCTTGGTGTCCATACGTTTTTCTCTATTTCTGTGTCTCAATTTATGCTCTGCAAACCGGTTCATCTGTACCATTTTCCAGGTTCCACATATATGTGTTAATATACGATATTTGTTTTTCTCTTTCTGACTTACTTCACTCTGTATGACAGTCTCTAGATGAATCCATGTCTCTACAAATGACCCAATTTCGTTCCTTTTTATGGCTGAGTAATATTCCATTGTATATATGTACCACAACTTCTTTACCATTCGTCTGTCGATGGGCATTTAGGTTGCTTCCATGACCTGGCTATTGTAAATAGTGCTGCAGTGAACATCGGGGTACATGTGTCTTTTTGAATTATGGTTTTCTCTGGGTATATGCCCAGTAGTGGGATTGCTGGGTCATATGGTAATTCTATTTTTAGTTCTTTAAGGAACCTCCATACTATTCTCCTTAGTGGCTGTATCAATTTACTTTCCCACCAACAGTGCAAGAGGGTTCCCTTTTCTCCACACCCTCTCCAGCATTTGTTGTTTGTAGATTTTCTGATGATGCCCATTCTAACTGGTGTGAGGTGATACCTCATTGTAGTTTTGATTTGCATTTCTCTAATGATTAGTGATGTTGAGCATCTTTTCATGTGCTTCTTGGCCATATGTATGTCTCCTTTGGAGAAATGTCTATTTAGGTCTTCTGCCCAGTTTTGGATTTGGTTGTTTGTTTTTCTAATTTTGAGCTGCATGAGCTGTGTATATATTTTGGAGATTAATCCTTTGTCTGATGATTTATTTGCAAATATTTTCTCCCATTCTGAGGGTTGTCTTTTCGTCTTGTTTATGGTTTCCTTTGCTGTGCAAAAGCTTTGAAGTTTCATTAGGTCCCATTTGTTTATTTTTGTTTTTCTTTCCATTACTCTAGGAGGTGGATCAAAAAAGATCTTGCTGTGATTTATGTCAAAGAGTGTTCTTCCTATGTTTTCCTCTAAGAGTTTTATAGTGTCCAGTCTTATATTTAGGTCTCTAATCCATTTTGAGTTTATTTTTGTGTATGGTGTTAGGGAGTGTTCTAATTTCATTCTTTCACATGTAGCTGTCCAGTTTTCCGAGCACCACTTATTGAAGAGACTGTGTTTTCTCCATTGTATATCCTTGCCTCCTTTGTCATAGATTAGTTGACCATAGGTACGTAGGTTTATCTCTGGGCTTTCTATCCTGTTCCCTTGATCTATTTTTCTGTTTTTGTGCCAGTACCATATTGTCTTGATTACTGTAGCTTTGTAGTATAGTCTGAAGTCGGGGAGTCTGAATCCTCCAGCTCTGTTTTTTTCCCTCAAGACTGCTTTGGCTATTCAGGGTCTTTTGTGTCTCCATACAAATTTTAAGATTTTTTGTTCTAGTTCTGTAAAAAATACCATTGGTAATTTGATAGGGATTGCATTGAATCTGTGGATTGCTTTGGGTAGTATAGTCATTTTCACATTATTGATTCTTCCAATCCAAGAACAGGGTATATCTCTTCATCTGTTGGTATCATCTTTAATTTCTTTCATTAGTGTATTATAATTTTCTGCATACAGGTCTTTTGTCTCGCTAGGTAGGTTTATTCCTAGGTATTTTATTCTTTTTGTTGCAGTGGTAAATGGGAGTGTTTCCATAATTTCTCTTTCAGATTTGTCATCATTAGTGTATAGGAATGCAAGAGATTTCTGTGCATTAATTTTGTATCCTGCAACTTTACCAAATTCATTGATTAGCTCTAGTAGTTTTCTGGTGGCGTCTTTTGGGTTCTCTGTGTATAGTATCATGTCACCTGCAAACAGTGACAGTTTTATTTCTTACTTTCCAATTTGTATTCCTTTTATTTCTTTTTCTTCTCTGATTGCCATGGCTAAGACTTGCAAAACTATGTTCAGTAATAGTGGTGATTTTGTATCTGGCTTATTTCACTTAGCAAAATGTCCTTCAGTTTCATCCATGTTGTCACAAATGGCAGGATTTCTTTTTGTTTTTATGGCTGGATAATATTTTATTTGGGTGTGTGTATCACATTTTCTTTATCCATTCATCTGTCAATCAACACTTTAGTTGTTTCCATATCTTCAATATTGTGAATAATGCTGCAATGAACATGGGAGTTCAGATATCTCTTCAAGATCCTGTTTTCATCTCTTTTGTATATATGCCCAGAAGTGTGATTGCTGGGTCATACAGTAATTGTATTTTTAATGTTTTGAGAAAACTCCATGCTGTTTTCCATGGTGGCTGCACCTATTTGCATTCCCACCAACAGTGTACAAGGATTCCTTTTTTTCCACATCCTTCTCAACGTTTGTTATCTGTTGTCTTTTTAATAATAGTCATTCTGACCAGTGTGGGGTAGTGTTTCATTCTGGTTTTGATTTGCATTTCCCTGATGACTGGTAATGTTGAGCACCTTTTCATTGGCCTGTTGGCCATTTGTGTGTCTTCTTTGGAAAAATGTCTATTCAGATCTTTTGCTCATTTTAAAAATCAGGTTATTTGTTTTTTGGCTATTTGAGTTTTAGGAGTTATTGGTATGTTCTGGATATTAACCCCTTATCAGATATATGATTTGCGGTTGTTTTCTCCTATTCTGTAGGTTGCCTTTTCATTTTATTGATTGTTTCCTTTGCAGAGTAGAGTTTTTTAGTTTGATGTGGTCTCACTTGTTTATTTTTGCTTTTGTTGCCTGTGCTTTTGGTGTCCTATCTTAAAAATATTTTTGCCAAGACCAATGTCAAGGAGCATTTCCCCCTGTTTTCTTTTAGGAGTTTTGTGGTTTCAGGTTTTCATGAGGGCTTTGATTTGCATTTCCCTCATGACTAATGATGTTGAACATCTTTTCATCCTATATTGGCTATTGTCATGTCTTCTTTAAAAGTTTTTGTTCAGCTCTTTTGTCATCAAAATAAATCAGACTGTGTATCTTATTATTAATGAATTGTAATATTTGTATATATATGCTGATATGAATATAGTAAATATTTTCTTTGACTCTGAAAAAAAAATAGTGGTGAAGTGGACATCCTTGTTCCTGATCTTAGAGGAAATGCGTTCAGTTTTTCACCATTGAGAATTATGTTTGCTGTGGGTTTGTCGTATATGGCCTTTATTATGTTGAAGTAGGTTCTCTCTATGCCCACTTTCTGGAGAGTGTTTGTTATAAATCGGTGTTGAATTTTGTCAAAAGCTTTTTCTGGATCTATTGAGATGATCATATGGTTATTATTCTTCAATTTGTTAATATGGTATATCACATTGATTGATTTGCATATATTGAAGAATCCTTGCATCCCTGGGTTATATCCCACTTGATCATGGTGTATGATCCTTTTAATGTGTTGTTGGATTCTATTTGCTAGTATTTTTTTCAGGATTTTTGCATCTATATTCATCAGTGCTATTGGTCTGTAATTTTCTTTTTTTGTAGTATCTTTGTCTGGTTTTGCTATCAGGGTGATGGTGGCCTCATAGAATGAGTTTGGGAGTGTTCCTTCCTCTGCAATTTTTTGAAAGTTTGAGAAGGATAGGTGTTAGCTCTTCTCTAAATGTTTGATAGAATTCACCTGTGAAGCCATCTGATCCTGGACTTTTGTTTGTTGGAAGATTTAAAATCACAGTTTCAATTTCATTACTTGTGATTGGTCTGTTCGTATTTTCTATTTCTTCCTCGTTCAGTCTTGGAAGGTTATACCTTTCTAAGAATTTGTCCATTTCTTCCAGGTTGTCCATTTTATTGGCATACAGTTGCATGTAGTAGTCTCTTAGGATGCTTTGTATTTCTGCAGTGTCTGTTGTAACTTCTCCTTTTTCATTTCTAATTGTATTGATTTGAGTCCTCTCCCTCTTTTTCATGATGAGTCTGGCTAATGGTTTATCAATTTTGTTTATCTTCTCAAAGAACCAGCTTTTAGTTTTATTGATCTTGGCTATTGTTTTCTTTGTTTCTATTTCCTTTATAGCTGCTCTGATCTTTATCATTTCTTTCCTTCTGCTAACTTTGGGTTTTGTTTGTTCTTCTTTCTCTAGTTCCTTTAGGTGTAAGGTTAGATTGTTTACTTGAGATTTTTCTTGTTTCTTGAGGTAGGCTTGTATAGCTATAAACATCCATCTTAGAACTGCTTTTGCTGCATCCCATAGGTTTTGGATCATCGTGTTTTCTTTGTCATTTGTCTCTAGGTATTTTTTGATTTCCTCTTTGATTTCTTCAGTGATCTCTTGGTTATTTAGTAACGTATTGTTTAGCCTCCATGTGTTTGTATTTTTTACGTTTTTTTCCCTGTAATTGATTTCTAATCTCATAGTGTTGTGGTCAGAAAAGATGCTTGGTATGATTTCAATTTTCTTAAATTTACTGAGGCTTGATTTGTGACCCAAGATGTGATCTATTCTGGAGAATGTTCCGTGCACACTTGAGAAGAAAGTGTAATCTGCTGTTTTTGGATGGAATGTCTTATAAATATCAATTAAATCTATCTGGTCTATTGTGTCATTTAAAGCTTGTGTTTCCTTATTACTTTTCTGTTTGGATGATCTGTCCATTGGTGTAAGTGAGGTGTTAAAATTCCCCCACTATTATTGTGTTACTGTCGATATTCTCTTTTAGAGCTGTTAGCATTTGCCTTATGTATTGAGGTCTCCTATGTTGGGTACATATATATTTATAATTGTTATATCTTCTTCTTGGATTGATCCCTTGATCATTACGTAGTGTCCTTCCTTGTCTTTTGTAACATTCTTTATTTTACCGTCTATTTTATCGGACATGAGTTTTGCTACTCCAGCTTTCTTTTGATTTCCATTTGGATGGAATATCTTTTTCCATCCCCTCACTTTCAGTCTGTATGTGTCCCTAGGTCTGAAGTGGGTCTCTTGTAGACAGCATATATATGGGTCTTGTTTTTGTATCCATTCAGCAAGCCTGTGTCTTTTGCTTGGAGCATTTAATGCATTCACGTTTAAGGCAATTATCGATATGTATGTTCCTATTAGCATTTTCTTAATTGTTTTGGGTTTGTTTTTGTAGGTCCTTTTCTTCTCCTGTGTTTCCCATTTAGAGAAGTTCCTTTAGCATTTGTTGTAGAGGTGGTTTGGTGGTGCTGAATTCTCTTATTAGCTTTTGCTTGTTTGTAAAGCTTTTGATTTCTCCATTGGATCTGAATGAGATCCTTGCTGGGTAGAGTAATCTTGGTTGTAGGTTCTTCCCTTTCATCACTTTAAGTATATCATGCCGCTCCCTTCTGGCTTGTAGAGTTTCTGCTGAGAAATCAGCTGTTAACCTTATGGGAGTTCCCTTGTATGTTGTTTGTCGTTTTTCCCTTGCTGCTTTCAATCATTTTTCTTTGTCTTTAATTTTTGCCAATTTGCTTAGTATGTGTCTTGGCGTGTTTCTCCTTGGGTTTATCCTGTATGGGACTCTCTATGCTTCCTGGATTTGGGTGGCTCTTTCTTTTCCCATGTTAGGGAAGTTTTCAACTATAATCACTTCAAATATTTTCTCGGGTCCTTTCTCTCTCTCTTCTCCTTCTGGGACCCCTATAATGCGACTGTTGTTTTGTTTAATGTTGTCCCAGAGGTCTCTTAGGCTGTCTTCATTTCTTTTCATTCTTTTTTCTTTATTCTGTTCCACAGCAGTGAATCCCACTATTCTGTCGTCCAGGTCACTTCTCTGTTCTTCTGCCTCAGTTATTCTGCTATTGATTACTTGTAGTTTAGTTTTCATTTCAGTTATTGTATTGTTCATCTCTGTTTGTTTATTCTTTAATTCTTCTAGATCTTTGTTAAACATTTCTTGCATCTTTTCGATCTTTGTTTCCATTCTTTTTCTGAGGTCCTGGATCATCTTCACTATCATTATTATGATTTGTTTTTCTGGAAGATTGCCTATCTCCATTTCATTTAGTTGTTTTTCTGTGGTTTTATCTTCTTCCTTCATCTGGTACATAGCCCTCTGCGTTTTCATCTTGTCTATCTTTCTTTGAATGTGGTTTTTGTTCCACAGGCTGCAGGATTGTAGTTCTTCTTTTATTTATTTATTTATTTATTTTTGGCTGTGTTGGGTCTTTGTTTCTGTGCGCGGGCTTTCTCTAGTTGCAGCACGCGGGGGCCACTCTTCATCACGGTGCACGGGCCTCTCACTATCGTGGCCTCTCTTGTTGCGGAGCACAGGCTTCAGACGCACAGGCTCAGTAGTTGTGGCTCACAGGCCTAGTTGCTCCGCGGCATGTGGAATCTTCCCAGACCAGGGCTCGAACCCATGTCCCCTGCATTAGCAGGCAGATTCTCAACCACTGCGCCACCAGGGAAGCCCCTGTAGTTCTTCTTGCTTCTGCTGTCTACCCTCTGGTGGATGAGGCTATCTAAGAGGCTTGTAGAAGTTTCCTGATGGCATGGACTGGTGGTGGGTAGAGCGGGCTGTTGCTCTGTTTGGCAGAGCTCAGTAAAACGTTAATCCTCTTGTCTGCTGATGGGTGGGGCTGGATTCCCTCCCTTTTGGTTGTTTGGCCTGAGGCGACCCAACACGGGAGCCTACCTGGGCTCTTTGGTGGGGCCAATGGCAGACTCTGGGAGGGCTCACACCAAGGAGTACTTCCCAGAACTTCTGCTGCCAGTGTCTTTGTCCCTTGGTGAGCCACAGCTGCCCCCCACCTCTGCAGGAGACCTTCCAACACTAGCAGGTAGGTCTGGTTCAGTCTCCTATGGGGTCACTGTTCTTTCCCCTGGGTCCCGATATACACACTACTTTGTGTGTGCCCTCCAGGAGTGGAGTCTCTGTGTCCCTCAGTCCTGCCGAAGTCCTGCAGTCAAATCCTGCTAGCCTTCAAAGTGTGATTCTGTAGGAATTCCTCCTCCCGTTGCCAGACCCCCATGTTTGGAAGCCTGACGTGGGGCTCAGAGCCTTCCTTCCAGTGGGTGGACTTCTGTGATATAAGTATTCTCCAGTTTGTGAGTCACCTACCCAGCAGTTATTTAATTTGATTTTATTGTGATAGCTCCTCTCTACTGTCTGATTGTGGCTTCTCCTTTGTCTTTGGATGTGGGGTATCTTTTTTGGTGAGTTCCAGTGTCTTCCTGTCAATGATTGTTCAGCAGTTAGTTGTGATTCCAGTGTTTTTGAAAGAGGTAGTGAGAGCATGTCCTTCTACTCTGCTATCTTGAACCAATCTGAAATATTCATAATTTATTATTGTATTCTCAGTGTCTGACACATAATTGATGTCCAATAAGCTTAAAAAAAAGAGAGTATTATTTCACTTGACTTTGACAACAGTGTGAAATAGGTATTATCTTCATTTTTACAAATTCAGAAATTGAGGTTCAGGAAAGTTCAATAATCTGATGAGCCACAGTGCTGATAAACAGTGGATATTTGTACCCCAGAGCGCCTGCATGTGACTTTTCTCTCACTTGGTTTCTCATCCTCCTCTCCAGAAGAGTAACCTGGATTTCTTACATGGCAGCTCAAGGGTCCTTGAAAGTGCAAGATGTCTGAGATGTTCCAAAACGTCACTTCCTCAACATTCAGTTGGTCAGAGCAATAGAAAACCCAACAGAGATTCACAGGGCGATGGTGTAAGCTCCACCTTTGCATGGAGGGGTGGCGTGTGCAAGCAGAGTGAGAGATTGCTGGAAATTGTCTTTGGAGACTAGCTACCACAGGGAGTCACCATCTCTATAGGGTCCGAGTTTCCTAGTACCGTGATTCCTTCTGTAATAATTCTCCCACCTCAGAACATCTTTCTCTGAGATTGGAAAGGCGTTAAAAGTAAAGCTGTAACCTGCTGGAACATTCCCATTAAAAGAAGTGATCTGGGTTTGATTTTTGCAAATAAGTAGACCTGTAAAAATCTTAAAATGGCCTCTTATTCCAGAAAGAGGCAACTATGGTTGTCAGCAGACTTCCCAAGGAACTGGTGCTTTCGTCTTGCTTGGGAATGTTTCTGTCTCTGAAGGAGAGGCCTTGGATTAGTGCTACTATCCTGGGATTCTCACAGCTAGAATCCTTGCCTGCAAGGTAAATAAAGTCCCTCAAACTGCAAAGCTGAGATAGTTGCCTCTTCCTTCCAAAGTGGAAGCAAGCAATTTCAGGAAGAGGTAGGAAGACATTTCCCCTCAAAGCATTCTTTTGGCTCCCTTCCACAAGACACTCAGCAACTTCAGAATTTTACAATCAAATAATGTCTTTTTAGCATGTAATCATCTGTTACGGGGAGCTGGGCTTTTATAGTTGTGTTAATTACTCAGGTTGGAAGTAAGACCACTTTAAAGAAAATCTTCTGAATTTACTGGGGTGATATTTGAAGCAATTCCTTTGAAAGTGGGAAATGTAACAGGGAGGCTTGCGGATGTTTTTTTCCCTGTTGCTGTCAGGGAAGAAAGTTGGAGGAATGCCTCTTTAGGGACCGAAAAGGAGCAGTCCACACGAGAACACGGAAAACCGTAGAAGAATTGAGTTTAGTTCAGCTTCTGTCAGCTAATTGTATTTCGGTGAGTAATTAATTATTCAACACAGTGGGTGTTTTCAACAGTCTCTCCCTCCCCCCGTGTGTGTTTCTTTCTCAAGTTGTCCTGGTTAAAAAAGAATCTGGCAAAAGCAGCTGAGCGAAGCATCCTTTCAGAAAACACAAAATAAATCTAAAATAACAGAACCAGGCTCAGTTTGAAATTTGCCTGTGTCAGTTCCTCAGAGACGCAGTGGGCATGGCTGTCTTTTCTGTCGGCTCCCTTGATCCCGTATTCCAAAGTAGCTGGAAAGGTGTTATGACCTTGATGCGGGAAAATAGAGTCCCCAAAAAGACTTAGCCCCAAGTTGGCAAGCACTGATTCTGAAATATGCATCATTTCAAGAGCAAACGAGTCCTCTCAATTTCAAAACAAGCAGGCTGGGATTTAGATACTACATTCTCCATAGCTTTGCTCTGATGTGATTCACTTTGCAGTGAAGTTACAAATAGGGCTCTAGACCACCAGGTACTGGAGGTCTCAGGAGGATTTGGCTAACCTGCTGTCCCATTTACTATTGCTCTGTAGTGATCAAGCCCAAACTAATTAATTTAAAATGACAACCATTTTTTTATGCCCCCAAATCCTTTGGGTTGGCAATTCAGTAAGGATATAGTGGGGATAGGTTGCTTTGCTTTGTGGTGGCTGGGCCTTCAGCTGGGAAAACGCAAATGGCTGAGAGCTAAAGTCCATTTCCAAAGATGGCTTCTTGACTCACACGTCTGGATGTTGGTGCTGGTTGTTGGCTGGAACCTTTGCTGGGTATCTTAAGTGGAGCATCTGTGTATGGTCTTTCCATGGGGCTTGGCCTCCTCACAGCATGGAGGCTTTTGGGTGGTTGGACTGCTTACAGGGTAGCTCAGAGCTTTAAATGTGAAAGTCTGCATGAACAAGGCAGAAGGTGCAGTGCCTTTTATGATCTAGCCTCAGAAGTCAGAGTGTCACTGCTGCCATTCTCCATTTGCCAAAGCAGTCATAGATCACAGATTTGAGGGGAGGGGACATAAGTGCCACTTCTTGATGAGTTAGTGGTTAGGTCACACTGTAGAAGAGCATGTTGAAGAGAGATTATCGTGGCCATTTTGGGAAATACAATCTTCCATTTCCCTGATTCAATTAGTACAGGGCTTAGGACTGAGTGTTATGACTTGCCTTGAGGATTAAATCCACCTACCAGTTACTCAGATTTATACTATACTCTGTACAAGATAATGGACCAAAAAGCTCACATCTCATGGACATGGAAGATTGTATATATCTTCTCACAAAAGGGGCAAAGGACACAGCCATTGAGTTTTGGGGGGGTTTGTTACACATCTATGGCTGGATGATACAGGTTATAAAATCAGTGTACATTGTTCAATTTAATTTTCATGTATATATCAAATAACCACTTAGAATATATAATTTTTAAATAGTATTACTTAAATGTTGACACAGTTGTGTGTATATATGTGTATGTATGTGTAGAAAAATCTAGAAGTAAATCTAACAAGAGACATGCAATACCTTTATGAAGAAAAATATAAAAATTTGTTGAAATATATGTAGAAGATCTTGTAATGAAGCAATAACAAATTTTTATAGATAAGAGTTTCAATATAGTTAATATGTTGGTTTTCCTCACATTGGTCTACAAATGTATTCCAATAAAAATCCCAATAGGGATTTTTGTTTGTTTGGTTGGGGTTTGTTTTGTCTTGTTTCATTTTTGTTTCGGTAGCTTAATTCCCCTTTGCTTAAGTTAGCCCCTGGGTTTCTGTCACTTGCCACCAGAGAACCCTAACTCATAAAATGGGTTAATGTACATCATCTATTCTCCCTTTCTTCAACTCTACCCTGCTGATGGGGATGATTTTTCAATATAGGCACAAATAGCGTGTGAGAATTAAATGGATATGATTTTTCACCATTCCCCTTGACAAGATGTGTTCAAAAGTTAAAAACAAGATTTCATCAGTATCTCTAAGGTTACTAACAGTATAATGGAAGTCCTCCAAAATGACTTTTTTCACCTCACAATTATTCATCAATCATTCATTCTTATTCTCCAATTAGTTATTGAGTGTCAGTTGTGAGCGACATGCTGTGATAGGTGCTAGAGATAAAATGGGAGGACAACAGCAACAACAAACATGATTCCAGCCCTTATGGAGTTGGTGTTCTAGGTAGGTAGGGAGACAGATATAGAAATAATTGCACAAAATACTTCTAGATTGTAGCAACTAATATGATGGAGACTAAATGAACGCTATTTATCTCATTGGATGCAACCACATGGACAAGATGCTGGAAATTTTCAATGTAAGCCTCTGTACTTTACAGTTTTAGAAGAATATAGGGTTATTTTTGTAAACATTTACCTTCCAACAGAATTCGCAATATTTGGAATCAGACTGTTATATATTGATTTTTATGGCTTCAATATCACAAAAACACTTTGCCTTCACCCACCTATCATATTTCATTTCTTCTGCTTATTAATAGCCTTGATTTCTTGCATTAAATGACAATTAAGTAAAAAAATATCTGAGACTAACGTGATGAAAAGATAACTCAATTTTTGGGAGTAGATTAGATTTAGAGAGAGTAATTCAGGAAACATTGATTTAATGATTTTAATGGAATATTATTCTTTGGAAAATGAAGGGAAAATTAAAAGGTAACTACTAATGTGATTTGTAAATAAATGTCATTATCAACTTGAATGAAAGTTTAAGGTATTTTGAAGCTATTTTTTTAACATCTTTATTGGAGTATAATTGCTTTACATTGTTGTGTTAGTTTCTGCTGTATAACAAAGTAAATCAGCTATATGTATACATATATCCCCCTATCTCCTCCCTCTTGCATCTCCCTCCCACCTTCCCTATCCCACCCCACTAGGTGGTCACAAAGCACCGAGCTGATCTCCCTGTGCTATGCAGCTGCTTCCCACTAGCTATCTATTTTACATTTGGTAGTGTATATATGTCCATGCCACTCTCTCACTTCTTCCCAGCTTACCCTTCCCCCTCCCTGTGTCCTCAAGTCCATTCTCTACATCTCCGTGTTTATTCTTGTCCTGGCTCTAGGTTCGTCAGAACCATTTTTTTTTATGATTCCATATATATGTGTTAGCATACGGTATTTGTTTTTCTCTTTCTGACTTACTTCACTCTGTATGACAGACTCTAAGTCCATCCACCTCACTACAAGTAACTCAATTTCGTTTCTTTTTATGGCTGAGTAATATTCCACTGTATATATGTGCCGCATCTTCGTTATCTGTTCATCTGTCGATGGACACTTAGGTTGCTTCCATGTCCTGGCTATTGTAAATAGTGCTGCAATGAACATTGTGGTACGTGACTCTTTTGGAATTATGGTTTTCTCAGGCTATATGCCCAGTAGTGGAATTGTTGGGTCATATGGTAGTTCTATTTTTAGTTTTTTAAGGAACCTCCATACTGTTCTCCATAGTGGCTGTATCAATTTACATTCCCACCAACAGTGCAAGAGGGTTCCCTTTTCTCCACACCCTCTCTGAGGCTATTTTTTAGAAAACTAACTTCCCCATCTATTATAACTCAGCCCTGTCTGACTTCCACATCATCCCCCACCACTTTCTGTGGTGAATTCCAGACAGCTTTAGAAAATTCTTATTGCTTCCTGACCATAAAGAATACTTTTCTACCATAATTCAGAAAGAGACATGTACACAATGTTCATTGTGGCACTATTTACAATAGCCAGGACATGGAAGCAAACTAAGTGTCCATTGACAGATGAATGGATAAAGAAGATGTGACACATATATACAATGGAATATTACTCAGCCATAAAAGGGAACAAAATTGAGTTATTTGTAGTGAGGTGGATGGACCTAGAGTCTGTCATACAGAGTGAAGTAAGTCAGAAGGAGAAAAACAAATACCGTATGCTAACACATATATGTGGAATCATAAAAAAATATGGTTCTGATGAACCTAGGGGCCAAACAGGAATAAAGATGCAGACGTAGAGAATGGACTTGAGGACACGGGGAGGGGGAAGGGTAAGCTGGGAAGAAGTGAGAGAGTGGCATGGACATATATACACTACCAAACATAAAATAGATAGCTAGTGGGAAGCAGCCACATAGCACAGGGAGATCAGCTCGGTGCTTTGTGACCACCTAGAGGGGTGGGATAGGGAGGGTGGGAGGGAGACCCAAGAGGGAGGGGATGTGGGGATATATGTATACATATAGCTGATTCACTTTGTTATACAGTAGAAACTAACACAACATTGTAAAGCAATTATATTCCAATAAAGACGTTAAAAAAAGAATACTTTTTGCTTTGTCTTTGGTTCTTCCTTCACCAACAACTTTCTTCATAGAATGTCATTTCTTTCTTTTGCCATTTAAGAATGGATTATTTTAGTTAATTTGGCAGTAATTTTTCAGAAACCCTAGTTACCTAGGTCAGAATTTGGTTCCTTCAACCAGGCTGTGTGTCCTTATATAATTTAAATCATCCCAAAGGAACTGCTGGCTGAGATTACAGCAACATCCAGAAGGTTGGAGGAGCATAGATCAGTCTGTGTAACTCTGGAACCACATGTGTTCATACTTCTAAAGATCGCTTGAAGTATTTGAAGCAGCTGAATAGTAGTCTCTCAGCTTTGTTTCCCTCTTGTTTCAGTGTTTCTGTACTACTGAGGTCTTCATCGTCTATGTCTTATATTTAATAAGCCAATATCTACTGCAACCCATTCTAGGCCTTGTGCTAACAGTTGGGGGCACAAGGTTGTTTCAGATTGGGTTCCCTGGGAAAAAGACTCTGAAGCAGATATTAGAATGCAAGAGGTGTATTTGGGAGTGTTCTTAGAATCAGCATCTGTGGAAGGGAAAGGAAGGAGCTGGATGGGGTAGATAGAGAGGTTGGACTGCGATGCAGTCTCAGTGGAGACCACAGCCAACCATACAAGGAGCTCTGAAGAATGACCCTTCAGAGTTGCCTTCTGCTGGTGCAGGAAGGCTAGGCCTTTACACATCTGTATCACCGTTGGTCACCCCTGGTAAGGGGTGCAGCTTTGGGCAAGGCAGCTCTTTTCAGTTTTTAGTTTCATATAATCCCCAAAGTGGCTGGCAGCAGAGGGCTCTCTACCAGTAGCTTTCCCAGAAACTGCAGTTACTGAAGGGAAATCCGGGCAGGACATCACAGCATCCAACACAGATGGCAGACAGAGAGTTAAGTGTCTACTAGGAGTGACAGTTGAATAAACATCTAACTCCAATATTGTGTGATAAAGACTCCTAAGAGTAAGTGTCTCGTAGGAGGCAAAGTTAATGTAGCCTAGGGAAAGTTTTAGGAAGCAGTAGCATCCAAGTTCTGAGAAATTATTGGGAATTAGAGGGACAAAGATGAGGTGGTGATAAGGGGAAAGACTGAGAAGCCAGCAGGCAAGAAGAGAAGGAATGCTTTTTTTTTCAATTTAATTTTATTTTTTAAATATACATCAGGTTGTTATTAGTTATCTATTTTGTACATATTAGTGTATGTATGTCAATCCCAATCTCCGAATTCATCACAGCACCACCCCACCACCCCCGCTTTCCCCATTTGGTGTCCATACGTTTGTTCTCTACATCTGTATCTCTATTTCTGCCTTGCAAACCGGTTCATCTGTACTATTTTTTTAGATTCCACATATATGCATTAATATACGATATTTGTTTTTTTCTTTCTGAGTTACTTCACTCTGTATGACAGACTCTAAGTCCATCCATGTCTCTACAAATGACCCAATTTCATTTCCTTATATGGCTCAGTAATATTCCATTTTATATATGTACCACATCTTCTTTATCCATTCGTCTGTCGATTGGCATTTAGGTTGATTCCATGACCTGGCTATGGTAAATAGTGCTGCAGTGAACATCGGGGTGCATGTGTCTTTTTGAATTATGGTTTTCTCAGGGTATATGCCCAGTAGTGGGATTGCTGGGTCATATGGTAATTCTGTTTTTAGTTTTCTAAGGACCCTCCGTAGTGGATGTATCAATTTACATTCCCATCAACAGTGCAAGAGGGTTCCCTTTTTACCACACCCTCTCCAGCATTTGTTGTTTGTAGATTTTCTGATGATGCCCATTCTAACTGATGTGAGATGATACCTCACTGTAGTCTTGATTTACATTTCTCTAATAATTAGTGACGTTGAGCAGCTTTCCATATGCCTCTTGGCCATCTGCATGTCTTCTTTGGAGAAATGTCTATTTACGTCTTCTGCCCATTTTTGGATTGAGTTCTTTGTTTTTTTGATATTGAGCTGTATGTGCTGCTTGTATATTTTGGAGATTAATCCTTTGTTCGTTGATTCATTTGCAAATATTTTCTCCCATTCTGAGGGTTGTCTTTTCGTGTTGTTTATAGTTTCCTTTGTTGTGCAAAAGCTTTAAGTTTCATTAGGTCCCATTTGTTTATTTTTGTTTTTATTTCCATTTCTCTAGGAAGTGGGTCAAAAAAGATCTTGCTGTGATTTATGTCAAAGAGTGTTCTTCCTATGTTTTCCTCTAAGAGTTTTATAGTGTCTGATCTTACATTTAGTTCTTTAATCTCTTTTGAGTTTATTTTTGTGTACAGTGTTAGGAGTGTTCTAATTTCATTCTTTTACATGTAGCTCTCCAGTTTTCCCAGCACCAATTATTGAAGAGACTGTCTTTTCTCCATTGTATATCCTTGCGTCCTTTGTCATAGATTAGTTGATCATAGGTGTGTGGATTTATTTCTGGGCTTTCTATCCGGTTCCATTGATCTATATTTCTGTTTTTGTGCCAGTAGCATATTGTCTTGATTACTGTAGTTTTGTAGTATAGTCTGAAGTCAGGGAGTCTGATTCCTCCAGCTCCGTTTTTCTTTCTCAAGATTGCTTTGGCTATTCGGGGTCTTTTGTGTCTCCATACAAATTTTAAGATTTTTTGTTCTAGTTCTGCAAAAACTGCCATTGGTTACTACCAATGATAGGGATTGATAGGGATTGCATTGATTCTGTAGATTGCTTTGGATAGTATAGCCATTTTCATGTTATTGATTCTTCCAGTCCAAGAACATGGTATATCTCTCCATGTGTTTGTGTCATCTTTGATTTCTTTCATCAGTGTCTTATAGTTTTCTGAGTACAGGTTTTTTACCTCCTTAGGTAGGTTTATATCTAGGTATTTTATTCTTTTTGTTGCAGTGGTGAATGGGATTGTTTCCGTAATTTCTGTTTCTGATCTTTCATTGTTAGTGTATAGGAGTGCCAGAGAATTCTGTGCATTAATTTTGTATCCTGCAACTTTACCAAATTCGTTGATTAGCTCCAGTAGTTTTCTGATGGCATGCTTAGGATTCTCTATGTGTAGTATCATGTCATCTGCAAACAGTGACAGTTTTACTTCTTCTTTTCCAATTTGTATTCCTTTTATTTCTTTTTTTTTCTCTGATTACCATGGCTAGGACTTCCAAAACTATGTCAAATAATAGTGATGAGAGTGAACATCCTTGTCTCATTCCTGATCTTAGAGGAAATGCTTTCAGTTTTTCACCATTGAGAATGGTGTTTGCTGTGGGTTTGTCGTATATGGCCTTTATTTTGTTGAAGTAGGTTCCCTCTATGCCCACTTTCTGGAGAGTTTTTTTAAATCATAAATGGGTGCTGAATTTTGTCAAAAGCTTTTTCTGCAACTATTGAGATGATTGTATAGTTTTTATTCTTCAATTTGTTAATGTGGTGTATCACATTGATTGATTTGTATATATGGAAGAAACCTTGCATTTCTGGGATAAATCCCACTTGATCATGCTGTATGATCCTTTTAATGTGTTGTTGGATTCTGTTTGCCCGTATTTTGTAAAGGATTTTGCATCTATATTCATCAGTGATATTGGTCTGTAATTTTCTTTTTTTGTAGTACCTTTGTCTGGTTTTGGTATCAGGGTGATGGTGGCCTCATAGAAGTCTGGGAGTATTCCTTCCTCTGCAATTTTTTGAAAGAGTTTTAGAAGGATGGATGTTAGCTCTCCTCTAAATGTTTGATAGAATTCACCTGTGAAGCCATCTAGTCCTGGACTTTCGTTTGTTGGAAGATTTTAAATCACAGTTTAAATTTCATTACTTGTGATTGGTCTGTTCATATTTCTATTTCTTCCTGGTTCAATCTTGGAAGGTTATACCTTTCTAAGAATTTGTCCATTTCTTCCAGGTTGTCCATTTTATTGGCATAGAGTTGCTTGTAGTAGTCTCTTCTGATGCTTTGTTTTTCTTCCATGTCCATTGTAACTTCTCCTTTTTCATTTCTGATTTTATTGATTTGAGTCCTCTCCCTCTTTTTCTTGATGAGTCTGGCAAAAGGTTTATCAATTTTGTTTATCTTCTCAAAGAACACAAAACAAAGCAAACAATAGCAAAGATCAATAGTTTTATTGATCTTTGCTATTGTTTTCTTTGTTTCTATTTCATTTATTTGTGCTCTGATCTTTATCATTTCTTTCCTTCTACTAAGTTTGGGTTTTGTTTGTTCTTCTTTCTCTAGTTCCTCTAGTTGTAAGGTTAGATTGTTTATTTGAGATTTTTCTTGTCTCTTGAGGTAGGATTGTATTGCTATAAACATCGCTCTTAGAACTGCTTTTGCTGCATCCCATAGGTTTTGGATCATTGTGTTTTCATTGTCATTTGTCTCTAGGTATTTTTTGATGTCCTCAATTTCTTCAGTGATCTCTTGGTTATTTAGTAATGTTTTGCTTAACCTTCATGTGTTGGTGTTTTTTACATTTTTTCCCCTGTAATAGATTTCATAGTGTTGTGGTCAGAAGAGATTCTTAATATGATTTCAGCTTTCTTAAATTTACCAAGGCTTGATTTGTGACCCAAGATGTGATCTATCCTGGAGAATGTTCCATATGCACTGAGAAGAAAGTGTAATCTGCTGTTTTCCGTTGGAATATCCTATAAATATCAATTAAGTCTCTCTGGTCTACTGTGTCATTTAAAGCTTCTGTTTCCTTATTAATTTTCTGTCTGGATAATCTGCGCATTGGTGTAAGTTAGGTGGTAAGGTCCCCCACAATTATTGTGTTACTCTCGTTTTCCTCTTTTATAGCTGTTAGCATTTGCCTTATGTATTGAGGTCTCCTATGTTGGGTACACATATATTTATAATTGTTATATCTTCTTCTTGGGTTGATTCCTTGATCATTATGTAGTGTCCTACCTTGTCTCTCATAACATTCTTTATTCTAAAGTCCATTTTGTCTGATATGACTATTGCTACTCCAGCTTTCTTTTGATTTACATTTGCATGAAATATCTTTTTCCATCCCCTCAGTTTCAGTCTGTATGTGTCCCTAGGTCTGAGGTGGGTCTCTTGTAGACAGCATATATGTGGGTCTTGTTTTTGTATCCATTCAGTGAGCCTCTGTCTTTTTGTTGGCGCATTTAATCCATTCACGTTTAAGGTAATTACCGATATGTATGTTCCTTTTACCGTTAATTCTTTTTGGTTTGTTGTTTGGTTTTGTTTTTTAATGTCTGAAACATTTATATTAACATATTTCCATACATATTTCCATACAAATACAAATATAAGATTTTTAGAAATTTCATGTAATGTCTGAAACATTTATATTAACATATTTCCATACAAATAACCCAATGAAAGTTTAGTGTTAGTTGTTTTGTTTGTTTGTTTTTTTATACTGCAGGTTCTTATTAGGCATCAGTTTTATACACATCAGTGTATACATGTCAATCCCAATCGCCCAATTCAGCACACCACCATCCCCACCCCACCACAGTTTTCCCCCCTTGGTGTCCATATGTCCATACTCTACATCTGTGTCTCAACTTCTGCCCTGCAAACCGGCTCATCTGTACCATTTTTCTAGGTTCCACATACATGCATTAATATACGATATTTGTTTTTCTCTTTCTGACTTACTTCACTCTGTATGACAGTCTCTAAATCCAACCACTTCTCAACAAATGACTCAATTTCGTTCCTTTTTATGGCTGAGTAATATTCCATTGTATATATGTACCACATCTTCTTTACCATTCGTCTGTTGATGGGCATTTAGGTTGCTTCCATGACCTGGCTGTTGTAAATAGTGCTGCAATGAACATTCGGGTGCATGTGTCTTTTTGAATTACGGTTTTCTCTGGGTATATGCCCAGTAGTGGGATTGCTGGGTCATATGGTAATTCCATTTTTAGTTTTTTAAGGAACCTCCATATTGTTCTCCATAGTGGCTGTATCAATTTACATTCCCACCAACGGTGCAAGAGGGTTCCCTTTTCTCCACACCCTCTCCAGCATTTGTTGTTTGTAGATTTCCTGATGATGCCCATTCTAACTGGTGTGAGGTGATACCTCATTGTAGTTTTGATTTGCATTTCTCTAATAATTAGTGATGTTGAGCATCTTTTCATGTGCTTCATGGCCGTCTGTATGTCTTCTTTGGAGAAATGTCTATTTAGGTCTTCTGCCCATTTTTGGATTGGGGTGTTTGTTTCTTTAATATTGAGCTGAATGAGCTGTTTATATATTTTGGAGATTAATCCTTTATCCGTTGATTCGTTTGCAAATATTTTCTCCCATTCTGAGGGCTGTCTTTTCGTCTTGTTTATGATTTCCTTTGCTGTGCAAAAGCTTTTAAGTTTCATTAGGTCGCATTTGTTTATTTTTGTTTTTATTTCCATTACTCTAGGAGGTGGATCAAAAAAGATCTTGCTGTGATTTATGTCAAAGAGTGTTCTTCCTATGTTTTCCTCTAAGAGTTTTATAGTGTCCAGTCTTATATTTAGGTCTCTAATCCATTTTGAGTTTATTTTTGTGTATGGTGTTAGGGAGTATTCTAATTTCATTCTTTTACATGTAGCTGTCCAGTTTTCCCAGCACCACTTATTGAAGAGACTGTCTTTTCTCCATTGTATATCTTTGCCTCCTTTGTCATAGATTAGTTGACCATAGGTGCGTGGGTTAATCTCTGGGCTTTCTATCTTGTTCCATTGATCTATGTTTCTGTTTTTGTGCCAGTACCATATTGTCTTGATTACTGTAGCTTTGTAGTATAGTCTGAAGTCAGGGAGTCTGATTCCTCCAGCTCCGTTTTTTTCCCTCAAGAATGCTTTGGCTATTCAGGGTCTTTTGTGACTCCATACAAATTTTAAGATGATTTGTTCTAGCTCCGTAAAAGATGCCATTGGTAATTTGATAGGGATTGCATTGAATCTGTAGAT
The DNA here is from genome assembly GCF_949987535.1 of Balaenoptera acutorostrata. NCBI lineage: Eukaryota > Metazoa > Chordata > Mammalia > Artiodactyla > Balaenopteridae > Balaenoptera > Balaenoptera acutorostrata. Next base: position 7,810,818 of record NC_080067.1, read on the forward strand.
TGCTTTGGGTAGTATACTCATTTTCACAATGTTGATTCTTCCAATCCAAGAACATGGTATATCTCTCCATCTGTTGGTATCATCTTTAATTTCTTTCATCAGTGTCTTATAGTTTTCTGCATACAGGTCTTTTGTCTCCCTAGGTAGGTTTATTCCTAGGTATTTTATTCTTTTTGTTGCAATGGTAAATGGGAGTGTTTCCATAATTTCTCTTTCAGATTTTTCATCATTAGTGTATAGGAATGCAAGAGATTTCTGTGCATTCATTTTGTATCCTGCAACTTTACCATATTCATTAATTAGCTCTAGCAGTTTTCTGGTGGCAGTTTTAGGATTCTCAATGTATAGTATCATGTCATCCGCAAACAGTGACAGTTTTACTTCTTCTTTTCCAATTTGTATTCCTTTTATTTCTTTTTCTTCTCTGATTGCCGTGGCTAGGACTTCCAGAACTATGTTGAATAATAGTGGTGAGAGTGGACATCCTTGTCTCGTTCCTGATCTTAGAGGAAATGCTTTCAGTTTTTCACCATTGAGAATGATGTTTGCTGTGGGTTTGTCATATATGGCCTTTATTATGTTGAGGTAGGTTCCCTCTATGCCCACTTTCTGGAGAGTTTTTATCATAAATGGGTGTTGAATTTTGTCAAAAACTTTTTCTGGATCTATTGAGATGATCATATGGTTTTTATTCTTCAATTTGTTAATATGGTGTATCACATTGATTGATTTGCGTATATCGAAGAATCCTTGCATCCCTGGAATAAATCCCACTTGATCGTGGTGTATGATCCTTTTAATGTGTTGTTGGATTCTGTTTGCTAGTATTTTGTTGAGGATTTTTGCATCTATATTCATCAGTGATATTGGTCTGTAATTTTCTTTTTTTGTAATGTCTTTGTCTGGTTGTGGTATCAGGGTGATGGTGGCCTCATAGAATGAGTTTGGGAGTGTTCCTTCCTCTGCAATTTTTTGGAAGAGTTTGAGAAGGATAGGTGTTAGCTCTTGTCTAAATGTTTGATAGAATTCACCTGTGAAGCCATCTGGTCCTGGACTTTTGTTTGTTGGAAGATTTTTAATCACAATTTCAATTTCATTACTTGTGATTGGTCTGTTCATATTTTCTGTTTCTTCCTGGTTCAGTCTTGGAAGGTTATACCTTTCTAAAAATTTGTCCATTTCTTCCAGGTTGTCCATTTTATTGGCATAAAGTTGCTTGTAGTAGTCTCTTAGGATGTTTTGTATTTCTGCGGGGTCTGTTGTAACTTCTCCTTTTTCATTTCTGATTTAATTGATTTGAGTCCTCTCCCTCTTTTTCTTGATGAGTCTGGCTAATGGCTTATCAATTTTGTTTATCTTCTCAAAGAACCAACTTTTAGTTTTATTGATCTTTGCTATTGTTTTCTTTGTTTCTATTTCATTTATTTCTGCTCTGATCGTTATGATTTCTTTCCTTCTGCTAACTTTGGGTTTTGTTTGTTCTTCTTTCTCTAGTTTCTTTAGGTGTAAGGTTAGATTGTTTACTTGAGATTTTTCTTGTTTCTTGAGATAGGCTTGTATAGCTATAAACTTCCCTCTTAGAACTGCTTTTGCTGCATCCCATAGGTTTTGGGTCGTCGTGTTTTCATTGTCATTTGTCTCTAGGTATTTTTTGATTTCCTCTCTGATTTCTTCAGTGATCTCTTGGTTATTTAGTAACGTATTGTTTAGCCTCCATGTGTTTGTCTGTTTTACGTTTTTTTCCCTGCAATTCAGTTCTAATCTCATAGTGTTGTGGTCAGAAAAGATGTTTGATATGATTTCAATTTTCTTAAATATACTGAGGCTTGATTTGTGATCCAAGATGTAATGTATCCTGGAGAATGTTCCGTGCGCACTTGAGAAGAACGTGTAATCTCCTGTTTTTGGATGGAATATCCTATATATATCAATTAAATCTAACTGGTCTATTGTGTCATTTAAAGCTTCTGTTTCCTTATTTAATTTCATTTTGGATGATCTGTCCATTGGTGTAAGTGAGGTGTTAAAGTCCCCCACTATTATTGTGTTACTGTCGATTTCCTCTTTTATAGCTGTTAGCAGTTGCCTTATGTATTGAGGTGCTCCTATGTTGGGTGCATATATATTTATAATTGTTATATCTTCTTCTTGGATTGATCCCTTCATCATTACGTAGTGTCCTTCCTTGTCTCTTGTAACATTCTTTATTTTAAAGTCGATTTTATCTGATATGAGTATAGCTACTCCAGCTTTCTTTTGATTTCCATTTGGATGGAATATCTTTTTCCATCCCCTCACTTTCAGTCTGTATGTGTCCCTAGGTCTAAAGTGGGTCTCTTGTAGACAGCATATATATGGGTCTTGTTTTTGTATCCATTCAGCAAGCCCGTGTCTTTTGGTTGGAGAATTTAATCCATTCACGTTTAAGGTAATTATCGATATGTATATTCCTATGACCATTTTCTTAATTGTTTTGGGTTTGTTTTTGTAGGTCCTTTTCTTCTCTTGTGTTTCCCACTTAGAGAAGTTCCTTTAGCATTTGTTGTAGAGCTGGTTTGGTGGTGCTGAATTCTCTTAGCTTTTGCTTGTTTGTAAAGCTTTTGATTTCTCCATTGAATCTGAATGAGATCCTTGCAGGGTACGGTAATCTTGGTTGCAGGTTCTTCCCTTTCATCCCTTTAAATATATCGCGCCACTCCCTTCTGGCTCATAGAGTTTCTGCTGAGAAATCAGCTGTTAACCTTATGGGAGTTCCCTTGTATGTTATTTGTCTTTTTTCCGTTGTTGCTTTTAATAATTTTTCTTTGTCTTTAATTTTTGTCAATTTGATTACTGTGTTTCGGCATGTTTCGCCTTGGGTTTATCCTGCCTCAGACTCTTTGCATTTCCTGGAGTTGGGTTGCTATTTCCTTTCCCATGTTAGGGAAGTTTTCAACTGTAATCTCTTCAAATATTTTCTTGGGTCCTTTCTCTCTCTCTTCTCCTTCTTGGACCCCTATAATGCGAATGTTGGTGTGTTTAATGTTGTCCCAGGAGTCTCTTAGGCTGTTTACATTTTTTTTTTCATTCTTTTTTCTTTATTCTGTTCTGTGGCAGTGAATTCCACCATTCTGTCTTCCAGGTCACTTATCCGTTCTTCCGCCTCAGTTACTCTGCTATTGATTCCTTCTATTGTATTTCAGTTCAATTACTGTATTGTTCATCTCTGTTTGTTTGTTCTTTAATTCTTCTAGGTCTTTGTTAAACATTTCTTGCATCTTCTCGATCTTTGACTCCATTCTTTTTCGAGGTCCTGGATCATCTTCACTATCATTCTTCCAAATTCTTTTTCTGAAACGTTGCGTATCTCCACTTCATTTAGTTGTTTTTCTGGGGTTTTATCTTGTTCCTTCATCTTGTACATAGTCCTCTGCCTTTTCATTTTGTCTGTCTGTTTGTGAATGTGATCTTCTTTCCACAGGCTGCAGGATTTTAGTTCTTCTTGCGTCTGATGTCTGCCCTCTGGTGGATGAGGCTATCTAAGAGACTTGCTCAAGCTTCCTGATGGATGGGACTGGTGGTGGGTAGAGCTGGGTGTTGCTCTGGTGGGCAGAGCTCAGTAAAACTTTAATCTGCTTGTTTGCTGCTGGATGGGGCTGAGTTCCCTCCCTTTTGGTTTTTTGGCCTGAGGCAACCCAGCACTGGAGGCTACAGGCTCTTTGGTGGGTCTAATTGTGGACTCCAGGAGGGCTCATGCCAAGGAGTACTTCCCAGAATTTCTGCTGCCAGTGTTCCTGTCCCTGCGTTGAGGCACAGCCACCTCCTGCCTCTGCAGGATACCCTCCTACACTAGCAGGCAGGCCTGGCTCAGTTTCCCATGGTGTCACTGCTCCTTCCCTGTGGGTCCTGACACACACACTACTCTGTGTGTGCCTTCCGTGAATGGAGCCTGTGGAGGCTCCTGCTAGCCTTCAAAATCTGATTCTCTGGGAATTCCTCCTCCCATTGCCAGACCCCAGGTTGGGAAGCCCGATGTGGGGCTCAGAACCTTCTCTCCAGTGGGTGGACTTATGTGGTATAATGTTCTCCAGTATGTGAGTCACCCACCCAGCAGTCATGGGACCTGATTTTATTGTGATCGTGCCTCTCCCACCATCTCACTTCGGCTTCTTCTTTGTCTTTGGACGTGGGGTATCTTTTTTGGTGAGTTCCAGGGTCTTCCTGTCGATGACTGTTCAGCAGTTAGTTGTGATTTGGGTGCTCTCGCATGAGGAAGTGAGCAAACGTCATTCTATCAAGAAAAGAAGGAATGCTTATGAAACTACTTGTAGACCAAATTCTTGGAGCCAGGTTAGATATAGATATCCTAAAAAGAGTAAGGTATAAGTTGAGATTAGCAAGGAGAAAGAAGGATGTGTGTGTGCGTGCGTGTGTGTGTGTGCACGCGTGCATTCGTGGTGAGAGCCAGGTGTTATAGATGGAAGAGCTTATGAGAAGACTGGGAAGGAAGAAGGGAGGGAGGGCAAGGAGAGCTGGAGGGAGGGAATGGAAGGGAAGGAGAAGAGAGGAGAGGAGAAAGCATTGGGGAATTGAAGTTTGGCTGGAGATTGGAGTTTGTGACTGAAGGTTCTTGTCTGCTCATCATCATGTTTGATGTCATCTGTTCTTTATTCCAGATACCTCACATTATTATTTATTCTCTGAAGGTTTATGGATGGCACACTTAGGTACAACTGAGTCTGAAATAGTTTCATGTTGACACCTTGTCACATAACTACCATGTTGTATCAGTCAGATTTTGACATTGAATAAGGGATTTATTATTGAGTTGGATCTTATATAACTGTGGAAGCTGGTGGGACAAGCTGTGCAGGCTGTTGTCTCTGCATCTGGTACTTGGCTGGAAGTCTCTGTGGTTCATCCATATCTATAATCAGGAAGGAAGACTAGATGCGAATAACAGCAAGGGCAAATGAAAGCCCATGAAGGTGAATTAGAACCCATGTCTGTCTCTCATCACCTTCAGTCTTAACAAAGTGGGTGACCTGCAGGAAAGCAGACTTCCAGATCTGCAGGAAAAGCTGGTGTCTGTCATCAAGGAGCTGCACACGCATCTGGCTCAGGACCTGGAAAAGCTGAAGGAGAAGAACCAGTCAAGCTGGAGGAGCTGCAGATGTGGGTGCTTCCCTGTGCCAGCCAGGTAGGTCAGAGGTCAGTGACAGTGTGTGTGAGCTGCCACAGTACCTGGGGCTCTACACTGGCCTTCAAGTAGTAGCCAATGTGATGGCTACTACTTCATTTCTGCCTTCCAAATCTTGTGTGAATTTCTTTAGTGGCCAATGCTAACCTGGAATCACATAGAGAAGGGAATTCTGGGAAACATTATTTTAGCTCCACTAAGTTGATACTATACAAGAGTACTACACATCATTTAAAAAAAACTTAAGTGTAATGACATACAACATCATATTCGTTTTGGTGATTCGACATTTGTGTATATTATGAGATGATCATCACAGTAAGGCTAGTTACCGTCTGTAACCATTTAAAGTTATTATAATATTTTTGACTATATTCTGTATTCTGTATATTATATCCCCATGACTTATTTATTTTATAGCTTCAAGTTTGTGCCTCTTAATCTGCTTCACTGATATCATTCATCCCCCCCTTCCTCCTCTCTGGCAACCACCAGTTTATTCTCTGTATCTATGAATCTGGGTTTTGTTTTATTTGTTCATTTGTTTTGTTTCTTTATATTCCACATATAAGTGAGATCGTATGGTATTTGTCTTTCTCTGTCTGACTTACTTACCTTAGGATAACACCCTCTAGGTCCATCTATGTTGTCACAAATAGCAAGATTTCATTCTTTTATATGGCTGAATAATATTCCTGTGTGTGTGTGTTTGTGTGTGTATGTGTGTATTCCACATCTTCTTTATCCATTCATCTGTTGATGGACACTTAAGTTGCTTCTGTATCTTGGCTATTGTAAATAATGCTGCAGCAATTATAGGGGTGCGTACACCTTTTCAAATTAGTGTTTTTGTTTTCCTTGGGTACTCAGAAATGGAATTACTGGATCGTAGGGTAGTTCTATTTTTAATTTTTGAGGAACCTCTACACTGTTTTCCATAGTGGCTGCCCCAATTTACATTCCTACCAACAATGAACAAGAATTACTTTTTCTCCACATCCTCACCAACACTTGTTATTTTTTGTCTTTTTAATAATGGCCATTCTGATAGGTGTGAGGTGATATAACTCATTGTGGTTTTGATTGCATTTCCCTAATGATTAGTGAAGTCGAACATTTTTTTTATGTGCCTGTTGGGCATCTGTATGTCTTCTTTGGAAAAATGTTCAGGTCCTCTGCCCATTTCTTAATCAAATTGTTTTTTTAATATTAAATTGTATCAGTTCTTTATATAGAGATATAAGGATTTTGGATATTAACCCCTTATCAAATATATGATTTGCAGATATCTTCTCCCATTCAGTATGTTGCCTTTTCATTTTGTTATTGATTTCCTTTGCTGTACAAAGCTTTCAATTTGATGTAGTTCATTTGTTTATTTTTCCTTCTCTTGACCTTGCTGAGGAGACAAATCCAAAAAGATATCACTAATAATGATGTCTTTGAGCTTACTGCCTATGTTTTCTTCTAGGAGTTTTAGGGTTTCCCATCATATTCAAGTCTTTAGTCCATTTTGAGTTTATTTTTGTATATGGTGTGAGACAGTGGTCCAGATTCACTCTTTTGCATGTAACTGTACAATTTTCCCAATATCATTTGTTTAGGAGACTGTCTTATTCCCATGGTATAGACCATAAGTGCCTGGGTTTATTTCTAGGTTCTCTATTCTGTTCCATTGATCTTTGTGTTTGTGCCAGACCATACTGTTTTGATTACTGTGACTCTGTAGTATAGTTTGAATTCAGGGAGCATGATGCCTTCAGTTTTGTCTTTCATTCTCAAGATTACTTTGGCCATTAGGTGTCTTTTGTGGTTCCATAAAAATTTTAGGATTATTTGTTCCAGTTCTGCAAAAAATAGTGTTAGTATTTTAATAGGGATTGCATTAAATATATAGATTGCTTTGGGTAGTAAGGACATTTTAACAATATTCATTCTTCCAATCCATGAGCATGATATATCTTTCCATTTATTTGTGTTATCTTTAATTTCTTCATCAATGCCTTTGTTTTCAGAGTACAAGTCTTTCACCTCCTTGGCTAAATTTGTTCCTAGGAATTTTATTCTTTCTGATGTAATTGAAAATGGAATGTTTTCTTAATTTCTCTTTCTGATAGATTGTTATTAGTGTATAGAAATGCAACAGATTTCTGTATGTTAATTTTACATCCTGCAACTTTACTGAATTCATTTATTAGAACAGTTTTTTGGTGGAGTCTTTAGGGTTTTATATATATAGTATCACATAATCTGCAAATAGTGACAGTTTTACTTCCTCCTTTCCAATTTGGATGTCTTTTATTTCTTTTTCCTGCCTGATGGCTCTGGCCAGGACTTCCAATACTGTGTTGAATAAAAGTGGTGACAGTGGGCATCTTTGTCTTTTTCCTGATCTTAGAGAAGAGGTTTCAGCTTTTTACCATTGAGTATGATGTTAGCTGTGGGTATGTCATATATGGCCTTTATTATGTTGAGGTTTGTTCCTTCTATATCCACTTTGTTGAAAGTTTTTATCATAAATGGTTGTTGAATTTTGTCAAGTGTTTTTTTCCTGCATCTACTGAGATGATCATATGATTTTTATCTTTAATTTTGTTAATGTGTTGTATCATGTTGATTGATCTGTGGATGTTGCACTATCCTTGTATCCCTGGAATAAATTCCACTTGATTGTGGTGTATGATTTTCTTTAATGTATTGTTGAATTTGGTTTGCTAATATTTTGTTGAGGATATTTGCATCTATGTTCATCAAGGATATTGATCTTTAATTTTCTTTTCTTGTAGTAGCTTTGTCTTGTTTTTTTGGTTTTAGGGTAATGCTAGCCTTATAGAATCAGTCTGGGAGCATTACTTCGTCTTCATTTTGGGGGACAAGTTTGAGAATGATAGGTATTAAATGTTTTTTAAATGTTTGGTCAAATACAACTGTGAGGCCATCTGGTTCTGGACTCCTGTTTTTTGGGAGTTTTTTGACTACTGGTTCAATTTCGCTAGTAGTAATCAGTGTATTGAGATTTTCTATTTCTTCTTGATTCAGTCTTTTAAAAAATTTTTTATTGTATATTGGAGTATAGTCGATTAACAATGTTGTGTTAGTTTCAGGGGTACAGCAAAGTGATTCAGTTATGCATATACATATATCCATTCTTTTTCAAATTATTTTCTCATTTAGGTTATTATAGGATTCAGTCTTGATTGTATGTTTCTAGGAATTTATCCATTTCTTCTAGGTTGTCCAGTTTATTGGGCAGTCGTTCCTAGTAACCTCTTACAATCCTTTGTATTTCTTTGATGTCAGCTGTAACTTCTTTTTCATTTCTGTTTTTGTCTATTTGGGCCCTCTCTTTTTTTTTTTCTTGATGAGTCTGGCTAAAGATTTGTCAATTTTGTTTATCTTTTGAAAGACCCAGTCCTTTTTTTTTTTTAAATTGAAGTATAGTTGATTTACAATGTTGTGCCAATCTCTGCTGTATAGCAAAATGACTCAGTTATACACATATATACGTTCTTTTTTTATATTCATTTCCATTATAGTTTATCACAGGATACTGAAAATAGTTCTCTGTGCAATACATTAGGACCTTGTTGTTTATCCATTCTAAATGTAATTATTTGCATCCACCACCCCCAAACTCCTAGTCAATTCCTCTCCCTCCCCCCGCCCCCTTGGGAACCAAAAGTCTGCTCTCTACTTTTATGAGTCTGTTTCTGTTTTGTAGATAGGTTCATTTGTGTCATATTTTAGATTCCACATATAAGAGATATCATATGGTATTTGTTGACAGACCCAGTTCTTGGTTTCATTGATCTTTTCTGTTGTCTTAGTCTGTATTCCATTTATTTCCACTCTGATCTTATCATTTCCTTCCTTTTGCTAATTTGGGGCTTTGTTTGTTCTTCTTTTTCTAGTTTCTTTACATGTAAGTTTAGATTGTTTATTTGTGATTTTTCTTGTTTCTTGAGGTAGGCCTGTATCACTAAAAACTTCCCTCTTAGAACTGCTTTTGCTGTGTTCCATATATTTTGGTATGTTTTGTTTCCATTTTCACTTGTCTCATGATATTTTTTGATTTCCTCTTTGATTTCTTTGTTGACCCATTGATTATTCAGTAGCATGTTGTTTAGTGTCCATGCATTTGTGTTTTTTCCAGTTTTCTTCTTGTAGTTGATTTCTAGTTTCATACCATTGTGGTTTGAAAAGATGCTTGATATGATTTCAATCTTCTTAAATTTACTGAGGCTTGTTTTGCAGTCTAACACGTGCTCTATCCTGGATAATGTTCCATGTGTACTTGAAAAGGATGTGTATTCTGCTGCTTGGGATGGGATGTTCTATCTATCAATATTAAGACTATCTGGTCTGATGTATTCTTTAAGGCCAGTGTTTCCTTATTGATTTTCTGTCTGGCTGATCTATCCTGTGGTATAAGTGGCATATAGAAGTCCCCTACAATTATTGTGTTACTGTCAATTTTTCTTTATATGTCTGTTAACGTTTGCTTTATATATTTAGGTGCTCCTATTTTGCGTGCATAAATATTTAGAAGTGCTATGTCCTCTTGTTGGATTGATCCCCTTATTATTATATAATGGCCTTCTTTGTCTCGTTACAGCCTTTGTTTTAAAGTCTGTTTTGTCTGCTATAAGTATTGCTACCCTAGCTTTCTTTTTGTTTCCATTTTCATGTAATACCTTTCCCCATCTATTCACTTTCAGTCTGCTGAGAGGTGGTATACAATATCCAGCTCCCTTGACCTTAGCTGGAAGAAATCTGAGGCATGTAATTTTATACAATTTTCCAGTATTTTCTTGTAGAATTAAACTCCAGTTACCCACAGTGTTAACTTACCTGATACATGCCGTTTATTGACTGCTTTCCCTTCTGTAATGTTTTTCCCTTTTCCTATACAGGTGTTTCTTGCACTTTAAAAATAAACTACTATGACATGAATCTTTATATCAGAATCTGCAGAAATTTCTGCAGGAAACTGAACTAAGAAGAATGGGAAGCATATGGAATTGAGATGAAGAAAGCAGAACATAGGGTAATAAATAGAGGGAAAGAGCTAGTAGGAGAAGTTGGATGGGAAAAGGGAACTGGATGAATGGGAAATAAATAAGGTGGAGAAACTACTGAGATCTTAGGGACAAAGAGAAAATTGTTAACATAACCTGAAAATAAAACCATTGGAGAGCTTCTTACACAAACCACATCTGTTTACTACACATAAATCAGGTCTGTGATTTAACTATACCACCCCTATGTTGGTTGGGGGTCAGAAGACATACTAATCAGTTGCAACCTTTAAAGGCCTCCAGTCCATTTTGAAGCAAAACTTAATGGTTCAGGAGACCTTTTATAAGAAAAGTTTAATTTCACAAACGTATCAGTTACATAATCCTCTTGGGTCTGACTTCTTTTTCCCCTCTTTCCATTTGCCTATCCAGAGTTAAGAAGGTATTTTTTTTTTTTTTTGTCACTTTGTAGTCCATTTTTCCCTTTTGGATTTTGAAAAAGTCAAACTGAGAGCCACATTTGTTATTCTCAGTACTTGTAATAGGACTTGGCATTTTCCAAAGTGGAATAAAAATTTAGGCTGAATATGCTGATAGGAAATTTCTTGTTGTATTTCTTTATTAAATGGCTCAGGAAATAATTAGTGAACATTTAAAGCATAATTAAGTTAGTGAATAAACCTTTAGTTTCATACAATAACCTTTCCTTCCAGAGGGCTCTCCTGGGGATGTATCTGAGTTTCTTGTAGCTTTCACTCCTCAAACAATGAACCCCTAACTGTTTCCTCACCTGGCACTATTTCTTCTGATTTGTTTGTTCTCTTATTTCCTTACTGGTTTGGAATTGCCTCCTGTAGAAGGAACTGTGTCATTGTAGTAATGTATTAAAGAGATACCACATATCTAGAATATTTCAGAAGACATTTCATTGTTACCAGTGCCAATAAACTTTTGCATCTTCTTGAGAAACAATGGTGCTGTTTATCCAACAATGACTTTTCAAAGAACCTTTGTAGATACTTTTCCTCTGTTTATTTTTTGGAAGCTGACCTGAGCAGGTTGAAACATTTCTATTGTTTTGATAACAATAACATGTAGAAGAATGACAGGCTTTAGGAAGAGTGTTTTGTTACTGCTCGGAACCATAGAACAATCTTACCGTCAGATTACTGTTGTTTACAATCGTGGATTAACAAAAAGAACACAAACCTAACTATTCGTGAAATAAACAATAGCCAACATTCTCTTAGCTAATGACATCATTTAAGCTGCTAGGGTACAACCTATTTTAAAATTGGATTAAAATAGTGGGCATTGAATAGAGACTAAGTTATAGCTTTGGTCCAAATCTTATGATAATTTTCTTAACCTTGTGGTATCAGTGACTTCTCTAGCAGGTGCAGCTGAAAATTTAATATCAACAGACTGGGGCATTATTTTCACCTTCATGATATTTTTACCAGCTATACTCATGTGTACTTCATTTTTTTTATTTTTATTTTTTATTACAGACAAGGTGCTGTATAAAATACATATTTTAGCTCATTTCTTTTTATTTTATTTAAAAATTTATTTCAATTTTATTGAGATATAATTGACATATAGCACTGTATAATTTAAGATGTGCAATATAATGACTTGTCTTACACATAATTTCAAAATGCTTACCACAATAAGTTGGTAGTTCATCATTTCTTAAGTCAAATGCATTTAAAAAAAGATTTTGAAAATCTTTTTTTTTAATTCAATTTTTATTTTGTACTGGGTATAGTTGATTTACAATGTTGTGTTAGTTTCAGGTATACAGTAAAGTTATTCAGTTATACATATATATATCCATTCTTTTTCAGGTTCTTTTCCCATATAGGTTATTACAGAATACTGAGTAGAGTTCCCTGTGCTATACAGTAGGTCTTATTATCTACTTTATATGTAGTAGTGTGTATATGTTAATCCCAAACTCCTAATTTATCTCTCCCTCCCACCTTTCCTCTTTGGTAACCATAAGTGTGTTTTCGAAGTCTGAGTCTGTTTCTGTTTTGTAATAAGTTCATTTGTATCATCTTTATATACTCCACATATAGGCATGTCATATTCACTGCCATAAATAGCTTTGTTTTCTAATTCATATTAAAATGGATGCATAAATATGAAAAGATAATTTGGTTTCTGAATCACCTAAATTCATTTCATAAGCCATACTTGAGGAATATTGTAGGAGAAATGCTTTCAGTGATTCTCTTTTTAAGCTATGAAGCAAAGCTTATGGAATTGGTGATCATGGTGACCATCTGTGTCTAAATCCCTCTAAAGAACAGATTTTCTTCATATCAGATATCATCTGACCACAATGGAATGAGAGTAGAAATCAGTAACAAAAGAAAAACTGGAAAATTTACAAAGATGTGGAAATTAAATAACACTCTTGGATAGACAGTGGGTTGAAGAGGAAATAAAAGGGAGAATAGAAAATATTTTGAGATGAATGAAAGCAAAACCATAATATACCAAAAGCTATGGGATGCAGCAAACTTGGATGGACCTGGAGATTATCATACTAAGTGAAGTAAGTCAGACAGAGAAAGACAAATGCCATATGATAACACTTATATGCAGAATCTAAAAAAATGATACAAATGAACTTATTTACAAAACAGAAACACTCACAGACTTAGAGAATGAATTTATGGTTACCAGGGGGAAGGGTGGGTGGGAGAGATATACTGGGAGCTTGGGATTGATGCTATATTTAAAATAGATAACCAACAAGGACCTACTGTATAACTCAACTTGGCTCAATATTCTGTAACAACCTAAATGGGAAAAGAATTTGAAAAGACTGGATACTTCTATGGGTATAACTAAATCACTTTGCTATACACCTGTAACTAACACATCATTGTTAATCAACTATACTCCAATATACAATAAAAATAAAAATAAAAAAACCAAACTTATTGGAAATAGCAAAAGCCATACTAAGAGGGAAGTTCATAGCAATAGATGCCTACATTAAAAAAGGAAAAAAAATCTCAACCTAACATTATACCTTAAGCAACTAGAAAAGGAAGAATAAACTAAGTCCAAAGTTAGCAGAAGGAAGGAAATCATAAATATTAGAGCAGAAAAAATGAAATAGAGAATAGTAAGAAATCAACAGAACTGATAGTTTTTTTAAGAAAGGTAAACAAAATTGACAAACCATTAGCTAGACTAAGAAAAAAGGAGAGAAGACTCAAATAATAAAATCAGAAAAAAGAGGAGACATTACCACTGATATTGCAGAAATACAAAGATCATAAGATACTACTATGAACAATTTTATGCCAATAAATTAGATAACCTAGAAGATATAAATTCCTAGAAAGATACAACCTACCAAGACTGAATCATGAAGAAATAGAAAATCTAAAAAGACCTATAACTAGTAAGAATATTGAATCAGTAATCAAAAACTTCCCCACAAAGTAAAGCCCAGGACTAGACGGCTTCATGGGTAAATTATACCAAACATTTAAGAATTAATACCAGTTCTTCTTAAACTGTTCCAAAAATTTGAAGAGAGAGAATGCTCTCAAGTCCATTCTATGAGGCTAGCACTACCTGGATACTAAGTCAGATAAAGACACTATGTAAAAGAAAACTACAAGCCAATATCCCTAATGAACGTAGTTGTAAAAATCCTCAACAAAATACTAGCAAACTGGATTCAACTGCACATTAAAAAGATCATATATTAATACCATAACCAAGTGGGATTGATCCTTGGGATGCAAGGATGGTTCAACATAATCAAATCAATTACTATGATATACCAACTTAACAGAATGAAGGATAAAAACTAAATGATCATTTCAGTAGATGGGAAGATCATCTTAACTTCACTAATCATCAGGGAAATGCAAATCAAAACCATAATGAGGTATCATCTCATAATTGTGACGATTGATATTATATTGAAACAAACAAACAACAGAAGATACAAAGTTCTGGTGTGGATGTGGAGAAATTGGAAGCCTTATATACTGTTGTTGGGATTGTAAAATGGTACAGACACAGTGGAAAAAAGTATGACGTTTTCTCAAAAAAAAACCTAAATAGAAATGCCATATGATCCAGCAATCCCACATCTGGGTATATATTCGAAAGAATTGAAATCAGGATCTTGAAAAGATATCTTCAATCTCATGTTCATTGCAGCATTATTTATAATAGCCAAGTTGTGGTAACAACTGAAACATCTATTGACAAATGAATGAATAAAGAAAATGTGGTACATACATTTAATGGCATATTACTCAGCCCTAAAAAAGAAGAAAATGTTGCCATATATGACAACATGGGTGAACCTGGAGGATATTATGGTAAGTAAAATTAGCCAGCCATAGAAGGACACATACTGCATGAATCCATTTGCACGAGGTATCTAAAACAGTGAAACCCATAGAAGCAGAGAGTAGAGAGATGTTGGCAGTGGCAAGGGGAGGGGAATCTGGGGAGCTGTTCAATGTATATAAACATTCAGTTTATATACATTGTGCAGTTGTGCAAAATGAGTAAGTTCTAGGAATCTTCTGTATAACATAGTGCCTATATTTAACAATACTGTACTGTGGACTTAAAATTTGCTAAGAAAATAGATCTCATAAGTGTTCTTACCACAGTAAAATAAAAATAAATAAAATTATCAGTGATTTAAAAAAAAAAAGAATAGATTTTCTTGAACAGAGAGCTGAACAGTGCTTTTACTGGCACCCAGTCTAAGCCTAACCCTGTACTCTTGACTTCAGTGTCAGAAAGCGACTTCTGTCCAGCTCCATAGCTCCTGTCACAGATAATGTGACACACAATTAAAGAGAAGGGGTAGGAAGAGCAGGATTCATTCTTCCATTCATCCGACAGACTTTTATTGAGAATCCACTCCATTTTAGACACTAAGAATACGAAATCAATGAAACATTGTCTCTGTCACTGATGGGGTGTACAATTCAACAGGGGGAAGCAGACACATAATTGAGTGTAATACAATTTTATGGAATCTAAAAGTGAAAGTAGGAATCAGTACTCGGTGGAGCCAAGGGGAGAGAGGGGACGGTTCTACCTGGGAAAGAGAGGCAGGGAAAGTTTTCAGAGAGGTAGTGACACTTGAGTTTAGAACTGAAAGATGAGAAGTCATTTTCGGGAAGGCTTGGAGGGGAAATTTCAGAGTCAAGGCTAGCAAGTGTGAAAAAAGCCTGGAGTCTTTGGTGCAACTTTTCGTTTCCCTAAGGGCTGAACTACTGGATACCAAGTGTCAGGGGAGTGGAGTGAGACAGGAGGCTGGAGACAGAGGAGGAGCTACCCTAAGAGGACCCTTATAGATTATGCTGAGGGATATGGAATTTTCTGTAGACAAAATCCATTGCAGAATTTGAAGCAAGGGGGTATTAGAATCAGATGTGCATTTTAGAAATATTTCCTGTATGGAAGAAATCTATTTGGAGTCAGTGTGTAAACATGTTGGATGTGGTTTGCCACACATATGATCTTCCTGTTGAAGCTCACGCTTCCTGTTATGCTGTATAGTCACATTTGACAATTTCTCAGCCTTTATTTGTTTAATGGGTTTCAGTGTAGAGTTGATTGTTTTTGGAGATCTAAATGATAGAATCGTGGTGGGTTCTAAGGAGTTCCACACAGATGGTTGACGAATGCAAGGACTGATTCCTGTGAGCCACATTCCTCTAGAGATGGATGACAACTAAAGGAAAAACGCCTGTTAGTGTTGAATGGTAGCAAGGAGAATAAATCTGGATAACTCTGTCAAGGCATTGAGTGTGATGAAAATGGTTCCTTTTTACCTAGTCTCTCCTGGTGTTTCTATTCTGGGGCCCAGGGTTACAGGGGATAATAAGCTCCTTCCCTGTTTAGACTATCCAGAGCTTGTCTACACTCATGGCTTTTCTGGTGAAATAGGAGAATGCCAAGAGTGTTGTGAACTGATGCGGTGTGAAGGGGGGCAGGTTTCCTTCCTAGTTATTTTAGTAATTGTTTGCTCTTTGGTATTTTCTTAAAATTATGACCTGAATGTCTAGAAGTATATGCCTTTCCTCTCATCTCTTACACATAGGTTGTTTATGGATTGACTAAATGTGGTTTTATTTTTTCCCATAAATATTAGACTCACATTCTAGTGCCTGGTTTGATAAATACTCCTGGGTAACAAAGGCAAACACACAAATCCAAGCCAGGTTGCAGAGGAAAGTGAAATAAAAGAAAACACAACATGCAAAGAAATTAAATAAAAATTGGGTTAATCAGTAAAGTTATATCTCAAGCAGTATTTGGAAGGGCAAGATTCATTCTTATAAAGTTAAAATCTTCCTTTTTTTTTGTTAGGCTCATTTAAATATTTAAATGACAAAGCTAATAGTAGTGTATATATTCTTCTTATAAAAAATTTTAACATAGATAAGTCACAATCTCCCCCCTTATAACATTGCTCAAAATTCAGCCCCCTTTTCAAAAATAACCATAAGTAACAATCTGGTGTGTATCATTTTTATAGTTTTCATTGTCTCCAAAAACCAAACCATATCAGATCAATTCAAACCAACTCAAACACCAACCAACCAGTTAATAAATAAACAAAAAAACCAATTCCAGTTTTCACACCTTTCTCTTACCTCTCAGTTCAGTCCTCCAGAGTCATGTAGGAGAAACAGGGTTTAACTACCAGTTTCAATTAAAAGAGTAGGTTTGGGGACACATTTTCTATGTGTAATTTGATGAAGGAAGCATGGACACCCTGGTGGTGGTTAACATCTGAGAGCTGGAACAGAGGACACATGCCATCATTTTGGTGTTTTTCTGTATCGTTCTTAATTCTAGGTGCACAAAGGCTAAAAGATTCTGCGATCGTTGGCATCATAATGGCATGTTGTCTTTTCTTTGATTCAGATCTGTCCATGTGATTTCTCTTCAATAAATATGTTTCTGAGCTCCTACTACATCTGAGGCATGACTCTCATCCTTGAGGAGCTTATAGCTGGGAATGGGTCCCCCTAGCACTTTTTAGATAAGTTTTATTGAGATATAATTCATGTACCATACAGTTCATCCTTTTCAAAGTGACAGTTCCGTGGTTTTCAGTATATTCACAGAGCTGGGCAGCCATCACCACAATCAATTTTAGAATATTTTCATCATTAAAGAGAAACTCTATTCATTAGCAGTCACTCCCCATCTCTCCTCAACTTCCCGGCCCTATGAAACCACCCATATACTTGCAGTCTCAGTGGATTTGTTTATTCTAAACATGTCATATAAATAAAACCATACAATATGTAGTGCTCTGTGCCTGGTTTCTTTCCCTTAGCATAATGTTTCAAGGTTCATTCATCCTGTAGCATCAGTACTTCATTCCTTTTACTGCCAAATATTCCATTGTATGGATATACCATATTTTATTTATCCATTCATCAACTGATAGACATTTGGGCTGCTTCCACATTTTGGCTATTATGAATAATGCTGCTATGAGCATTCTTATAAAATATTTTGGTAGACATATGTTTTCATTTTTCTTCAGTGTATACCTAGGAGTAGAATTGCTGGGTCATATGGTAACTATATTTAATCTTTTGAGAAACTGCCAGACTGCAGTGCTTCTCAAACCTTAATATGCAGAAACTCACTTAGGGATCTTACTAAAATGAAGATCTGATTCCATATGTTTGGGGTGGGGCTCAAGAATCTGCAGTCCAACAAGCTCCCTGTTCCGGAGTTTATACTTGGTGTATCAAAGACCTGGTGTGTGCATATTTTATGGTTGAATTAGATTTTTTTTTCATCAAAGCATTTTATTCCTGCATGTCTACTTGTATATTCTTTAAGTATACATAATTAATAATTTCTAGTTACTCAAAAGTCCGTTTATTTATAAAGTCATTATTTTCGTGTTATGTCTTATAACTTGTATCTTTAAAATGGCCACTAAAATCCTATTTGCTAAATACAATGGTTATGAAGCAAAAAAGAAGAGCATATCCCCAAATGACTGTCAAATGAATGTTCCAATAGAGATCCTTAAAATTGGCTCTTTTAATGATCAAACTCTCCCTACTCTGCCTTCCTCCTCTCAGCCTTTTTATTTATGCACTTTTCTCATCCTGCATACATCCAGCTAGATTGTCAGCTCCTTGGGTCCAGGGCCAGTGTCTTACTCATTTTTGCCAACTTACACTCCCCCCATCATCTGTAACCTAGTTCCCTACATCTTATTTCCCACAGAGTAGAGCTGATTTCAAAAGATTCTATTCGTGGAATACCTGGAAAGTTTGTCAGCCTTGTTCCTAATTCTAGTTATACATATCCTCTTAAACTCTGAACCTTCTAATCTCCATTAAAAGCATTATTTTAAAAAGCTCGTATTCTTTCAGTGAAAAGGAACATATAACCTTTTCACTTCTGCAGAGAGTTTCATAAAATCTCAACTCACCTACAACATATAAGTAATTTTTAAAATACCCTAATTCATTTAACACCGTTTCATGTAGCCCTTCATCCCTTCTTCACAATCAAAATATTAATTTTATACTTGTACTTTCTAAATGTATATATTCTAACCTTGTTACAAATATAATTTAAAGCAGATATATTATAAATGTAATATCTGCTCCTGGGAATACAAACCTTGAAGAAACACGCAAAGGATCAAGTACTCGCAACATATCCAAATAAACAAGAGGAGAGCATTCCACAGGCAAAATAATGAACAGAGAGCTACACCAAGTGTCCGTAAGGACAGACATGCAAGAGAAATCAATGCCTCTCCACGACTGATCAAGGAAGAAAAGTTTCCTAATGGTGTTTGGTGTTTGCTCCAGGAATCAGTAGAAAGACCCAATGACAAGAAATGACTGAAATCTGATTTAATGGAAAAGGTGGTTATCAAGTTTTAGAACTGAAAGAGACCTCAGATATTTACAAGTTCAAGCCCCTACTTTAACTATAACAAAACAAATGTCCAAGCTTTTTATTGGTTGACTTAGACTTTAAGAATTATTACCAGTTCTTCAGAATGAGGAATAAAATTTAGATAGGGTCAAAGAAAATACAAATAAATTTCTGGTCTCCGGAACATTCTCAAAGAAAACTAAATAATTCTGGGTGGCTGGTGCCCTTCCTTGCATGCTGCGTTCAGGGTGAGAGAGGTGGTGATTTATGGGTCCCTGGGTTCAACACGGGCCCCAGTCTAGGGTCTATGACTGTGGCACCTTGTGTAACCAGTGGACTGGCCTATGGGATTTCAGAATCAGTAAAGAAGAGGCAGTCTGGAACTGGGTTATTGAGTCAAAATTGGGAGCAATATGAAAAGTATGAGTCAGGATGGAGAGTCAATATCTACTTTGGCCAAGAGCAGGAGAAAGGAAGGCAAGATCTGGAGGACTTTCCTGAGCCCAAACCTGCAGGGAGTGACTTTCTTTTATATTTTCCATGACCTCAAAATGGGACAAGCCCTGAGATCTTGAAGTCCAGGAACTGACAGAGAATATGTTTTCTTATTGTTCTTTGTGCCTCTTCTAGATAAAGAGGAAATAGAACATTTCATATTCTCCCCAGAGAATACTGTCCTTAGCACCAAAGACAGGTAGCTTACAATACTGGGTAAGAACAGAGTCAAAATGTCTTGAGTTTGAATCTAGACCACTTCCTATTCATGGGTCACTGAACAAGTTATTTACCTCTTGGAATCTGTTTCCTCATCTGCAAAATGAGGGAAATAATAGTACTAACCCCATGGAGTTGAGATGAGGATTCAAGAAAGTGTTACATATAAAGTCCTTAACATAATTCTTGGAACTTTGTAAATAGTAGCATTAGTTATAATCACCAGTCATTGAGTAGGGGGGCTTAACAACTCATGATTTCTATTTACAGTTGCCTGTGTTCACTTAACAGCCTCTCTTCATAATGCCAGGCACCACTCTAGGCACGGTGGGTATAATTATAAACACAAGAAATTACTTGTCTAAAATTGCTCTCAGATTCGTGGTGGAAATAGAAACACATACAATAAGTTTTAATGTGATATAATTAGTCGTATTCTAAGGTATGAACTAAGAGTGTGGGGCACTGCAGTACTTTCTTTTCTGCTAAATTTTTGGTCTGGGCAAAGGGAGTGTATAAAGTGGGAACTTGCTTCTATGCGAAAAATCTATAGGTTGCAGACTTCTTTGGACAGAAATGTAATTGAGTTAAAGAATACCTCTTTCTAAAGAAGATGTGATACATGTGTACAATGGAATATTACTCAGCCATAAAAAGAATGAAATAATGCCATTTGCAGCAATATGGATGGACCTAGAGATTATCATACTAAGTGAAGTGAGTCAGACATAGGAAGACAAATATCATATATCACTTATATGTGTAATCTTGAAAAAGGAACTTATTTATAAAACAGAAAGGAACTTATTTATAAAACAGACTCACAGACAGAAAAGAAATTTGTGGTTACCAATGGGGAAAGGGGGGTTGGGGAGGATAGATTAGGTGTTTGGGATTAGTAGATACAAAGTACTATGTATAAAGTAGATGAACAACAAGGTCCTACTGTACAGCACAAGGAATTACGTTCAATACCTTGTAATAACCTATAATGCAAAAGAATATGAAAAAGAATATATATAACTGAGACTATATGTGTGTGAGTGTATATATATATATATATATACACACACATATATATATATAATTGAATCACTTTGCTGTACACCAGAAACTAACATTGTAAATCAACTATACTTCAATAAAAATTTTTTTTTTCAATTCAGAAGGGGAGGGGAAAGGTCCTGGAATAGATTCAAAACCATATGGAAACAAGAGTTAATGTACTGAAGGAACATTATTATAAAGAAATAATAATGGAAATGTTATAAGTGAAAGAGACTCCTCAACAATTGATCTTCATTTTCCATAGTTTCTATCAATTTTTGTCCATATATATCAAGTACTTCATTTCATCTTTATGAGTTTTAAGTGAATTAATTCATGTAAAAGAGTTGATAAGTAATACTTGGTTCTTAACAAACACTCAATAAATATTTTACTATTACTACTAGTAGATGTAATATAATTTTAACCCCGGCATCTTTCTTGAAAATCTCTACTCATTTGGCTTCCTTAATAGCAAATCCTCCTGTACCTCCTTCAACCCCTGTGATCAGTTCTTTTCCAGTTTCCTTTAGGAATCCCACCCTGTGCTCATGAATGTTGTTTGTTCCTAGGGGTCTGTCTTTGGCCTGCTTCTCTTATCACTGTAAGTACTACATACAACTTTCTCCTGTCACTTTAATCATAAGCTGTACTCTGATGAAATAAAAATCTGTAACTTTAGCCCTGATTTTCCTTCAAGCTTTCTCCTCATACATCTCCAGCTGCCTTCCCCAAACTGTTACCTGGATATTTGAACCAACATATTATTGGCTCAAAATTTTAACCCTTGTCTACATCCACACCCTTGCTGTAGCTGATTTGTGGATAAAGGTATCTTCTCCACACCCTTTGACTTTGGACTTGGCCATGTGCCCTGCCTTCCTTTGGCCACTGGCATGTGGGTGGAAGTGATAAAGCCAGTTCTGAGCTCAAGCCTTAAGAGGCTTGGTGTGTTTCTACCTGCACTTTTCCATCTCTGCTATCTTCATGAAAAAAATCCCTTAGCTAGCCTGTCAGTCCAAGGAGGATGGATGAAACCTGGAGTAGAGCCTCCCCATCCAACCCAAGACAGGTGGTGGAAAGTGGACCCTTCCATCGAAGTATAAAGCAAAGTTGCTCTGCTGAATGCAGCCTGGATTAGCCAAACCTCAGTCAATCACAAGAAATATGAGTGATAATAAGTAATTACTTTTTTAAACTAGTGAGTTTTGTGGTTGTTTTGCATAAATAGCCAGTCAATAGAAATAATGTTCTACAGCCATCTCAAATTCAGTCTGAAATTAAGCTCCTTTTCCACCATCTACCATAAACCTGTTCTTTTGTCCTATATTTCCTTTGTTGATTGGTGGCCTCATCACTCATTTTTATCACTCAGTAAGACATCAGGATATCATTCTTGACTCTAACCTTTTCCTTACCCTCTACATTCCCTAAGTCTCCAAATTCTGTCAATTTCATTTTCTAACATTCTAATACCTGTTTTCTTCATCTGCATCCTCAATGTTGCTGCCTTTCATTGGCCTAAAACTTTTTCTACTGGGCTATTGCAGTGGAGCCCTAGTGGGTCTCCCTGCCTCTGTTCTCACTGGCCTCTGATCCTCCACCTGGTACCCAGAGCGATATATTGAATTAGTCATGCCACCATGCTGTTTCAAATCTTTCAGTAGTCGTCATCACTGCCAAGAGAAGTCCATGTTCCTTAGCATGACTCCAGACTTCTTCATCTGGTTTTCATCTGCCTACCCAAGTTCATTTCACACTTCTTTCCCTTTATACTTTTCATCCATTAGTTTAAAACTATGTTAATTCCTCCAAACATATCATGGGCCTTCCTACACGTGTGCCTTTATAAATTATATGGTCTTTGTAACGTTCTTCCATCCTTTCTCCATAAATAAACCCACCTTCATCCTTTAAAATACATCTTAGGCATTAGCTCATCTTGGAAGCCTTGCTGGCTGCCTCAGACAGAGTCAATCATTTCTTCTATTACTTGGAAGTGTTTATGTTACTAAACTTATCACTCTGAGTTATGATATATTTGTCTGTCTCTTCTACAAAACTCTTGAGTACCGAGTGGGCATGGATGGTACCCATAATTTCTGGTTCTTAGCACAGAGCTTGATGTATAACAGAGAGTCAATATGTGTTTTCTTGGATGAATAATGTTGTGGAAATGATGTAATTTTATTTGCAGTGTCCTAGTAGAGATGGGAAAGTCTGATAGGCTGGTACAGGCAGCCCTCAACGACAACCAGAGCCAGGAAGCTACCTGCCCTGTACTAAGAATGTGGTGTGCAGTCATATGGTCCTGTATCCTGAGCAGCCTTTTGGAAGTAGGGGACAGGGTATGAGGGGATTCAGAGAGAAGGCAGGAGGCTGGATGGTGATGGATGTGATCTCTTAAGGTTATTCCTCAATCATGAGTGTGATTGGATTCTTTGGGTGTTCATAGCCAAAGGGGGGCTGAGTTCTGTCTGCTCTACAACAAGGGACCTTACTGAGATGTTACTCCCAGATGGAAGAGCAGAAGAGTTGATTCTCTATGAGGAAACTGGCCAAATGGGAGACAGGAGATGGGGAAGGGAGGCGATCAGATACATTCCTCTCCCTTCTGCCTTCGTGGATGGTACTTGGGGACAGTTTTCTATGCAGCTTGTTTGGAGATGTTAGGACAGCTGAGTGACCAGCTGTATCTCTTTGTGGCTTCTGAAGCAGTAGCTGGTGTGGTAATGTATCACCTTCTATTTACATC
This sequence comes from Balaenoptera acutorostrata, assembly GCF_949987535.1. NCBI lineage: Eukaryota > Metazoa > Chordata > Mammalia > Artiodactyla > Balaenopteridae > Balaenoptera > Balaenoptera acutorostrata. The sequence continues at coordinate 7,834,468 of NC_080067.1, forward strand.
CCCTCTGTCTCTGTTTCCCTTACTGTTCAGTGATTGCGTCTCTTAATAAAGTGTCAACACTTAAGCCTTGTCTCAGGCTTGTTTTGTAGGTCATTGAGGGCTTTTGCTAGGTTGCTGATAATATAGAATAATTGTGGGCAAGTAGAAATCGACTTTGAAAAAGGTCATAAACAGGAAGTAGGCCTTGGAAAGGTCTCAGGATTACACGTCCTTCGTACAGCTCAACAGAGAAGGGATTAGTTCCTTTGATGTAATATCAGCGATAACACAGTTAAGAGCTACACTGACCTCACCTCTGGACAGAGAAGGAAGTGACCCATGCATTTCCATTCCCATGGTGCCTCATTCCTTCCTTAAACAAGGCAAGAAGAAATCTGCTTTGTCTAGTCTTTGTTTTGGCCTTCCTCTTCTTACCACGGGGGGTGCAAAATGCTTTGAAAATGAAAAAGTATTTTCTGATTATGAAGAAAAATATGTGTACTTGTCAAGAACTTGGAAAATTCAGAAATTTGTCAAGAAGTAAACAAAAAGCTCCTGTGGTCCCCTAACCCATAAACAGCCAGTTAAAGTTTTGTACGTTTCTTTCTTAATTTTTAGAAATGTGTGCATGCTTATATGTACGTACAGACTCACATGCGTAATTGCCCTTCTCCTGGAAATCTCTCTCCACTCTCCACTCCTTGAAAGTCTCTTCAACCCTTAAGATAAACTCACTTGGAACCTCTTTTCATGAAGGCTTCTTTGATTTTCCATATCAGAGATTCTAAGACGTGTTATATTTTGCCTGATATTATAGTTATTTTTGTTTATAGGTACATATTTTCCCAACTAGATTTTAAGCTTCAAGATTAGAGGACAGGGTCCATATCTGATACATCTTTGAAATCCCACATACCTGACAAGTGTTGAATTAATATTTGATAAATGAACAAATAATACATATAATTATGTATATTATATATATATATAATTCAGCTGATTTTTATGTTTCAACACTTTCATCACAGTATTATTTCCTATACATGATTACCATTTTACTGTATGCTTTTCTCATTTATGAATTATTTCATATGAATATGTCTCATTTCACCAATTAGATTGTAAAGTTTTCAAAGGCAAGGACCTTTGCTTGTATTTCTTTGGTGTTCCTCATAGCATTTATCACACTGTTGAATATAGAGCAGGTATCCAGCAAAGCTTTGTTGAGTTTTTCCAGTGATAGAGCCCAGCCGTCAGATGTGACATGTTTTTTAGCCCCTAATGGGCCAAAAGAAAATCAACTCTAGGGTTGGAAAATGATTGGAATCTGTATCTGTGATGTTCCATGGCAAAAGGGGCTTGTCCATGCATGTCTGAGAACGGTTATAGCTTATTCCTGGCGATCAGTCCCTCTCACTGAGAAAAAGGACCAAATGTGTTATAGACACTTAATAACTCCAGAGAAGTCAGCTTTTGAGAAAATGTAGTTCCCACTGTTTAAAGTTAGAACCTTGCAATATAAAACTATTGTTCGTTGATTTCATAAGATTGAAATTCGCTTATGTGAGAGAAAATACTTAACAAATTCAAAAGTTGGAGAACAGAATTATCAATTACACTGACTTTATCCAAAATGAGATATGGCCCGGGAATGTAATTTCTGGAGTTGGTACCACTCCCTATTCACCTGAGTGGCATGAGCATTTTTTAGGATATTCCCATGAGAGTTTTGAATTAACCCAGTTCCAATCACTGCTTGTCCACTTGCTTCACGTGTAACCTTAGACAAGTCACTAAATCTCTTTAAGCCTCAGTTTTCTTCTCTTTGATGGGGATAGCAAAGCTACCTACTTTATAAGATTATTAGAAGATTAAGACTAAGATTAAGGTAGTCCATGGAAAAGATTTAACAAAATACCAGCCTATCACCACTGTTCAATAAAGATTAGCATTTATTACGTTTATTACTTTTTTCTCAGACTGTTAAAAAGAAGAAAGAAATTAGCATTCTTTAGTATTAAATTGAGCGAATTTCCTTATCAAAGTCAGTATGCATTTCTTTTTCCTTCTTTCCCCCGTTTGTCCTGCTTATGCTTTGCAATAGCAGAGCGATGACAGCCACTTTCACCGGGGTTCTTACTGTTGAAGAGGCTGCTGTCCCCTCCTTGACACAAATCCTCCTTAAGTGTGGCAAATATTAATTACTGACATTAGAAATAGAAGGGCTGTGAAGTAAGTAGAAGTGTGTGTGAGGGCAGTCAGCAAGACAGCTCTTCTTAGAAAATATGTGCAAGTGACAGGCATCATAGCATCATTAATCGTTCCAATATGGGACAGGCTCACATCTTCTGAGCATAAGACTACTTGTCTTAAAACTGGCAAAGCAACTTGATGAAATGATACTGTATAAGTGGGAAAGTTAAATTTCATTAATAACTATTAAAATAATAACGAGCAATGCAACACACCCCAACTCATTTTCTATGAGAAAAAAAGAAATTGAGAACACATTACATAATAATGAACTAATTTTTAAGTCTGCGTGCACTTCTAGTTAATAACAACAAAGTAGACAAGCTAAGAAGTGTAGTATCATAAAGACGAGAGAAGGCCTACTGACTTTGATAAGAGAGAACCCTCAATTTAATACTAATGAATGCTGACTTCTTTCTTTTTTTGACAGTTTGAGAAACTCTTGTCTCTATGCTGCAGTGAAGCTCATTGATTTTGTCTTAATAGGCTTTGGGAAAAAAATTGTAAAAATCTTTTGCCTTGTGGAGAAGACAATGCAGATGACTATTAGGATTTTTTTTTTTTTTAAACCTCCTTGATTCATGTCCTTTTAAAAAAGAGATACATGATAGCTCTTGCTTCCCACTCCCTTAACTAATAATTGGCTGACCCTACTTTTCTTCTCTTTAATGTGCTTACCTCTGCAGAGCATTCCAGAATTTGTTTTATTGGAAAGATCCTTTCACCCAGGGGATTTAATTAAAGAAAGAACCATGCTCACAGTCAGAGATGCAGAAGCAGGTGATTCGTAATATAGCCTCAGTGTAACTAAGACTGCCCACTCGCTGTAGGACTTGGGATCTTTCTTACCCCTGCCTGAGAGCAGATGCAGATAAGTCAAGCTGATGATCCACTATTAGGCTTGTACGTGAGGCCGGATGGGTGGCCTCATCTCTTGATGTGTTTCCCAGGAAACAAGTCACGTGCCTGGGGAGAGATGTGTGTGACTTCTCTGAATGAAGAGATGCTTTCAGGAGGACCTTCAAGATGGCGGAGGGGTAAGACGTGGAGATCACCTCCCTCCCCACAAATACATCAAAAATACATCTACATGTGGAACAACTCCTACAGAACACCTACTGAACACTGGCAGAAGACCTCAGACCTCCCAAAAGGCAAGAAACTCCCTACGTACCTGGGTAGGGCAAAAACAAAAAACAGAGACAAAAGAATACGGACGGGACCTGCACCTCTGAGAGGGAGCTGTGAAGGAGGAAAAGTTTCCACACACTAGGAAGCCTCTTCACTGGTGGAGAAGGGGGTGGGGTGGAAGGGGGGAAGCTTCAGAGCCATAGAGGAGAACGCAGCAATGGGTGCAGAGGGCAAAGCAGAGAGATTCCTGCACAGAGGATTGGTGCCCACCAGCACTCACCAGCCTGAGAGGCTTGTCTGCTCACTCACCGGGGCAGGTGGAGGCTGGGAGCTGAGGCTCGGGCTTTGGAGGTCAGACCCTAGGGAGAGGACTGGGGTTGGCTGCGTGAACATAGCCTGAAGGGGGCTAGTGTGCCACAGCTAGCTGGGAGGGAGTCCAGGAGAAAGTCTGGACCTGCCAAAGAGGCAAGAGACCATTGTTTCAAGGTGCGTGAAGAGAGGGGAATCAGAACACCGCCTAAATGAGCTTCAGAGATGGGTGCAAGCCGTGGCTATTGGCACGGACACCAGAGATGGGCATGAAATGCTAAGGCTGCTGCAGCCACCAAGAAGCCTGTGCAAGCACAGGTCACTATCCACACCTCCCCTCCAGGGAGCCTGTTCAACTTGCTACTGCCAGGATCCTGTGATCCAGGACAACTTCCCCAGGAGAACACACGGCACGCCTCAGGCTGTTGCAACGTCATGCTGACCTCTGCCGCCGCAGGCTTGCCCCACATTCCATACCTCTCCCTCCCCCCAGCCTGAGTGAGCAGGAGCCCCCTAATCAGCCGCTCCTTTAACCCACTCCAGTCTGGGCGAAGAACAGATGCCAGAGGGCGACCTACAAGCAGAGGCGGGGCCAAATCCAAAGCTGAACCCCAGGAGCTGTGCAAACAAAGAAGAGAAAGGGAAATTTCTCCATGCAGCCTCAGGAGCAGTGGGTTAAGTCCCCACAATCAACTTGAGGTACCCTGCATCTGTGGAATACCTGAGTAGACAATGAATCATCCCGAAATTGAGGTGGTGAACTTTCAGAGCAACTGTACACTTGGGGTTTGCTGTATGTGACTGACGAGTTTTTGATTTTTAAGTTTACCTTAGTATAGTTTTTAGCACTTCTTATCACTGGTGCATTTGTCTATTGGTTTGGTTACTCTCTTCTGTTTTTTTTTAAATTACATTTAAAATTTTTTATTTTACAATTTTTTAATTTTTTACTTTAATAACTATTTTTTTCTTTCTTTCTTTCTTTTTCTCCCTTTTTTTCTGAGCCGTGTGGCTGACAGGGTCTTGGTGCTCTAGTTGGGTGTCAGGCCTGAGCTCCTGAGGTGGGAGAGCAGAGTTCAGGACATTGGACCACCAGAGACCTCCCGGCCCCATGTAATATCAATCAGCAAGAGCTCTCCCAGAGATCTCCATCTCAACGCTAAGACCCAGCTCCACTCAACAACCAGCAAGCTCCAGTGCTTCACACCCCATGCCAAACAACAAGCAGGGCAGGAACACAACCCCACCCATTAGCAGAGAGGCTGCCTAAAATCATAATAAGTTCACAGACACCCCAAACACACCACCGGTTGTGGTCCTGCCCACCAGAAAGACAAGATCCAGCCTCATTCACCAGAACACAGGCACCAGTCCCCTCCACCAGGAAGCCTACCCAACCCACTGAACCAACCTTACCCACTGGGGACAGACACCAAAAACAATGGGAACTACAAACCTGCAGCCTGTGAAGAGGAGACCCCAAACACAGTAAGTTAAGCAAAATGAGAAGACAGAGAAATATGCAACAGATGAAGGTGCAAGGTAAAAACCCACCAGACCAAACAAATGAAGAGGAAATAGGCAGTCTACCTGAAAAAGAATTCAGAGTAATGATAGTAAACAATGATCCAAAATCTTGTAAATAGAATGGAGAAAATACAAGAAACGTTTAACAAGGACCTAGAAGAACCAAAGAGCAAACAAACAATGATGAACAACACAATAAATGAAATTAAAAATTCTCTAGAAGGAATCAGTAGCAGAATAACTGAAGCAGACAAATGGATAAGTGACCTGGAAGATAAGATAGTGAAAATAACTACCACAGAGCAGAATAAAGAAAAAAGAATGAAGAGAATTGAGGACAGTCTCAGTGATCTCTGGGACAACAATAAACACACCAACATTCAAATTATAGAGGTCCCAGAAGAAGAAGAGAAAAAGGGACTGAGAAAATATTTGAAGAGATTATAGTTGAAAACTTCCCTGATATGGGAAAGGAAATAGTCAATCAAGTCCAGGAAGCACAGAGAGTCCCATAAGGGATAAATCCAAGGAGAAACACACCAAGACATATATTAATCAAACTATCAAAAATTAAATACAAAGAAAAAATATTAAAAGCAGCAAGGGAAAAGCAATAAATACAAGGGAATGCCCATAAGGTTAACAGCTGATCTTTAAGCAGAAACTCTGCAAGCCAGAAGGGAGTGGCAGGACATATTTAAAGTGATGAAAGGGAAAAACCTACAACCAAGATTACTCTACAGCAAGGATCTCATTCAGACTTGATGGAGAAATTAAAACTTTTACAGACAAGCAAAAGCTAAGAGAATTCAGCACCACCAAACCAGCTTTACAACAAATGCTAAAGGAACTTCTCTAGGCAGGAAACACAAGAGAAGGAAAAGACCTACAATAACAAACCCAAAACAGTTAAGAAAATGGTAACAGTAACATACATACTGATAATTACCTTAAATGTAAATGGAATAAATGCTCCAACCAAAAGACATAGACTGGCTGAATGGATACAAAAACAATAGCTGTATATATGCTGTCAACAAGAGACCCACTTCAGACATAGGGACACATACAGACTGAAAGTGAGGGGATGGAAAAAGATATTCCATGCAAATGGAAATCAAAAGCAAGCTGGAGTAGCAATTCTCATATCAGATAAAATAGACTTTATTTTTATTTTTCTAATACTTACAACTTTTTATTTTGCAATGATTGTAGATTAACAGGAAGTTACAAAAATAGTTCACCCAGTTTCCCCCAGTGGTAAGATCTTACACATAACTATAGTACATCTTCAAAACCAACATACTGACAATGATGCAATACTGCTAACTAGACTATAGACCTTATTCGGTTTCACCAAATTTTACATGCATTCATTTCTGGGTGTGTGTAGGTCTGTTTAGTTTTAGCACAGGTATAGATTCATGTAATCAATACCACAATCAAGATACAGAACTGTTCCATTAGCACAAAGGAATTCCTTGTGTTATCCATTTATAGTTACCCATATCCCATACCCCCTCCAGTCCCTATCCCTGTCAGCCATTAATCTGTTCTTCACTTCTATAATTTTGTCATTTCAAGAATGTTATACAAATGCAGTCATACAGTATGTGACCTTTTAAGACTGGCTTTTTTTCATTCATCATTATACCCTTGAGGTCCATCCAAGTTGTGTGTATCAACAGTCTGTTCCTTTTCATTGCAGAGTAGTATTGCATGGTGTGGATGGTTGGTTAAACCACACACACAACTGCAGGTCATCTGGGTTGTTTCCAGTTTGGGGCTATTACAAATGAAACTGCTAAGCATGTCTGTATAGAAGTTTCTGTGCCAAAATAGGTTTCATTTCTTTGGGATAAATGTCCAGGACAACAATTGCTGGGTAATATAGTACATGTATGTTTAACTTTATTAGAAATTTCCAAACATTTTTTTTCAGAGTGGCTTACCATTTTACATTCTGTTCAGTAATGTATGAGAGATCCACTTTGTATGCTCAACAGCACCTGGTATTATCACTTTTTTCTTTAGCCATTCTGATAAGTATGTAGTCATAATTCACTGTGGTTTTAATTTGCATTCCTTGATGACTAATGAAGTTCAACATCTTTTCATGTGCTTGCTTGCCATCAATATACCCTCTTTAGTGCTATGTCAAAAACGACTTTAAAATAAAGACTGTTACAAGAGACAAAGAAGGACACTACATAATGATCAAGGGATCAATCCAAGAAGAAGATATAACAATTGTAAATATTTATGCACCCAACATAGCACCTCAATACATAAGGCAAATGTTAACAGCCTTAAAAGGGGAAATCGACAGTAACACAGTGACAGTAGGGGACTTTAACACCCCACTTTCACCAATGGACAGATCAATCAAAATGAAAATAATAAGGAAACACCAACTTTAAATGACACATTAAACAAGATGGACTTAATTGATATTTATAGGACATTCCATCCAAAACCAACAGAATACACTTTCCTCTCAAGTGCTCATGGAACATTCCCCTGGATAGATCATATCTTGGGTCACAAAGCAAGCCTTGGTAAATTTAAGAAAATTGAAATCATATCAAGTATCTTTTCCGACCACAACGCTATAAGACTAGATATCAATTACAGGAAAAAAACTGTAAAAATTACAAACACATGGAGGCTAAACTATACACTACTAAATAACCAAGAGATCACTGAGGAAATCAAAGATGAAATCAAAAAATACCTAGAAACAAATGACAATGAAAACACGACAATGCAAAAATCTATGGGATGCAGCAAAAGCAGTTCTAAGAGGGAAGTTTATAGCAATACAATCCTACCTCAAGAAACAAGAAGCATCTCAAATAAACAACCTAACCTTACACCTAAAGCAATTAGAGAAAGAAGAACAAAAAACCCAAAGTTAGCAGAAGGAAAGAAAGAAAGATTAGATCAGAAATAAATGAAAAAAAAAAAAAAACGAGCAAAGATCAACAAAACTAAAAGCTGATTCTTTGAGAAGATAAACAGAATTGATAAGCCATTAGCCAGACTCATCAGGAAAAAAAGAGAGAAGACTCAAATCAACAGAATTAGAAATGAAAAAGGAGAAATAACAACTGACACTGCAGAAATACAAAGGATCATGAGAGATTACTATAAGCAACTGTATGTCAATAAAATGGACAACCTGGAAGAGATGGACAAATTCTTAGAAATGCACAACCTTCCGACACTGAACCAGGAAGAAATAGAAAATTTAAACAGATCAATCACAAGCACTGAAATTGAGACTGTGATTAAAAATCTTCCGATAAACAAAAGCCCAGGACCAGATGGCGTCACAGGCAAATTCTATCAAACATTTAGAGAAGAGCTAACACCTATCCTTCTCAAACCGTTCCAAAATATAGCAGAGGGAGGAACAGTCCCAAACTCATTCTACAAGGCCACCATCACCCTGATACCAAAGCCAGAGAAAGATGTCATAAAGAAAACTGCAAGCCAATATCACTGATGAACATAGATGAAAAAATCGTCAACAAAATACTAGCAAACAGAATCCAACAGCACATGAAAAGGCTCATACATCATGATCAAGTGGGGTTTATCCCAGGAATGCAAGGATTCTTCAATATACACAAATCAATCAATGTGATATACCATATTAACAAATTGAAGGATAAAAACCATATGATAATCTCAATAGATGCAGAAAAAGCTTTTGAAAAACTTCAACACCCATTTATGACAATAACCCTACAGAAAGTAGGCATAGAGGGAAGTTACCTTAACATAATAAAGGCCATATATGACAAACCCCACAGCCAACATCATTCTCAGTGGTGAAAAACTTAATCCATTTCCAGTAAGATCAGGAACAAGACAAGGTTGCCCAATCTCACCACTGTTATTCAACATAATTTTGGAAGTTTTAGCTACAGCAATCAGAGAAGAAAAAGAAATAAAAGGAATCCAAATCGAAACAGAAGTAGAACTGTCACTTTTTGCAGATGACATGATACTATACATAGAGAATCCTGAAGATGCTATCAGAGAACTACTAGAGTTAATCCATGAATTTGGTAAAGTAGCAGGATACAAAATTAATGCACAGAATTCTTTTGCATCCCTATATACTAATGATGAAAATTCTGAAAGAGAAATTAAGGAAACACTCCCATTTACCACTGCAACAAAATACCTAGGAATAAACCTACCTAAGGAGACAAACGACCTGTGTGCAGAAAACTGTAAGACACTGATGAAAGAAATTAAAGATGATACAAACAGTTGGAGAGACATACCATGTTCTTGGATTGGAAAAATCAACATTTTGAAAATGACTATACTACCCAAAGCACTCTACAGATTCAGTGCAATCCCTATCAAATTACCAATGGCATTTTTCACAGAACTAGACAAAAAATTTCACAATTTTTATGGAAACACAAAAGACCCCGAATAGCAAAAACAATCTTGAGAAAGAAAAACGGAGCTGGAGGAATCAGGCTCCCTAACTTCAGACTATACTACAAAGCTACAATAATCAAGACAGTACGGTACTGGCAGAAAACCAGAAATATAGTTCAATGGAACAGGATAGAAAATACAGAGATAAACCCACACACCTATGGTCAACTAATCTATGACAAAGGAGGCAAGGATATACATTGGAGAAAAGACAGTCTCTTCAATAAGTGGTGCTTTGAAAACCAGATAGCTACATGTAAACAAATGAAGTTAGAACACTCCCTAACACCATACACAAAAATAAACTCAAAATGGGTTAAACACCTAAATATAAGGCCTGACACTATAAAACTCTTAGAGGAAAACATAGAACACTCTATGACATAAATCACAGCAAGATCCTTTTTGACCCTCCTCCTAGCAAAATGCAAATAAAAAAAATAAACAAATGGGACCTAATGAAACTTAAAGTCTTTTGCACAGGAAAGGAAACCATAAACAAGACAAAAATACATCCCTCAGAATGGGAGAAAATATTTGCAAATGAAGCAACTGCCAAAGGATTAATCTCCAAAATATACAAGCAGCTTATGCAGCTCAATATCCAAAAATCAAACAACCCAATCCAAAAATGGGCAGAAGACCTAAATAGACATTTCTCCAAAGAAGATATAAGATTGCCGACAAACACATGAAAGGATGCTCAACATCACTAATCATTAGAGAAATGCAAATCAAAACTACAATGAGGTATCACCTCACCCCGGTTAGAGTGGCCATCATCAAAAAATCTACAAACAATAAATGCTGGAGAGGGTGTGGAGAAAAGGGAACCCTTTTGCACTGTTGGTGGGAATGTAAATTGATACAGCCACTATGGACAACATTATGGAGGTTCCATAAAAACTAAAAATAGAACTACCATATGGCTCAGCATCCCGTTACTGGACATATACCATGAGAAAACCATAATTCCAAAAGAGTCATGTATCACAATGTTCATTGCAGCACTATTTACAATAGCCAGGACATGGAAGCGACCTACGTGTCCATCAATGATTGGATAAAGAAGATGTGGCACATACATACAATGGAATATTACTCGACAATAAAAAGAGATGAAATTGAGTTATTTGTAGTGAGCTGGATGTACCTAGAGTCTGTGATACAGAGTGAAGTAAGTCAGAAGGAGAAAAACAAGTACCGTATGCTAACACATATATATGGAATCTTAAAAAAAAAAAGGTTCTGAAGAACCTAGGGGCAGGATAAGAATAAAGACGAAGATGTAGAGAATGGACCCGAGGACACAGGGAGTGGGAAGGGTAAGCTGGGACGAAGTGAGAGAGTGGCATGGACATATATACACTACCAAATGTAAAATAGATAGCTAGTGGGAAGCAGCCGCATAGCACAGGGAGATTAGCTCGGTGTTTTGTGACCACCTAGAGTGGTGGTAAGACTTCCTCTTAGATGTCCCAGATGCCCCATTTTTATGAACTTGTTCTTCCCTGAAGGAATCGCGTTTTCCCACCCTCTGGGTCTTGTCCCTATTGCTGTCTCTCTGCCTCGATGTCCTTCCTATTCCTCATTAACGAGCTAGCTTCCATCCATCCTTCCATGCCCATCTTGGCTAGCATCTCTTTTTGAAGTCTCCTAGGACTGGGGTAGATGTCTCTTCTTCATGCCCCACAGGCCCTTAAATTGGGTAGGATGGGTCACAAAAGAAATCTATGATACAAGAGGAGGAAAATATACTGTAGTTGATGTCAAAATTGAATACATTAATGCAGTAAATTCTTGGTGGACATTGGAAACACAAAGATGACGAGAGTAAGATGACTGTGTGCTTACAGTTTGTGGCTGTGCACATGAGGTGAGCTCAGGGCAGCACTGGGTTCAAGCTACAGGAGCAGAGAGTCTAATGAGGACTGGAATGTACAGCTTTCTCTCTTAGTTGCTCTGGCCCGTCCTCATTTTAATGGTGTTATATGGAGAAAAAACAAATGCAAACAGCTCTAACAAGAGACTTTAATAAAAGCAATGATCTAACTGGCTGTAATTAAAGGAAGTAGTTTTGGAGGGTTCTGTGAGGTTCACAAAGGATGAATCAAAGAGAGATATTTTGGGTGTTAAGTAAATGGTTGAATGCAGCATGTGAGCTGGGAAATTTTAGGAATATTGCAGATCTGTTGTCTTTTCTGCTGATGTTGTTATAACCAGGGTAAGTAAATTGCTTGTAAATTTGCATTGTCTCTGTTGTTCCAAATGGTGCCATCGCTAGATGGGAGAAAGCCCAAGGACGGGAAAAAATGGAGTTCTCGCCCTTGATTACATCCTTCACCTCCTTCTGTTGCTGAGGAGGGCTGAGTCCCTCCCAAGGGGTTATCTAGGTATTTGCTTTTCAAATTGCTTTTTATCCTCTATTCCAATTGTTGGTTTGTTTCTTCTGTCTCCTACCCTGGGTGTAAATTCCTTGACAGCTACGACCATGACCTTAACCTGATCTTGCTCATGGGCTATAAGAACTGGCATATAGTTGGTACTCTGAAATGTACATTGGTCAATATGCTCTTACTTCCACAGGGTTCTTTAAAAGTTTTGCCATTTTGAAATATCTTGGGCAAAGTAGGGAGAGCACTAGGAAAATTCAAAAACCTAATCTTAGTGCCTTTATGTCTACTTCCTAAAACTTTATTTTTAACCTCTGGAGACCAACTTCTAGGGGACTTTATGATTTATATCTTGCTATTACTCAGGGACTTTCTGACTTTTATTTTGGAAAACTATTCTTAGGCTTCCGTTCAGTGCCTGAGGGAAGTCCCTCAGGTTTTTCAAAAAACAAGTGTAGGTGAGTTTCCACCCTGGAGAGGAAGTGGATGGTGGTGTAATAGGGAAGCTGACATTTCCTTCTTTGAACATATTTATTTGGCTGTGTGAGGGGGAAGGGGAGTCATAACAGTGAGGTGCTGCTCAAATGACTTAGAAATAGGGGGACTAATATAGACCCTGGAGAGTGAAATAATAACTGGATTGTAGCACAGTCGATCCCTTCAGAAATAGGTGAAGTCAATTTAACAAGATTGAATGGCCTCTAGGCTACAAGCCTTGACTAAAGGTATTTACATATATGGGAAAAGAAGATAACAAAGAGAAATGGCTAGTCAGTTTCATTAATGTAGAAAAGAAAGGTCAGAGAAATGGGACTCTATCCATGCAAACAATCTCTAGGGTAAAAAAGCCCCATATCTTAGCAACTAGCATGAGCACTTGTTACCAAATGCACGTATGTTCTTATTGTGAAAATGGATATTTTGGGCTGCCCTTTGGTAATAACCAAAGCAAGAATCATACAATTAATCTACCTACTTTAGTCCCACACTCACCAGGAACTCTTCTGTCTACAACTTGCCTTTGCATGGAGGTCTGCATATTGGAATAAAATGTGCTTATCACAATAGAATGGATATTCTATGCTGAAAGTAACATGCCTTACTGTAAATATAATAATTGATATCCTTTTCTTCCATTTCATTTATTTATGTCAAATATTGCTTACCTATATTAAACTATCAGAGGCACACTTTTATAATCATCACCATATCTACCTGAATGGTTGACCTCTTTATTATTGTGAAATGTCCATCTTTATCTCTAGTAGTTCTGACATTATATCTGTTATCTGATATTAGTATAGCTATACCAATTTTCTTTGATTACTGTTTTCATAGTATATTTTTAAAATCTTTTCATTTTCAAACTTTTGGCATACTCACATTTAAAATGTGCTATGAGAAACAGCACACACTTTTTTTTTTAATATTTCAGCTTTTTTTTTTTTAAACTTTGTGTTTATTTTATTTATTTATTTATTTATTTATGGCTGTGTTGGGTCTTCGTTTCTGTGCGAGGGCTTTCTCTAGTTGTGGCAAGTGGGGGCCACTCTTCATCGCGGTGCGCAGGCCTCTCATTATCGCAGCCTCTCTTGTTGCGGAGCACAGGCTCCAATCGCGCAGGCTCAGTAATTGTGGCTCACGGGCCTAGTTGCTCCGCGGCATGTGGGATCTTCCCAGACCAGGGCTCGAACCCGTGTCCCCTGCATTGGCAGGCAGATTCTCAACCACTGCGCCACCAGGGGAGCCCGCACACACTTTTTAAAATCCAGTTCACAATAATAATATATGTAAAAACATATATATTTGAATTTATACCTACTGTGTTTCTTTTTTTTTATTCAAACAGAAAGTCACAAAAATTATAATCATCCTCATCAGTTCACTCAGTCCCATGTAATTAATTTTTTTTTCATTTTGATATTTGTTAGCACTTTTATGAATTCATCAATTTTCCATTAGAGTTCTGAAAATGCTTATTCATTCAGTTCAGCAGTATAGTCAGTTACCAGAAACCTGTACTTGTCAGTCTTTTCCATTAATTCCTTGAAGATGAAACCCTTTTATAGGAACATTTTTGCAAAAGCATCAGAGTACACCCAGAACTGTCTGTAAATGACAAAAGACTTAAAAATGACCACGGTTAAAGATTTGATGAAAATTCATAATAATGCAATTGACAAGGAAATTTAGTTATTTCTGAGATATACATTTTAAAGTAATAACTAGAATTATGACTTATAACATTATACCAGAACATACAAGATTTTTAGGAATTTCATGTAATGTCTGAAATATTTATATTAACATATTTCCATACAAATAACCTAAAGAAAGTTTAGGGTTTTTTTGTTTTTGGAATTTTTGATTTTTATTTTATTTATTTTTTTATACAGCATGTTCTTATTAGTCATCAATTTTATACACATCAGTGTATACATTTCAATCCCAATTGCCCAGTTCAGCACACCACCATCCCCACCCCCCCCGTGGCTTTCCCCCCTTGGTGTCCATACATTTGTTCTCTACATCTGTGTCTCAACTTCTGCCCTGCAAACTGGTTCATCTGTACCATTTTTTTAGGTTCCACATACATGCGTTAATATACGATATTTGTTTTTCTCTTTCTGACTTACTTCACTCTGTATGACAGTCTCTAGATCCATCCACGTCTCAACAAATGACTCAGTTTTGTTCCTTTTTATGGCTGAGTCATATTCCATTGTATATATGTACCACATCTTCTTTATCCATTTGTCTGTCGATGAGCATTTAAGTTGCTTCCATGACCTGGCTATTGTAAATAGTGCTGCAATGAACATTGTAGTACATGACTCTTTTGAATTATGGTTTTCTCAGGGTATATGCCCAGTAGTGGGATTGCTGGGTCGTATGGTAGTTCTATTTTTAGATTTTTAAGGAACCTCCATACTGTTCTCCATAGTGGCTGTATCAATTTACATTCCCACCAACAGTGCAAGAGGGTTCCCTTTTTCCATCATTTTTTTTTTAGTTAATGCAAGGTAGGTTCTCCAAGTGGTCTCTCTACTTTGATATTTACCTTCCTTCACAATCTGGTTTCTGTATCATTTACCAGAAAAGTATTTAACATGATTGTTCATGAAAAGGAACTAAAATATTGTTGCAAAAGCTATTGCATGATTGCCATATATCTAGTCCAGATTTTTAGAGTAGACCATCCTGTGCCTTTCAAGAAGCCTATGTGCCTTCTCATGGGTCTCCATATTTTAAAAAGTTAAAGGAAAGGTTTCAATTATGTCTCCCAGCTTATAAAGCTTTTATGCACTTATTGTTTCATCTGATCCTCATACCAACCAAGTAATGTACTGGCACTGATTTCTTTTTTTACATGAGGTTCTAAGGTTGTTGTTTTTTCAAGGCCATAGAGCTACATACTGATATAAATAGAAATTGAAAGCAATTTTCTATATCTAAGACCAAGTAAATGCCCACATCTTAAATGACATGTCAGATTGGGGAAAGGCATAAAAATTTCTCCACATCAATCTCAGTGAAGGGTCCTATTGAATATCCTTTGTGATCACTTTTCTAACCTTGGAAGAATCTTTCCCCCATTACAATATACTCTGCTCCTGGCTTTATTTTATTTATTTGGTTCACTTCCCAGTTACTTCCTTATATACTTCCATAACAAGGAGAAATCACTATTTAAAATTAGATATTTTTAGGAGAGAAGATCCTGGTAAAGGACACCTTAGTTTTCTGCTGGTCTTCTGTGTTGCCAAGAGAAAAGATTGGCCATTTGTTATGTTTGACACATGTTCAGTTGGGATCCATCCAACATAAAGTAGATTTGGCACTAAATATAGAAATAATAGCCAGAGAGAACTGAATACACTAATAAATAGCAAGAACAGTTGTTAGCTTTTTCAGGGCATTTCAAGAGGGAGTAGGGAAAGAGAACTAGGGGAGAGGTATTAAGAAATTGGTTAGAGTCTGGGATATAAACTGGAGCACAGCAGCTGCTGTGGCAGAGGCAACAAAAGAACTCTGGGAAGATTTGTCTCAGAATTAATTTTAAATCTTTTTTTTTTTTCTTTCTCATTATTGTGACACTTAAACACCTCCTTTCCTTTCCTTGTCTCCAAACCTTCAGGAAAGTCAGCTCTACACACAAATGCTTTTTGTGAGGAGTTTGTCTTTATAGAAATCAAGAGAAAAGGCCAAATCAAGTTTGGGTCAATGCAGTGTTGGGAGAAGTTTATAATATGAGGATCACGGTGAAATTATGTATGAATTGAATAATTTATCTCTAGAAGAAGCAGATAATTGGAGACCTGGTGACCACAAGAACAAAAGCTCTCAGTCCATTTGCAGAATCTTAAAGAGAGTGTTGGATTTCCCACTGCTGTGGTGTTGGGTTTAAGCCAATCTTCATTTCAAGGGGAAGGGTGATCCTAGCTGGCTTCTGGATTACTTACAAAAATTCTTCTAATGGTTTATTTCCTCCATAATCTTAATTTGATTCACATTTTATTACCTTCTGGCCAAAACCTGTGAATTAAAATTTTATTAAGTTAGAACATAAAGGATTAATTTGTTCAGGGTTACTGCCCATTATGCAGTAAAGCCAATAGAAGGAAGTAATTCATTTAATAAATGAAGTCCAGAGACTGTCTCAGAAGTAGTTCATGTTAAACACTCATTTTCAGTATAGTAGGCAGTTTTGGAATTTCTTTTAAAGATATAAAATATCAGTTAAGTTATATGTCCTTACTTGAAAACTGAAGCTGGTACATATTTTAATATAGGTGATGACCCCTCCTATTTACAAAGCAGATGTAGACATGTATGAAAACAAACCAAGAATTACCTAAGTTTGCTTATAAGAAATAGCAAATCCATGTGATGTCACTAATAATAGCTACTATAATTAAACATTTTACTATATGCTAGGGGAAGGGCTAAAAATTTTATCATATATCTCATTTAATTTTCAAAACTCTGCAGAGATAAGTATTATTATTTTCATTATATAAATGAAGAAACAAAGGTTCAGAGAGGGTAATAACTTGCCTCGGGTCACATAGGTAGACAGTGTTAGAGTTTGGACTTGAACTCAGGTCTATTTCATTCCAAAGCTTGTATATAATATCTAGTGAGTCCTGACAAGACCACGGTCCAGGCAGGACTGTTTTAACAAAACACTATCACTTGGTATATATCAAAAGGATTATTGCATGCTGCCGGCTTTACTCATTTGGAATATAAATCTATGTAGGAAATAAAATCACCGCCAACAACTTAGACTTGGGAAATCTTATTTTATAAGAAAATTGATTTCCTCCTTGCATATCACATTTTGTATGGAGCCTAAATTATATACCAGTATTCCTAGTGTATATTCCTAGAAATTTGATCAGATTAGGTCTTCTGACCACCTCACTTCCTAAACCCTTCCTAATCTTTTTCCCTGTTGCTTATTCACCTTGATTTCCAGCTTCTTGTTCCCTAAACTTTTCTTATTAATCGACACATAGATGTTGAGAGGCTGTTACATGCATTGAAGGTGAAAATAAAGAAGTATAAGATTTTTGAGGTGGATCCAGAAATTTGAGTAGAACAAGAGAAAGAAAGATAGGAAGGGATAGGGTGGGATGAGAAATGGAGGGAATAATTTAACAGTGGTGCCTAACATAGAGCAGGGACTTGACAGATGTTTGTTGGATGAATAAATGGATAAATGAATAAGCAGTCAAGTGAATGGATAGATAAATGAATGGATGGATGTCTAAATAAATGAATGGATGGATACATGAATGTATGAATGGATGGAATACATTGATTTAGAAAAGATGGGTTTGGAAAAGATGAGTACAGCAAAATCATATCTTGCCTATATGGACTTGGTCCTTTAATAGAGAATCTGTTAAAAAATTTGACAATGGTTCCAATCATCTTAAAAGGGCACAAAGCAATCTACAGATTTAATGTAATCCCTATCAACATACCCATGACATTTTTCACAGAACTAGAACAAATAATCATAAAACTCATATGGAACCATAGAAGACCCCAAATTGCCAAAGCAATCTTGAGAAAAAAGGACAAACCTGGAGGTATAACCCTCCCAAACTTCAAATTGTAGTACAAGGCTACAGTAATCAAAACAGAATCATACTGGCATAAAATAGACAGGTAAATCAATGGTAAAGAATAGAGAGACCAGAAATAAACCTATGTACTTATGATCAATTAATCTGTGACAAAGGAGGCAAGAATATACAATGGAGAAAAGACAGTCTCTTCAGTAAATGGTGCTGGGTAAACTGGACAGGTACATGTAAAACAATGACATTAAAACATTCCCTTACACCATATACAAAAATAAACTCAAAATAGTTTAAAGACATAAGAATGGAAACCATACAACTCCTAGAAGAGAGCATAGGCAGAGCACTTTTTGACATAAATTGTAGCAATATTTTTTGGGTCAGTTTCCTAAGGTAAAAGAAATAAGAGCAAAAATAAACAAATGGGACCTAATCAAACTTACAAGCTTTTGCACAGCAAAGAAAACCATTGACAAAATGAAAAGACAACCTATGGACTGGGAGAAAATATTTGCAAATGATGTGACTGACAAGGGATTAATATTCAACATACATAAACAGCTCATACAACTCAATAGCAAAAAAAAAAAAAAAAACAAAACCCAATCAAACAATGGGCAGAAGACCTGAATAGACATTTTTCTGAAGAAGACATACAGATGGCTAAGAGGCACATGAAAAGATGCTCAACATTGCTAACTATTAAAGAAATGCAAATCAAAACCACAATGAGGTATCCCCTCACACCTGTCAGAATGTCTATCATCAAAAAATCTACAAATAACAAATGCTGGCAAGGATGTGGAAAAAAGGGAACCCTCTCACACTCTTGGTGGAAATGTAAATTGGTGCAGGTACTATGGAGAACAGTATGGAGTTTCCTCCAAAAATCTAAAAATAGAACTGCCATATGATCCAGCAATTCCAATCCTGGGTATATATCTGGAAAAAATGAACACACTAATTCAAAAAGATACATGAACCCCAATGTTCACAACAGCACTGTTTACAACATCCAAGACATGGAAGCAACCCAAATGCCCATCAATAGATGATTGTGTTAAGATGTGGTGTACAAAACTGCAATGAAGTACCACCTCACACCACTCAGAGTGGCCATCATTAAAATCTCTACAAATAACAAATGTTGAAGAGGATGTGGAGAGAAGGGAACCCTCCTACACTGTTGGTAGGAATGTAAGTTGGTACAGCCACTATGGAGAACAATATGGAGATTCCTCAGAAAACTAAAAATAGAGTTGCAATGTGATCCAGAAATTCCACTCCTGGGCATGTATCCAGACAAAACTCTAATCCAAAAAGATACACGCACCCCTATGTTCATAGCAGCACTATTCACAGTAGCCAAGACATGGAAACAACCTAAGTGTCCATTGACAGATGAATGGATAAAGAAGATGTGGTATATATATATATACAATGGAATACTACTCAGCCATAAAAAGAACAAAATAATGCCATTTGCAGCAACGTGGTTGCAACTAGAGATTACCATACTAAGTGAAATAAGTCAGAAAGAGAAAGACAAATAACATATGCTATCACCTATATGTGGAATCTAAAATATGACACAAATGAACCTATCTATGAAACAGAAAGAGACTCACAGACATAGAGAACAGACCTGTGGTTGCCAAGGGAGAGGGGATTGAGGGACAGATGGAGTGGGAAGTTAGGATTAGCAGATGTAAGCTATTATATATAGAATGGATAAACACAGAGATATAGCACAGAGAACTATATTCAGTATCCTACGATAAACCATAATGGAAAAGAATATATAAAAAAGAATGTATATATATGTATAACTGAATCACTTTGCTGTACAGTAGAAATTAACATGACATTGTAAATCAACTATACTTCAATAAAAAAAGATGTGGTATATACATACAATGGATTATTACTCAGCCATAAAAATGAATGACATTTTACCATTTGCAGCAATGTGGATAGATCTAGAGAATATTATGCTTAGTGAGATAAGTCAGAACAAGACAAATACTGTATGATATTACTTACATGTGTAGTCTTATAAAAACACAAATGAATGCATATGCAAAACAGAAACAGACTTGCAGATATAGAAAACAAGCTGTTGGCTACCAAAGAGGAGAGGGTAGGGGGGAGGGACAAATTATGTGTATGGTATTAACAGATACAAACTACTATGTATAAAATAGATAAGCAACAAGGATACACTGCATAGCACAGGGAATTATAGCCATTATCTTGTAATAATCTACAATGGAGCATAATCTTAAAAAATACTAGATCACTATGCTGTACACCTGAAATTAATACAATATTGTAAATCAACTATACTTTAATAAAAAACAAAGGGCACAACATGACAGATCCTGACTTATGTTCCTCCCTATTGTTTAGGTTTGAACAAGTCAGAAGTCACCTAGGGACTAGATGGTGGAATAAACAAGGGCTCTTCAGTGTTGGTACCAAGCAGGAAAGCTTATAGAGACAAGCATATAAAATGTTTTCAATTTGATGTAGAAAACCTGAGTGTTTAACTAAATCCTAAATATCACATACACTGTGATATTTAAAAAATGGTGCTGAATAGAAAGAAGAAAGATGTTTACACAAAAGCACTGATGACACTAAATGAGAGAATGGGGTGAGGATAGTTAAACAGCTTAGCAAGGAACAAGCTTATGGCTTTGGAGCCAAAAAATGGAATAATGCCAAGCTGTGTCTTGCCTTTGCAGCACTAGCACTTTTCATCTCCATCAGTAACAGAAGATTACCCCCCAGCGTGCTCTGCCAATCTCCTGGGCCCAGAGAAGTATGCGGAGTTTTATTTTTATTTTTTTCTTTCCTTGATTCTAAAAGATTGCTGCACCAGTTTTAGAATGAATATTGCCTGTAGCCAGATCCATGCCAATTTTTGAAATACGGTTCGTTTTTTGTTTTTGTCATTGTCTGGCTTTGGACAACCATTGCTAATTTGAATATTGATTAAATACCATATGTTGTAATAGAAAGAGATTTTTATGTCCCTTGGCAAGTTTCTGAGCCTCAGTTTTCTGAGGTTGAGGATGATGAGGCTAACTCACAACGTTCCTTTAAGGATTATGTCAGGTATCCTTTGTGAAAATTTTTCTTGACTTACTGTGACCCATTCCATGAATTTCTGTGATCCTATAAGATTATACTTATATTAAATCCTGCATCCTGGAGGCTGGGCTTATCAAATACAGTTGCCTGCTATTTCACTATATAGATGGAGACAGCAAATCATTTCAGAAAGATTTCTTTGCTTTGAGAAGGAGGTAGTGTTTCTCTGAGATATGTAATAGTAAGGACAGTAGATCCCCTTTGTAACAGGTTAGAGGCTACAGGAGGTCAGTGTTAAGATTGTGGAGACTTTGTGAGCCAAAGGTTCAAGGCCAAGATGTATCCTTTAATGAGACGGTATCTCAGGGATTGAGAGGATCTTTACTGAAGACCTTTGTGGAACTAAATATACAATGGGAAGAGGGAGTCTGTAATGGAGACCCAATTTCAGTGCTGAGACTTTTGATAGCTTGAGATTGGCATAGGTATGGCCAACTGTTAAACTGAAGTTAGAGATGGCTCATAGTTTGGGACAGGTGGTCCTCCCTTCCTCATCGCAGGAGATAAGAATGTGGTAGCCAGGGTGTGTCTGTCCTTTCCGCAATCTCTTGGAAAATTTAGATGTGGAACAGACATTAAAGATAACCACAGTGGTTCTCTGATAATATGGCATGTGAAGCCCGAATTCTTCCCTTGGATATTAAAAAGAGAGAACTTCCCTCCCCACCAAAATCAAGCCTGAATCTAATCAGGCCTCTAGGTCCATAGGAAATAAAGAAATTAATGTAAATTTACAGGAAATAAGCATAGGATCATGTTATATGACAACATGGGTTTGTGACCTGTAAAATGCAATATAGAGAGAAACTACAAGATGAAGCACCTGGTTTCTATAATAAGTGAATCAGAGGGAGAGTGAGGGAGTAAAAAAGAGAGATTAAAAGAGATTGAAGGGACATAGCAACTTATTGTTGACCTATTGAACTACATGAAACTTTTAGATCCTAGTTTGAACACACAAACTGAAGATGAAGAGGAGAGACAGAGACAGAAGCTTGAGTTATGATTGGTTATTCAATGATATTAAGAAATTAATTTTCCTTAAGTTGACATAGTATTATAATTTTTAAAGGAGTCTTTATCATTTCATGCATAAATACTTGAAACTTACATACTTAAATATTTATGAGCAAAATGATGAGAGTTCAAGTGACAGAGAGTGTGCCTTGTTGACACCACAAGATAGTGTAGCAGGTCATGGGTCTGGCCCTGGGAGCACTAGAGAGAATGCAGTTCCTTCCTCCAGCTGGGACAAGGCAGATGTTCCCTGGTTCCTTTCCTCAGTCCCTCTTTCTTTAGCAATATCAGAGTTTATTCCCAATACATGGTTTTCTGTGCTTCAGATACTGTGGTTGATTTCACTTATACCTAAATAATTTCTCCAGAACTGAGAAAACCTAGAGTTAGGGTTAGAAGAAACAAATATCATTGTTCGCCATGCTGCAAGAGGCAGGATGTGTTAGGTGCTCCTGGCATGCTTGCCATTAGGAGTATTCATTTGCACTGTAAGAAACTCCACAGCGGAGTTTCCATTGTTTACAGTGTTTCAGCAACAGCATGAGATGGGCTGGTGGAATGCAGCTGGGGTAACTTTGGATTTGGTAAAAGATCTGTTCCGGTCAAGAGTGATTCACAGGTTCTCATCTTCTGGTGAGACTAGCCTCGTAAAGATTGTATCAGCCTCCGTATTTTAGCTCTGAAGCATAAAGGAAATGTTAAACTTTCAATCTCTTCCCAAATACTGTACTCTAATGCAGACTTTGGCCATTTGTCCCAATGGAAAAAGCAGTCCAGCTCAGATTCATCAAATCCATCCATTAATCTATTTATTCATTGAATCTACTCATCCATCCATCCATATTTATTATATATCTACTTCTTATCTATATATCTTCTATATAATTTCTTTGAGAATTTTGATGAAAAATTGATTTTATGTGATATTTGTCATAATTATTGATCACCAACATCAACATTTTTGGGAACATCTTCATATTTCAGTGGAAAAAGTTATGTTAGGAGGAGTTACAGTAATTTTAAATCTTAATAGCATATAACCTCAGAAAACTATAATTTTCTGTGCTAAAGTTTCTGCACCTGTAAATTGTTCATAAAATACTTTTCTCTGAAAAAAACTGCCCCAGGAGAGAATCACCAGTGATGTTATATCATGTTCCAAAGACTGTTTAAAGAGATGGGATATTATTATAATATGTTAAATGAAAAGAATGCAGTACTCTTCCAGAATAATCTCAAATTTGTAACCTACAGAGTAAGACATGCTGAATTCAAATATATCAAAATTTTTGTGTTTCTCTAATGTCCCAACTTTCTATAATTAAATATATTTATGATCAGAAAAAATGCTATAAAATAAGGAATCTGTGAAGATATAATGAGGTAACAGGTGTGAAAAGCCTAAAAAGCTAATACGTAATGTAATTATTCAAAAGTGCTATATTGTTTACCAAGTTGCAGAAGATCAGAGAAAGGTAATCCAGTGGGTAGATAAAATAGATAAATAATGGTGTCCTATTGTAGTCAGTGTAACTGTATTAGATTCAGCAATCATCTATTAACTACTTTTTATGAATAAGACACTAGGCTAGGTCCAATAAAGCTATTTAAATGAGGGAAGGTAAATCAAAAGAATGAATTTGACTTTTGGGTAGGTTATTTGACCTGGATTGAACAAAGAAGAATTGGAACAGATAGTCTGATAAGAAAATCCAAGTGTGGAATGTTAGTGCTGGAAGGAGATTTAGAAGGCATTGAATCCAAGCACCCACGATTAACATAAATGAAGGTGAAGGTGGAGTGTATGCATGCTTGCCTAAACTCAAAGGGAGAGTATCAGAGTTAGCACCAAGACACAGGTTTAAGAGGTAGGATTGTGTTCACTGGCATTTTACAGAGAGCTAATGTGGGGTGGCCTCAAGCTAGCTGTGTTCCCTAAAGTCACTGCTTCTCTTAAGGTAGATGTCTATTACTGAACCCTCTCCCGATGACTTCTGGTAACTCTCCCTTCCCCTCTGTACCATGGATTTAGGGTCCCTACAGATTTGATGTTTGAGTCCAGCATTCCTGCACTACTCTTCAGCCTGCCCACACTTTTCTAACGAGTTCCTACTGAAAACCTCCTATTTTGAGGATGCCATCTGTTTCCTGCTGAGGCCCTGACTAGTATAGTGCTCAATAACTATTTTTGAATGAATGATTAAAAAACAGATTTTTCAGGACAAAGGGGTACTTTCACAGGTTTATATTAAATTTTATACATATCCTCATATCATGTCCAATGAATGAGACTGTAGTAATTCTAACTTTTTTTTTTAATTGGAGTATAGTTGCTTTACAATGTTGTGTCAGTTTCTGCTGTACAGCAAAGTGAATCAGTTATATTCAATACAGATACATATGTCTACTCTTTTTTAGATTTCCTTCCCATTTAGGTCACCACAGTGCATTGAGTAGAGTTCCTTGTGCTATACAGTAGGTTCTCATTAGTTACCTATTTTATTTATAGTAGTGAGCAATTCTAACTCTTAAAGAAGGTTTCAGTGAATGTTCACATTCTGCAGAATTTAGAATGTTTCAGATTACTTTAAAGGAATTTAAATATAAAATTCTAGGGCTTCCCTGGTGGCGCAGTGGTTGAGAGTCTGCCTGCCAATGCAGGGGACACGGGTTCGAGCCCTGGTCTGGGAGGATCCCACATGCCGCAGAGCAACTGGGCCCGTGAGCCACAATTACTGAGCCTGCGCATCTGGAGCCTGTGCTCCGCAACAAGAGAGGCCGCGATAGTGAGAGGCCCGCGCGCCGTGATGAAGAGTGGCCCCCGCTTGCCACAACTAGAGAAAGCCCTCCCACAGAAACGAAGACCCAACACAGCCAAAAATAAATAAAATAAATTAAAAAAAAAAATTCTAAGCTACTTGGCATGTAAAAATAGCTTTCTCATCTTTTATTCTTATAAATGTATTTTATATTCATAAAGATTTAATTTCTTAATAAACTGCACAGAGCTGAGTCGACAATAATTAATTTAAAACAAAACAAGGGAATACCACTTTTCAATAGTTTTAGATGCTCAATAACTGAAGGTACCTCATTAACAAATAAAAGACTAATAATTATATTTAAATAAATGGTTTTCCATTATTTCTTAGCATGAAGACCTGTGGAATGGTTTCATTTCAACCTGGACAAGAAAAGAAAGAATAGAAATGAGCATAATGAAGCTCTGCCTTCTCATGAGATTTTAGAAGCTCGAAAAGTGCTTTCTGATTAATGCTAGTTACTGGCTTATAGAAATAGTTGGAAAAAGTGGAATATAGATGTTGATTTGTCTTTATTACTGAATCTTTGTTTAGCGAGTGACCACATTGCTAAAAGTAAATTGCTAAAGGTAGCTGTCAAGTTGCTGTCACTATATCTTTGCCTCCTAGAAAGTTCACTTGGATTACACAATATAGAGATGAGTGGTCTCTTCTTAAACTGGAGTGTTGTGGGAGGGTTGGTGGGGTGGAACGAAGTTTTCCTTTGGAAATTTGTAAGATGGGACCAGGCCACTCATAAGTTATAAATCGGTCGGTTTGGCTAGGGTGTAATTGCTCAGAGTTCTACTAGAAGATCCATGGATTGTCATTGTATCTTGATTTCTATTTTCTCTCATCTCGTCTAGTCACTTAGATTGTGTGTGTTTGTGTGTCCACACATCTCACCTACCTTTAAGATACCTAGTAAAAAATGCATCTGATCACTCCATCACGCTTTGGTTTGAAAGCCCAATGTTTTGCTTCTACCTGGCAACTTTAATTGCAAGAGGAGTTAGAATTTAGCTTTTCCGTAGGAACAAATTTCTAAATGGAATTTAAGTTAATTAATTAGACTGTATTGGTTAACCATTGTTAAATAACAAACAACTACAAAACCTCAGTGGCCTATAACAAAAAGCATTATTTTTTTCATGTACCTGCAGGTCAGCTGGGAGTCAGGTGAGCTAGGCTGGGATAGGCGGGCCAGCCTTGTTGATCTTGGCTGGACTCGCTCGTGTGTCTGTGGGTTAGCTGGGGGTTAGTTGATCTAGGCTGGCTGATTGGAGCAGCTTGGCTGGATGGCTCTGTTCCACATGTTATTCATCCTTGCTTGGGATTAGTAGGCAAGCCCAGACATGAAATTCTCAGATATGACAGAAGCACAAGAAGGGAAACAGAAACACTCAAGACCTTTTAAGGCCTAGGCTGGAACTGGCACAATTTCATATTGTGAAATTTCTCACAATTTCAAAATATACAAATCAATTTTCACTGCAAAGTAAAGGAGCTGTTACAGTGGAGGATTACTGGACTGAATGTCAGTATTATGACATAGAAAAAATATATATATATATATGTGTGTCATCTTGGGCATGTTACTTAACTTCTTGTCTCATATGTAAAATGGGTTAGTAGTAGTATTGTTGGGAAATTATGTGAGATAGTATATGTAATGTAGAGCTCTTAGAATGGTATATGGTTCAACCAAAAACTATATATGTGTTTGCTTTCTTCATGGTATTTTATTATGTATATGCAATATAATTAATTTAACTATTTCCCAATGATCAATGTATAGCATTTTCAATTCCTCTGCTATTCCAATGTTGTTGTCAATATCCTTACATATCCATTACCATTGGCAAAAAAAAAAAGATGCAATTTACTGCAAAGACCATCTAATCCAAGACCATTTAATGTAATTAATTTTCTCAGTTTTCTATTTAAACGCAATCGTAGTATTATTTTGCAGAGTACCAGAGCTGGTTCCCTTTATGTGATATTTCTTTAGAACTTCATTTTCCCCACTGTATTCCAAAACCCAATCTACTTCATCTTGAGCAATTTAGGGAAAATTCTTCAATTCTAGGGTGTTTTTACTCCTTTGCAAAGAATGCTAATCAAAATGCTTGCTGTTTTTTTATTTCACTTTGATAAGTTCAATTAAGGCCTTATAATTTCAGAAATTTAAAAGTACAGTAATTGGGCTTCCCTGGTGGCGCAGTGGTTGAGAGTCTGCCTGCCAATGCAGGGGACACGGGTTCGAGCCCCAGTCTGGGAAGATCCCACATGCCACGGAGCAACTGGGTCCGTGAGCCACAATTACTGAGCCTGCGCGTCTGGAGCCTGTGCTCCGCAACAAGAGAGGCCGCGACAGTGAGAGGCCCGCGCACCGCGATGAAGAGTGGTCCCCACTCGCCGCAACTGGAGAAAGCCCTCGCACAGAAACGAAGACTCAACACAGTCATAAATAAATAAATAAAAGAATGTGAATTTCTAAAAAAAAAAAAAAAAAAAAAAAAAAAATAAAAGTACAGTAATTAAAGACACATTGAAGACAATATGCAAATATTTCAGTCCAAAGGCAACACACCTAAGTCTTCACTAAGCTTTACTAATTACATAGTAAAAGTAAAACCAAATAAAATTGTTTTAAAGTAGCAGTCCAGAATTTGGGCCTAGACCTATGAAAGGCATTTCCCTAGCTGACAGTTATGTGAACTCTGAAATTAACCAGAGCCAATTTGCTAGTAAAGGGGACAAGGGGTTGCATATACCAGTGTTGGTTTATATTTTCATGAAGTCTTTTTTTTTTTTTGGCCACACCACGCGGCACGTGGGATCTTAGTTCCCTGACTGGGGATTGAACCCACACCCCCTGCACTGGAAGGCAGAGTCTTAACCACTGGACCGCTGGGGAAGTCCCTTTCATGAAGTTTTTGGTCCCAAAACTTTGGCTATTTGTTTTATGGCATTCAACTTTTGGGCAGATATATAGGTCATGTGTACACCTCGGGCAATGTGAATAGTTTGGTAAGCTGGACAAAAAGGTAAATATAGGTGACTATAAAGGTCAACAAGAGCTAGTTTATGACAGGTCTTGATTTCTCAGCAGAGCCAAGGTTGTGCTCACCCTAGGTGTGCTGAGGCCTGTCTGGAGCACTGGAGGGGTGAGATCACCAGGAATTTATCTGTATGGATGATAGGAGACCTCTTGGGAACAACTCTTCCTGAAAAGGTAGCGTGTGGACGTTGGTACAATCATAGCACCGAAGCATTGGCAGGGAGAAGGTGGTTTTAAACACTGTATGCAGATCTTCATCAATTACTGCCTGCATGGATTGGCCTTGAGTTTTAGAGAGGAGGGAGGAGGCTACCAATGACACTGAAATTTAAGTTTCTCCAAAATTCTAAATGATATGGAAGGCACAGGCATTCACTCTTTTGAAATGTGTACGGAGAAACGTTTATGCCTCTTTCCTCAAGTTCCTATCTCAGTACATTATGGGCGTGAGGATTGAATGAACTTTTGTTCCATACCCCCCTTAGGCAGGGCACTGAAACACTTCTGGTTTCTCTTGGTCTTGCTGAGGGAGGTGGACGAGCTAAGCTCACTGGGGAAACTTTGTTCACTGGGATTTATCCACTACAGAGCAAAATGCTCACATGTGGCATAGCATCTTCATTTTCTACTTCCTGGCAATTTTTGTCTCCATGCGTTTATCCTGGGAAGGGCCCATAGCCCATATTCTGAAGAGGGGCCTGTGAGCTAGACCAGACCCAAAAGGTGAATCTATACAGATATAGAAAACAAACTTGTGGTGACCAAACGGAGAGGGAAGGGGGGAAGGACAAATTAGGGGTATGGGATGAGCAGACACAGACTACTATGTATAAAATAAATAGCCAACAATATATTACATAGCGCAGGGAATTATAGCCATTATCTTGTAATAACCTGCAATGGAGCATAATCTGCAAAGAAACCTGAATTACTATGCTGTCTACCTGAAACTAACATAATGTTGTAAATCAACTATACTTCAATTTTAAAAAGATGAGTCTAGATTTAAGATGAGCAGGAGTGATTTCTTTCATGAGTCCAAAATTACTATTACTTTGTTTTACTATGGTCTCAGCAAGCAATGGAAAGGATGCACATGAGATTGGGGATACCCAACGGTCCATGTAGGAGGAACTCCATACCTCCTCCTGGATCCTCATGGAAGCACACCTGTGAAGTGTCATCTCTGCAGCACATGCAGAGTGAAGAATCCTCCAGGTCAGAGGAACACAAGATGGGAGGAAGATGGGCAAATCAAACTACCTGAAATGAATGTCTTGATGTGCTATGCATACTTACTATTAGTTTTCTCTTACAGTATCTTTGGGGCAAGGCATCCATGCATCAGTCCTGATCACAGCTGACTTCTCCTCATCATTCTCGTAGCTCTCTCTGTTCTTTGTGTTACTGGGTGAATGAGGTAGGACTGTTTGTGTAAGTGATAAGGAGTCCGATTTACAGCCCCTGTCAGGCCTCTTGTGTGCATGCCTGATCATGCCGACTCAAAGATATAAGTTTGGAATGGGAGGTAGGAGGCTCAGCCTTGATCTCCTAACCCTACCACCCAGCACAGTTATCCAAAGGCTTAGCATTTTGGAGATTCCCATGTAAATAAACCAGGACTTTGTTTCTTATCTGTCTTGTGTGTGTTGCAGCACTCTGAACTGCTAACAAGGTATACTTAGTGGGGAGTAAAAGTGGTGAGGCTGTGTGTTTTATCCACTGCTCTATTGAGGGCACTGGGCAATCAGCGGGGAAGGGCGCTCGCCATATTGGAGATTTGGCAGCTTCAGCAAAGCACAATGTGAGCACAGCATGACTTCAGACAACACGGATAAAAGATGTCATCAGAGGCAGCATCAATG
This sequence comes from Balaenoptera acutorostrata, assembly GCF_949987535.1. Taxonomy (NCBI): domain Eukaryota; kingdom Metazoa; phylum Chordata; class Mammalia; order Artiodactyla; family Balaenopteridae; genus Balaenoptera; species Balaenoptera acutorostrata. The sequence continues at coordinate 7,864,522 of NC_080067.1, forward strand.
AAATTGCACCTTTTCCAAGCTTCCCAGAGCTTGGAAGCTTGCTCATCCTACCACATGGAGAAAGAGCTGAAGCCAGAGCAGAACCGGAAGTGGTGGCTGAGAGGCCTTGCACTTCAATCCCAGTGGGACGTCTCCAGGCAACATGCCAGAGTGCTTGGGGAAGCTTCTAAGGGAATCAGGAAAATACTCAACAGTAGGCAAGGGAGGAATTAGACAACAACGGTGTTTCTATAAATGTGACTCTGTCAATCCCAAACTGGTAGGGCCTTGGGACACAAAGGTGCTAAGGAGTTTGCACAGGTGTTTGGCACGCTTTTTTTTTAAATTAAATTTTATTTTATTTTTTATACAGCAGGTTCTTATTAGTCATCAATTTTATACATATCAGTGTATACATGTCAATTCCAATTGCCCAATTCACCACACCACCATCCCCATAACCCCCCACAGCTTTCTCCCCTCGGTGTCCATACGTTTGTTCTCTACATCTTGTCTCAACTTCTGCCCTGCAAACAGGTTCATCTGCACCATTTTTCTAGGTTTCACATACATGCATTAAATATGATATTTGTTTTACTCTTTCTGACTTACTTCACTCTGTATGACAATCTCTAGATCCATCCACGTCTAAACAAATGACCCAATTTCGTTCCTTTTTATGGCTGAGTAATATTCCATTGTATATATGTACCACATCTTCTTTATCCATTCGTCTGTCGATGGACATTTAGGTTGCTTCCATGACCTGGCTATTGTAAATAGTGCTGTAATGAACATTGGGGTGCATGTGTCTTTTTTTTTTTTAAAGGCATTGAATATAATTCAATTACAATTTCTGGTTTTAAAATGGTTTTTTGTTGTTGTTGTTTTTGTTTAACATCTTTATTGGAGTATAATTGCTTTACAATGGTGTGTTAATTTCTGCTTTATAACAAAGTGAATCAGTTATACATATACATATATCCCCATATCTCTTCCCTCTTGCATCTCCCTCCCTCCCACCCTCCCTATCCCACCCCTCTACATGGTCACAAAGCACCGAGCTGATCTCCCTGTGTTATGTGACTGCTTCCCACAAGCTATCTATTTTATGTTTGGTAGTGTATATATGTCCATGCCACTCTCTCACTTTGTCCCAGCTTAACCTTCCCCCTCCCTGTCTCCTCAGTCCATTCACTAGTAGGTCTGCATCTTTATTCCCGTCTTGCCCCTAGGTTCTTCATGACCTCTTTTTTTTTTTTTTTAATTCCATATATATGTGTTAGCATACGGTATTTGTTTTTCTCTTTCTGACTTACTTTACTCTGAATGACAGTCTCTAGGTCCGTCCACCTCACTACAAATAACTGAGTTTTGTTCCTTTTATTGGCTGAGTAATATTCCATTGTATATATGTGCCACATCTTCTTTATCCATTCACCTGTTGATGGACACTTAGGTTGCTTCCATGTCCTGGCTATTGTAAATAGACCTGCAATGAACATTTTGGTACATGACTCTTTTTGAATTATGGTTTTCTCAGGGTATATGCCCAGTAGTGGGATTGCTGGGTCATACGGTAGTTCTAATTTTAGTTTTTTAAGGAACCTCCATACTGTTCTCCATAGTGGCTGTATCAATTTACATTCCCACCGACAGTGTAAGAGGGTTCCCTTTTCTCCAAACCCTTTCCAGCATTTGCTGTTTGTAGATTTTCTGATGATGCCCATTCTAACTGGTGTGAGATGATACCTCATTGTAGTTTTGATTTGCATTTCTCTAATAATTGGTGATGTTGAGCAGCTTTTCATGTGCTTCTTGGCCATCTGTATGTCTTCTTTGGAGAAATGTCTATTTAGGTCTTCTGCCCATTTTTGGATTGGGTTGTTTGTTTCTTTAATATTGAGTGGCATGAGCTGTTTATATATTTTGGAGATTAATCCTTTTTCCATTGATTCATTTGCAAATATGTTCTCCCATTCTGAGGGTTGTCTTTTCATCTTGTTTATGGTTTCCTTTGCTGTGCAAAAGCTTTAAAGTTTCATTAGGTCCCATTTGTTTATTTTTGTTTTTATTTCCATTACTCTAGGAGGTGGATCAAAAAAGATCTTGCTGTGATTTATGTCAAAGAGTGTTCTGCCTATGTTTTCCTCTAAGAGTTTTATAGTGTCCGGTCTTACATTTAGGTCTAGAATCCATTTTGAGTTTATTTTTGTGTATGGTGTTAGGGAGTGTTCTAATTTCATTCTTTTACATGTAGCTGTCCAGTTTTCCCAGCACCACTTACTGAAGACACTGTCTTTTCTCCATTGTATATCCTTACCTCCTTTGTCATAGATTAGTTGACCATATGTGTGTGGGATTATCTCTGGGCTTTCTATCTTGTTCCACTGATCTATGTTTCTGTTTTTGTGCCAGTACCATATTGCCTTGATTACTGTAGCTTTGTAGTATAGTCTGAGGTCAGGGAGTCTGATTCCTCCAGCTCCTTTTTTTCCCCTCAAGACTGCTTTGGCTATTCGGGGTCTTTTGTGTCTCCATACAAATTTTAAGATTTTTTGTTCTAGTTCTGTAAAAAATGCCATTGGTAATTTGATAGGGATTGCATTGAATCTGTAGATTGCTTTGGGTAGTATAGTCATTTTCACAATATTGATTCTTCCAATCCAAGAACATGGTATATATCTCTCCATCTGTTGGTATCATCTTTAATTTCTTTCATCAGTGTCTTATAGTTTTCTGCATACAGGTCTTTTGTCTCCCTAGGTAGGTTTATTCCTAGGTATTTTATTCTTTTTGTTGCAATGGTAAATGGGAGTGTTTCCTTAATTTCCATTTCAGATTTTTCATCATTAGTGTACAGGAATACAAGAGATTTCTGTGCATTAATTTGTATCCTGCAACTTTACCTAATTCATTGATTAGCCCTAGTAGTTTTCTGGTGGTGCCTTTTGGATTCTCTGTGTATAGTATGATGTCATCTGCAAACAGTGACAGTTTTGCTTCTTCTTTTCCAATTTGTATTCCTTTTATTTTTTTTCTTCTCTGATTGCCATGGCTAGGACTTCCAAAACTATGTTGAATAATAGTGGTGAGAGTGGACATCCTTGTCTCGTTCCTGATCTTAGAGGAAATGCTTTCAGTTTTTCCAATAAGAATGATTTTTGCCATGCGTTTGTCATACATGACCTTTATTATGCTGATGTAGGTTCCCTCTATGCCCACTTTCTGGAGAGTTTTTATCATAAATGGGTTTTGAATTTTGTCAAAAGCTTTTTCTGGATCTATTGAGATGATCATATGGTTTTTCTCCTTCAGTTTGTTAATATGGTGTATCACATTGATTGATTTGCATATATTGAAGAATCCTTGCATCCCTGGGATAAATCCCACTTGATCATGGTATATGATCCTTTTAATATGTTGTTGGATTCTGTTTGCTAGTATGTTGTTGAGGATTTTTGCATCTATATTCATCAGTGATATTGTTCAGTAATTTTCTCTCTTTTTTTGTAGCATTTTTGTCTGGTTTTGGTATAAGGGTGATGGTGGCTTCATAGAATGAGTTTGGGAGTGCTCCTTCCTCTGAAATTTTTTGGAGGAGTTTGAGAATGATGGGTGTTAGCTCTCCTCTAAATGTTTGATTGAATTCACCTGTGAAGCCATCTGGTCCTGGACTTTTGTTTGTTGGAAGATTTTTTTTTTTTTTTTTTTTTTATTTCTGAGATATACATTTTAAAGTAATAACTAGGATTATTACTTATAACATTATACCAGAACATATAAGATTTTTAGAAATTTCATGTAATGTCTGAAACATTTATATTAACATATTTCCATACAAATACAAATATAAGATTTTTAGAAATTTCATGTAATGTCTGAAACATTTATATTAACATATTTCCATACAAATAACCCAATGAAAGTTTAGTATTAGTTGTTTTGTTTGTTTTTTTATACTGCAGGTTCTTATTAGGCATCAATTTTATACACATCAGTGTATACATGTCAATCCCAATTGCCCAATTCAGCACACCACCATCCCCACCTCACCGCAGTTTTCCCCCCTTGGTGTCCATATGTCCATTCTCTACATCTGTGTCTCAACTTCTGCCCTGCAAACTGGCTCATCTGTACCATTTTTCTAGGTTCCACATACATGCATTAATATACCATATTTGTTTTTCTCTTTCTGACTTACTTCACTCTGTATGACAGTCTCTAGATCCATCCACGTCTCAACAAATGGCTCAGTTTCGTTCCTTTTTATGGCTGAGTAATATTCCATTGTATATATGTACCACAACTTCTTTATCCATTCGTCTGTTGATGGGCATTTAGGTTGCTTCCATGACCTGGCTATTGTAAATAGTGCTGCAATGAACATTCGAGTGCATGTGTCTTTTTGAATTACGGTTTTCTCTGGGTATATGCCCAGTAGTGGGATTGCTGGGTCATATGGTAATTCTAGTTTTAGTTTTTTAAGGAACCTCCATATTGTTCTCCATAGTGGCTGTATCAATTTACATTCCCACCAACAGTGCAAGAGGTTTCCCTTTTCTCCACACCCTCTCTAGCATTTGTTGTTTGTAGATTTTCTGATGATGCCCATTCTAACTGGTGTGAGCTGATACCTCATTGTAGTTTTGATTTGCATTTCTCTAATAATTAATGATGTTGAGCAGCTTTTCATGTGCTTCTTGGCCATCTGTATGTCTTCTTTGGAGAAATGTCTATTTAGGTCTTCTGCCCATTTTTGGATTGGGGTGTTTGTTTCTTTGATATTGAGCTGAATGAGCTGTTTATATATTTTGGAGATTAATCCTTTGTCCGTTGATTCATTTGCAAATATTTTCTCCGATTCTGAGGGTTGTCTTTTTGTCTTGTTTATGGTTTCCTTTGCTGTGCAAAAGCTTTGAAGTTTCATTAGGTCCCATTTGTTTATTTTTGTTTTTATTTCCATTACTCTAGGAGGTGGATCAAAAAAGATCTTGCTGTGATTTATGTCAAAGAGTGTTCTTCCTATGTTTTCCTCTAAGAGTTTTATAGTGTCCAGTCTTATATTTAGGTCTCTAATCCATTTTGAGTTTATTTTTGTGTATGGTGTTAGGGAGTATTCTAATTTCATTCTTTTACATGTAGCTGTCCAGTTTTCCCAGCACCACTTATTGAAGAGACTGTCTTTTCTCCATTGTATATCTTTGCCTCCTTTGTCATAGATTAGTTGACCATAGGTGCGTGGGTTAATCTCTGGGCTTTCTATCTTGTTCCATTGATCTATGTTTCTGTTTTTGTGCCAGTACCATATTGTCTTGATTACTGTAGCTTTGTAGTATAGTCTGAAGTCAGGGAGTCTGATTCCTCCAGCTCCATTTTTTTGCCTCAAGACTGCTTTGGCTATTCGGGGTCTTTTGTGTCTCCATACAAATTTTAAGATGATTTGTTCTAGCTCCGTAAAAGATGCCATTGGTAATTTGATAGGGATTGCATTGAATCTGTAGATTGCTTTGGGTAGTATACTCATTTTCACAATGTTGATTCTTCCAATCCAAGAACATGGTATATCTCTCCATCTGTTGGTATCATCTTTAATTTCTTTCATCAGTATCTTATAGTTTTCTGCATACAGGTCTTTTGTCTCCCTAGGTAGGTTTATTCCTAGGTATTTTATTCTTTTTGTTGCAATGGTAAATGGGAGTGTTTCCATAATTTCTGTTTCAGATTTTTCATCATTAGTGTATAGGAATGCAAGAGATTTCTGTGCATTAATTTTGTATCCTGCAAATTTACCATATTCATTAATTAGCTCTAGCAGTTTTCTGGTGGCAGTTTTAGGATTCTCTATGTATAGTATCATGTCATCCGCAAACAGTGACAGTTTTACTTCTTTTCCAATTTGTATTCCTTTAATTTCTTTTTCTTCTCTGATTGCCGTGGCTAGGACTTCAAGAACTATGTTGAATAATAGTGGTGAGAGTGGACATCCTTGTCTCGTTCCTGATCTTAGAGGAAATGCTTTCAGTTTTTCACCATTGAGAATGATGTTTGCTGTGGGTTTGTCGTATATGGCCTTTATTATGTTGAGGTAGGTTCCCTCTATGCCCACTTTCTGGAGAGTTTTTATCATAAATGGGTTTTGAATTTTGTCAAAAGCTTTTTCTGCATCTATTGAGATGATCATATGGTTTTTCTCCTTCAGTTTGTTAATATGGTGTATCACATTGATTGATTTGCATATATTGAAGAATCCTTGCATCCCTGGGATAAATCCCACTTGATCATGGTATATGATCCTTTTAATATGTTGTTGGATTCTGTTTGCTAGTATGTTGTTGAGGATTTTTGCATCTATATTCATCAGTGATATTGTTCAGTAATTTTCTCTCTTTTTTTGTAGCATTTTTGTCTGGTTTTGGTATAAGGGTGATGGTGGCTTCATAGAATGAGTTTGGGAGTGCTCCTTCCTCTGAAATTTTTTGGAGGAGTTTGAGAATGATGGGTGTTAGCTCTCCTCTAAATGTTTGATTGAATTCACCTGTGAAGCCATCTGGTCCTGGACTTTTGTTTGTTGGAAGATTTTTAATCACAGTTTCAATTTCATTACTTGTGATTGATCTGTTCATATTTTCTATTTCTTCCTGGTTCAGTCTTGGAAGGTTATACCTTTCTAAGAATTTGTCCATTTCCTCCAGGTTGTCCATTTTATCGGCATACAGTTGCATGTAGTATTCTCTTAGGATGCTTTGTATTTCTGCAGTGTCTGTTGTAACTTCTCCTCTTTCATTTCTAATTGTATTGATTTTAGTCCTTTCCCTCTTTTTCTTGATGAGTGTGGCTAATGGTTTATCGATTTTGTTTATCTTCTGAAAGAACAACTTTTAGTTTTATTGATCTTTGCTATTGTTTTCTTTGTTTCTATTTCATTTATTTCCGCTCTGATCTTTATTATTTCTTTCCTTCTGCTAACTTTGGGTTTTGTTTGTTCTTCTTTCTCTAGTTCCTTTAGGTGTAAGGTTAGATTGTTTATTTGAGATTTTTCTTGTTTCTTGAGGTAGGCTTGTATAGCTATAAACTTCCCTCTTAGAACTGCTTTTGCTGCATCCCATAGGTTTTGGATCATCGTGTTTTCATTGTCATTTGTTGCTAGGTATTTTTTGATTTCCTCTTTGATTTCTTCAGTGATCTCTTGGTTGTTTAGTAACGTTGTGTTTAACCTCCATGTGTTTTTGTTTTTTACGTTTTTTTCCCTGTAATTGATATCTAATCTCATAGTGCTGTGGTCAGAAAATATGCTTGATATGATTTCAATTTTCTTAAATTTACTGAGGCTTGATTTGTGACTCAAGATGTGATCTATCCTGAAGAATGTTCCATGCGCACTTGAGAAGAAAGTGTAATCTGCTGTTTTTGGATGAAATGTATAAATATCAATTAAATCTATCTGGTCTATTGTGTCAGTTAAAGTTTCTGTTTCCTTATTTATTTTCATTTTGGATGATCTGTCCATTGGTGTAAGTGAGGTGTTAAAGTCCCCCACTATTATTGTGTTACTGTCGATTTCCTCTTTTATAGCTGTTAGCAATTGCCTTATGTATCGAGGTGCTCCTATGTTGGGTGCATATATATTTATAATTGTTATCTCTTCTTCTTGTATTGATCCCTTGATCATTACGTAGTGTCCTTCCTTGTCTCTTATAACATTCTTTATTTTAAAGTGTATTTTATCGGATATGAGTATTGCTACTCCAGCTTTCTTTTGATTTCCATTTTCATGGAATATCTTCTTCCATCCCCTCACTTTCAGTCTGTATGTGTCCCTAGGTCTGAAGTGGGTCTCTTGTAGACAGCATACATATGGGTCTTGTTTTTGTATCCATTCAGCAAGCCCATGTCTTTTGGTTGGAGCATTTAATCCATTCACATTGAAGCTAATTATCGATATGTATGTTCCTATGACCATTTTCTTAATTGTTTTGGGGTTGTTTTTGTAGGTCCTTTTCTTCTCTTGTGTTTCCCATGTAGAGAAGTTCCTTTAGCATTTGTTGTAGAGCTGGTTTGGTGGTGCTGAATTCTCTTAGCTTTTGTTTGTGTGTAAAGCTTTTGATTTCTCCATCAAATCTGAATGAGATCCTTGCCGGGTAGAGTAATCTTGGTTGTAGGTTCTTCCCTTTCATCACTTTAAATATATCCTGCCACTCCCTTCTGGCTTGTAGATTCTCTGCTGAGAAATCAGCTGTTAACCTTATGGGAGTTCCGTTGTATGTTATTTGTCGTTTTTCCCTTGCTGCTTTCAGTCATTTTTCTTTGTCTTTAATTTTTGCCAATTTGATTACTATGTGTCTTGGTGTGTTTCTCCTTGGGTTTATCCTGTAATGGACTCACTGTGCTTCCTGGACTTGGGTGGCTATTTTCTTTCCCATGTTAGGGAAGTTTTCGAGTTTAACCTCTTCAAATATTTTCTCAGGTCCTTTCTCTCTCTCTTGTCCTTCTGGGACCCCTATAATGCAAATGTTGTTGTGTTTAATGTTGTCCCAGAGGTCTCTTAGGCTCTCTTCATTTCTTTTCATTCTTTTTTATTTAGTCTGTTCCGCAGCAGTGAATTCCACCATTCTGTCTTCCAGGTCACTTATCCGTTCTTCTGCCTCAGTTATTCTGCTATTGATTCCTTCTAGTGTAGTTTTCATTTCAGTTATTGTATTGGTCATCTCTGTTTGTTTGTTCTTTAATTCTTCTAGGTCTTTGTTAAACATTTCTTGCATCTTCTTGATCTTTGCCTCCATTCTTTTTCCAAGGTCCTGGATCATCTTCGCTCTCATTATTCTGAATTATTTTTCTTGAACGTTGCCTATCTCCACTTCATTTAGTTGTTTTCCTGGGGTTTTATCTTGTTCCTTCCTCAGGTACAGAGCCTTCTGCCTTTTCATCTTGTCTATCTTTTTCTGAATGTGGTTTTTGATACACAGGCTGCAGGATTTTAGTTCTTCTTGCTTCTGCTGCCTACCCTCTGGCACACTTTTACAATTCTAGTCATATCTATTCTGATAGCCAACTTGGGTGCTTGAAATGTCCTCTTTGAGGACATTGATGATGATTTTAAATCTTTTATTTTCTTGTTGTCATTGTTTACTGTGAACAAGGATCTTTAGCATCTATTTTTAGCATTTTGACAGGTTTTGCATTACTGATTCCTGAATCTATCAATTACAATTATATTGTTTTCTATGTCCTATGTGTTTGTGACAGGAGGGGATGAGGGGCAATGAATATGTATACAGAGCAAAGTGATGGATGGACGGATGGATGAATGGAGGGAAGATTTAGCAATAACGTAGGAATTACAAGTTTTAATCCCCACTAGATAATAAACCCCACAAATATATATTTTTTTGATTAACATAGGAATTCATATTCCTAGTACAGTATATGTCATAGTGGAGACTCAGTATTTTTGGATGAATACATATTTTCTATATCTGTGTACTAGTATCTATGCAACATGTAAAAGAAACAGTCTACGGGAAGTTGCCTTGGGGGAGAGCCTCAGAGGGAAGGAGTAAAATGAGGACAAGGCAGAGAAAAATTGAACTGAAGACAAAGGATTTATTTTTATTTATTTTTTTATTGAAGTAGAGTTGATTTACAATGTTGTGTTGGTTTCAGGTGTACAGCAAAGTGAGTCAGTTATATATATATATACACACACGTCTTTTTCAGATTCTTTTCCGTTAAAAGATATTGAGTCTAGTTCCCTGTGCTATAGAGTAGGACCTTGTTATTTATCTATTTTATATATAGTAGGGTGTATGTGTTAATCCCAGACTCCTAATTTATCCCTCCCCCCTTCCCCTTTGGTAACCATAAGTTTGTTTTCTATGTCTGTGAATCTATTTCTGTTTTATAAACAAGTTCATTTGTGTCATTTTTTAGATTCCACATATAAGTGATATTGTATGATATATATATATATTTTTAATTTAGAAGACAAAGGATTTTTTTGAATTTTTGAATTTTATTTATTTATTTTTACAGCAGGTTCTTATTAGTTATCCATTTTATACATATTAGTGTATATATGTCGAACCCAGTCTCCCAGTTCATCCCACCACCCCCCCTCCAGTTTCCCCCCTTGGTGTCCATACGTTTGTCCTCTACATCTGTGTCTCTATTTCTGACCTGCAAATCAGTTCATCTGTACCATTTTTCTAGGTTCCATATATATGCGTAAATATACGATATTTGTTTTTCTCTTTCTGACTTCCTTCACTCTGTATGACAGTCTCTAGATCCATCCACGGAGAAGACAAAGGATTTTGAAGAGGGAGAGTGACATGAATCTGTCACTTTAAACTCTAAAGCGACCATCCATCAATTTAGGGGCTTTTCTTGGGTTTTACTTTTTCTTTGTTCAATGATGCCTCTTCAAACAGTAAGAAACTGTGCATGCATTTCCTGGGAATGTTTATTGAAGAAAACGAATTCAGAGCGTAAGACAGAACAGACTCTTGGCTGCATATGAACAATTTGTTCCAAAAAATCAGATTTAAATCTTACCGTAGTGATAAAATGAAAAGTTTTCAACATCTGCCTTACTGAGACCCTGGCCTCTTAGGCTTCATCACGGCAATGGCCCCGTGTCCTTTGATGAGGCTGTCAGAACTGGAGGGTTGGGGGGCGTGTGGAGATGACCCCTGCTTGGTGGTGGTGTTCCCATGTCATCACCTCAGAACCACAGAGGGCTGCCAACGGATGCCGTCAGAGTCATTGTAAGAATCCTGAATATCAAAAAAGACATCTTTTTCAGAATGGAGAGCAGCACAAGCCATCCATAGGGAACAGAGCTATAGGCAGCCTGACATATTTTCAAGCTGAAAGCTGCGTAGTGCTTTTTCTTCCTTAAAAATAGGACTTTGCTGTAAAATAAAATGCCACAATCAATCATTGGATTTCACTGTTATAACTTGTTCAGTTCCTTTAAATTAAATTGTGGTTAAAACCTGAAACAGACACACTTTTTTAAATAATAAAATGAAAGTATAAGATTGATGAGAAGAAGAAAGAAGTTGTGATTCTCCCTGCCCTTCCTACCCAACACTGATAACTGTGACAGTGCATTTTCAAGAAGTGATAAGGTGTGTTTTGTCACCTTAATATGCTCAAAAGACATCTTTTCACATCCTGTTTTCTGTGATGTGCTTATTTCTCATAAATTCTTGCCATAGGCTTTTTTTCCCTTGAGAGTATATTATGAAACTGCTGCAATAAAAATACGTTTATCCAGAAATAGATGCACAGACATAGAAAACAAACTTATGGTTACCAAAGGGGAAACGGTGGGTAGGGATGAGTTAGGAGTTTGGGAGGAATTTGGGATTTAGCAGATACACATTACTATACATAAAATAGTTACAAAACAAGGTCCTACTGTATAGCACAGGGAGCTATACTCAATGTCATGTAAAAACCTATAATGGAAGATATATATATCTTCTGTTGCATGATTTTATTGAAGGCTTCATGCCCCTCATTTTCTCTAATCTCTTTTCCTGGATGTGTTGGGTGGATTGATCCTTTCATTTTTTTCTCTTTTCTCCCCTCTTTTATATTTCATTGCCCTTTTTCTTCTTTCGCTCTCTGTCTCTCTCATTCTCTCACACACACACAGACACATACACATACACATGCATGCACACACACACACATCTTTGGCTTTATCTTCCAACCCTTCTCTTGACTTCTTTATTTCTGATATCATGTTTTTATTCTCTGAGGTTCCTTTCTTATTCCCTGAATGCTCCTTTTTGATAATATCTTGTTCCCATTCCATGTGTGCAGTGTATTCTGTGATCTCTGAGTATATTGGTGTATGTGTATGTAAGAAGTTTTCTTCTCCCAGCAATCTTGGTTGCCGCAGACCGGTTGCAGAAAGCTAGAAGTTCCTGGTGGTGAGGGGTAAGGAACTGAAAAGCACCAATATGGGGTCAGAAGGGCCAAGACAACTGATGGTTCAAGGCAAGTTTATTCAAAGAGCATGAATGTATATATAGGTTTAGTACAGAACGAATATTAGACAATAAATCAGTAAACCTTGTATTTCCACATAATTCTGTCGCCACTATCTATGCGTCAGCATGCCTTATGGGCCATTCTTTGGAGATACAGACTTCCCCCTCAGGGCAGCACGTCCTTCTTCTGGGGAACAACCAGGGGCTCTTAGATCCAGAGCAGGCACCTGGAACGAAACTGGCCGCAAGCCATTTTCCTTTTTTACGCTCAATACCGCAGCGTCAGGAGTGCATACCAAGAAAGAGACAAGCAGTTCTCCGGAAAGCAGAAAGCTGAATAAGCTTACAGCTTGGGGGCCACCACACTTGGTTTTTTTTGGGTTTTTTTTTTTTCAGTTTGTTCTTTTTCTCTATGTATTTGTTGTAGTCTCTGTCTTTTGGGTTATAGACTTTCCTCAGATGTTTGGCAATCCTTGTTTGCCAATTCTTATTTAAGAGTCAGGGATGAAAAAGCTGCTTTAGAAGCTCTGAGGACATATGTAGAGCTTGTTGACTGAGAATTGCAGTGTAGAGTGATCCGGTTGGAAGTTTGTTGGGAAACTCTTAGTATCATAATCTTTCATTCTGCCTCATGGGCTGCTCAGATTCCAGTGAGAAGGAGCTTTGGTTTCCTGCCTGAGAGCCTGGTGAAGAAAGATTGGCTTTTTTTGTTTGTTTGTTTTTTTCCCGCTCAGCATAATTCTCTTGAGTTCCACAGAGTTGTTATGTGTATCAAGAGGTAATATAAATGGAATCATACAGTATGTAACCTTTTGAGATTGTCTTTTTTCACTCAGCATAATTCCTTTGTGCTCCACCAAAGTGGCTGCATGTATTCATTTTTATTGCAGAGTAGTATTCTGTGGTATGGAAGAACTGCCGTTTTAACCATTCACCCACTGAAGAACATTTGGATTGTTTCCAGCTTTTGGCTCTTATGAATAAAACTGCTGTGGACTTTAATGTGTAGGTTTTTGTGTGAGCATAAATTTCATTTCCCTGTGAATGCTGAGCAATATGATTACTGGGTAATATGGTAAATGCATGTTTAGTTTCAAAAGAAACTACCAAATGGTTTCCCAGAGTGCAGTGCCATTTTGCACTTCTACCAGTAATGTACAGGTGATCTAGTTTCTCTGTATGTTCTCCAGAGTTTGGTATTTGCTCATGGTTAATTAGGTTGTTTGTTTTTCAGATTGTCCTTTGGTGTCTTATCTATGAATGATTAGCTTAACCCAAGATCACAAAGATTTTATCCTGTTTTCTTCTAGAAGTTTTTTTTTTAACATCTTTATTGGAGTATAATTGCTTTACAATGGTGTGTTAGTTTCTGCTGTATAACAAAGTGAATCAGCTATACGTATACATATATCCCCATATCTCCTCCCTCTTGCGTCTCCCTCCCTCCCACCCTCCCTATCCCACCCCTCTAGGTGGTCACAAAGCACCGAGCTAATCTCCCTGTGCTATGTGGCTGCTTCCAACTAGCTATCTATTTTACATTTGGTAGTGTATATATGCTCATGCCACTCTCTCACTTTGTCCCAGCTTACCCTTCCCCCTCCCCGTGTCCTCAAGTCCATTCTCTAGTAGGTCTGCGTCTTTATTCCCATCTTGTCCCTAGGTTCTTCATGACCATTTTTTTTATTATTATATGTGTTAGCATACGGTATTTGTTTTTCTCTTTCTGACTTACTTCACTCTGTTTGACAGACTCTAGTTCCATCCACTTCACTACAAATAACTCAATTTCCTTTCTTTTTATGACAGTACTACTCCATTGTATATATGTGCCACATCTTCTTTATCCATTCATCTGTCGATGGGCACTTAGGTTGCTTCCATGTTCTGGCTATTGTAGATAGAGCTGCAATGCACATTGTGGTACATGACTCTTTTTGAATTATGGTTTTCTCAGGGTATGTGCCCAGTAGTGGGATTGCTGGGTCTTATGGTAGTTCTATTTTTAGTTTTTTAAGGAACGTCCATACTGTTCTCCATAGTGGCTGTATCAATTTACATTCCCACCAACAGTGCAAGAGTGTTCCGTTTTCTCAACACCCTCTACAGCATTTATTGTTTGTAGATTTTTTGATGATGGCCATTCTGACTGGTGTGAGATGGTATCTCATTGTAGTATTGATGTGCATTTCTCTAATGATTAATGATGTTGAGCATTCTTTCATGTGTTTGTTGGCAAGCTGTATATCTTCTTTGGAGAAATGTCTATTTAGGTCTTCTGCCCATTTTTGGATTGGGTTGTTTGGTTTTTGGTACTGAGCTGCATGAGCTGCTTGTAAATTTTGGAGATTAACCCTTTGTCAGTTGCTTCATTTGCAAATATTTTCTCCCATTCTGAGGGTTGTCTTTTCATCTTGTTAATGGTTTCCTTTGCTGTGCAAAAGCTTTTAAGTTTCCTTAGGTCCCATTTGTTTATTTTTATTTCCATTTCTCTAAGAGGTGGGTCAAAAAGGATCTTGCTGTGATTTATGTCATAGAGTGTTCTGCCTATGTTTTCCTCTAAGAGTTTGATAGTGTCTGGCCTTACATTTAGGTCTTTAATCCATTTTGAGTTCATTTTTTTGTATGGTGCTAGGGAGTGTTCTAATTTCATTCTTTTACATGTAGCTGTCCAGTTTTCCCAGCACCACTTATTGAAGAGGCTGTCTTTTCTCCATTGTATATTCTTGCCTCCTTTATCAAAGATAAGGTGACCATATGTGCATGGGTTTATCTCTGGGCTTTCTATCCTGTTCCATTGATCTGTATTTCTGTTTGTTTTTGTTTTTGTTTTTGTTTTGTTTGTTTTTCAGATTGTCCTTGGTGTCTTATCTACGAATGATTAGCTTAACCCAAGGTCAAAAAGATTTTATCCTGTTTTCTTCTAGAAGTTTTAGAGCTTTAGGTTTTATATCTAGGTCTTGGACCTATTTTGAGTTAATTTTTATATATAGTATAATGCATGGATTAAGGTTCCTTTTTTATTATTAGATATTGAATTGCTTCAGCATCATGTGTTAAAAAAGCTATTCTTTCTCCATAGAATTGCTGCATCTGTCAAAAATCAATTGGCCATATTTTTGAGGGTCTGTTTCTGGACTGTCTATTCTGCTCTGTTGATCTATGTATGGTTTTGCCAATTCCACAGCTTTATAGTGAGACTTGAAGACAGGCTCTGTGAATCTTCCAACTTTCAGCTTCTTTTTAAAAATTATTGTGAGTATTCTAGTTGCTTTACCTCTCCATATACATTTTAGAATCAGCTTATCAACATCTACAAAAATCTTACAAAGATTTCAATTGGGGTTGTAATGAATCTATAGGCCCACTGGGGAGAACTGACATCTTAACACTATTGAGTCTTCTAATCCACAAGCATGGTATAAAATTGCATTTACTAAGGTCGTTTATGATTTCTTTGATCAACGTTTTACCATTTTCAGCACATAGATCTTGAACATATTTTGCTAGATTTATACCTAAGTATTTCCTATTTGTGCTGCTATTATAAGTGGCTGTGCCAGGCATCAATTTGTTTTCCATATCCCAGGTGATATGTTTCAGCTCTTAATCCTCAGAGGCTAGGACATGGTCTAGCGTAGACTAAGAACTTAATAAATATTTGTTGACTATTGGTCTTGATGTTAGACAATTTGAGTTCTATTCCTGGCACTAATCACTGTGATATCTTGGGTAAGACACACAATCTCCCTGAGCCTCATTTCATCCATCTGAAACTAATGCATTGGCGGTGGGGGCGGGGGGTGACCAGAGCTTCAAGATGGCGGAAGAGTAAGACGTGGAGATCACCTTCCTCCCCCCAAATACATCAGAAATACATCTACCTGTGGAACAACTCCTACAGAACACCTACTGAACGCTGGCAGAAGACCTCAGACCTCCCAAAAGGCAAGAAATTCCCCACGTACCTGGGTAGGGCAAAAGAAAAAAGAAAAAACAGAGACAAAAGAATAGGGATGGGACCTGCACAACTGGGAGGGAGCTGTGAAGGAGGAAACGCTTCCACACACTAGGAAGCCCCTTCACGGGCAGAGACTGCGGGTGGCAGAGGGGAAGATTTGGAGACACGGAGAAGAGCGCAGCCACAGGGGTGCGGAGGGCAAAGTGGAGAGATTCCCGCACAGAGGAGTGGTGCCGACCAGCACTCACCAGCCCGAGAGGCTTGTCTGCTCACCCGCCAGGGTGGGCGGTGGCTGGGAGCTCAGGCTCGGGCTTTGGAGGTTGGATCCCAGGGAGAGGACTGGGGTTGGTGGCATGAACACAGCCTGAAAGGGGCTAGTGCGCCACAACTAGCCAGGAGGGAGTCTGGGAAAAAGACTGGAGCTGCCAAAGAGGCAAGAGACTTTTTCTTCCCTTTGTTTCCTGGTGCGTGAGGAGAGGGGATTCAGAGCGCCGCTTAAAGGAGCTCCAGAGATGGGCATGAGCCGCAGCTATCAGCACGGACCCCAGAGACGGGCATGAGACGCTAAGGCTGCTGCTGCAGCCACCAAGAAGCCTGTGAGCAAGCACAGGTCACTATCCACACTGCCCCTCCCGTGAGCCTGTGCAGCCCGCCACTGACAGGGTCCCGTGATCCAGGGAGAACTTCCCCAGGAGAACGCGCGTTGCGCCTCAGGCTGGTGCAACATCACGCTGGCCTCTGCCGCTGCAGGCTCGCCCCGTATCCGTACCCCTCCCTCTCCCTGGCCTGAGTGAGCCAGAGCCCCCGAA
Source organism: Balaenoptera acutorostrata (assembly GCF_949987535.1). Lineage (NCBI taxonomy): Eukaryota > Metazoa > Chordata > Mammalia > Artiodactyla > Balaenopteridae > Balaenoptera > Balaenoptera acutorostrata. The sequence goes on from NC_080067.1 coordinate 7,881,276, forward strand.
TCAGCTGCTCCTTTAACCCTGTTCTGTCTGAGCGAAGAACAAATGCCCTCAGGCGACCTACACACAGAGGCGGGTCCAAATCCAAAGCTGAACACCAGGAGCTGTGTGAACAAAGAAGAGAAAGGGAAATTTCTCCCAACAGCCTCAGGAGCAGCGGATTAAATCTCCACAATCAACTTGATGTACCCTGCATCTGTGGAATACCTGAATAGACAACGAATCATCCCAAATTCAGGAGGTGGACTTTGGGAGCAATGATATATATATATATTTTTTCCCCTTTTTCTCTTTTTGTGAGTGTGTATGTGTATGCTTCTGTGTGTGATTTTGTCTGTATAGCTTTGCTTTTACCATTTGTCCTAAGGTTCTCTCTGTCCTTTTTTTTTTTTAGTATACTTTTTAGCACTCGATATCATTGGTGGATTTGTTTTTTGGTTTGGTTACTCTCTTCTTTCTTTCTTTTTTTTTTATTCTTTAACTTTTTAAAAATAATTAAAAAAAATTTTTTTTATTTTAATAACTTTATGTTATTTTGTTACTTTATTTTATTTTCTTTTATCTTCTTCTTTGTTTCTTTTTTTTTCTCCCTTTTATTCTGAGCCATGTGGATGACAGGCTCTTGGTGCTCCAGACAGGCATCAGGGCTGTGCCTCTGAGGTGGGAGAGACAAGTTCAGGACACTGGTCCTCCAGAGACCTCCCAGCTCCATGTAATATCAAATGGCAAAAATCTCCCAGAGACCTCCATCTCAACGCCAAGACCCAGCTCCACTCAACGTCCAGCAAGCTACAGTGCTGGACACGCTATGCCAAAAAACTAGCAAGACAGGAACACAACCCCATCCATTGAAAGAGAGGCTGCCTAAAATCATAATAAGGCCACAGACACCCCAAAACACACCGCCATACGTGGACGTGCCCACCAGAAAGACAAGATCCAGCCTCATCCACCAGAACACAGGCACTAGTCCCCTCCACCAGGAAGCCTACACAACCCACTGAACCAGCCTTAGCCACTGGGGACAGACACCAAAAACAATGGGAACTACGAACCTGCAGCCTGCGAAAAGGAGACCCCAAACACAGTAAGTTATGCAAAATGAGAAGACAGAGCAACACACAGCAGATGAAGGAGCAAGGCAAAAACCCACCAGACCTAACAAATGAAGAGGAAATAGGCAGTCTACCTGAAAAAGAATTCAGAATAATGATAGTAAAGATGATCCAAAATCTTGGAAATAGAATGGAGAAAATAAAAGAAACATTTAACAAGGACCTAGAAGAACTAAAGAGCAAATAAACAGTGATGAACAACACAATAAATGAAATTTAAAATTCTCCAGAAGGGATCAATAGCAGAATAACTGAGGCAGAAGAACGGATAAGTGACCTACAAGATAAAATAGTGGAAATAACTACTGCAGAGCAGAATAAAGAAAAAAGAATGAAAAGAATTGAGGACAGTCTCAGAGACCTCTGGGACAACATTAAATGCACCAACGTTCGAATTATAGTGGTCCCAGAAGAAGAAGAGAACAAGAAATGGACTGAGAAAATATTTGAAGAGATTATAGTTGAAAACTTCCCTAATATGGGAAAGTAAATAATTAATCAAGTCCTGGAAGCACAGAGAGTCCCATACAGGATAAATCCAAGGAGAAACACACCAAAACATATATTAATCAAACTATCAGAAATTAAATACAAAAAAATTATTAAAAGCAGCAAGGGAAAAACAACAAATAACACACAAGGGAATCCCCATAAGGTTAACAGCTGATCTTTGAGCAGAGCAGAAACTCTGCAAGCCAGAAGGGAGTGGCATGACATATTTAAAGTGATGAAGGAGAAGAACCTACAACCAAGATTACTCTACCCAGGAAGGATCTCATTCAGATTTGACAGAGAAATTAAAACCTTTACAGACAAGCAAAAGCTAAGAGAATTCAGCACCACCAAACCAGCTTTACAACAAATGCTAAAGGAACTTCTCTAGGCAGGAAACACAAGAGAAGGAAAAGACCTCAATAACAAACCCAAAACAATTATGAAAATGATAATAGGAACATACATATCGATAATTACCTTAAATGTAAATGGATTAAATGCTCAAACCAAAAGCCATAGACTGGCTGAATGGATACAAAAACAAGACCCGTATATATGCTGTCTACAAGAGACCCACCTCAGACCTAGGGACACATACAGACTGAAAGTGAGGGGATGGAAAAAGATATTCCATGCAAATGGAAATCAAAATAAAGCTGGAGTAGCAATTCTTATATCAGACAAAATAGACTTTAAAACAAAGACTATTACAAGAGACAAAGAAGGACACTACATAATGATCAAGGGATCAATCCAAGAAGAAGATATAACAATTGTAAATATTTATGCACCCAACATAGGAGCACCTCAATACGTAAGGCAGGTGCTAACAGCCATAAACGGGGAAATAGACAGTAACACAATCATAGTAGGGGACTTTAACACCCCACTTTCACCAATGGACAGATCACCCAAAATGAAAATAAATAAGGAAACACAAGCTTTAAATGATACATTAAACAAGATGGACTCAATTGATATTTATAGGACATTCCATCCAAAAACAACAGAATACACATTCTTCTCAAGTGCTCGTGGAACATTCTCCAGGATAGATCATACTTGGGTCACAAATCAAGCCTTGGTAAATTTAAGAAAATTGAAATTGTATCAAGTATCTTTTCCGACCACAATGCTATGAGACTAGATATCAATTACAGGAAAAAATCTGTAAAAAATACAAACACATGGAAGCTAAACAATACACTACTTAATAACCAAGAGATCACTGAATAAATCAAAGAGGAAATCAAAAAATACCTAGAAACAAATGACAATGAAAACACGATGACCCAAAACCTTTGGGATGCAGCAAAATCAATTCTAAGAGGGAAATTTATAGCAATACAGTCCTACCTTAAGAAACAAGAAACGTCTCAAATAAACAACCTAACCTTACACCTAAAGCAATTAGAGAAAGAAGAACAAAAAAAAACCCCAAAGTTAGCAGAAGGAAAGAAATCATAAAGATCAGATCAGAAATAAATGAAAAAGAAATGAAGGAAATGATAACAAAGATCAATATAACTAAAAGCTGGTTCCTTGAGAAGATGAAAATAATACGTTGGGTCCAGACGATATGCAAGCATATTTGAGTCCTACTTACCCTTTGTGTGTAAGACTGAACCAACTTGACATGAATTGCCAAAGCCTATCTTTCCCCCCCTACTATTCTGGATGACTTATCTGAGCTAAGCAGAAAAATTAGAGGAAAAGTTAAACTTACCACTCCACTTTCCAAATGAATTGAATACTCTTGACATTAAATGTTTAAAACTTTAAAAATGAATATTCATTGGGATTAGTGGGGCACGATGGAAAGAGAAGAAAGTCATGGTGATACCTGCTCTTTCCTCCTCCATTTCACAGCCCTAGGAGTATAATTTAGGGTAGAATATTCTCATAATCTGGGCATCTCCCAGATGGATGTGTCAGGCATTAAATGCTCTGATAATGATCACTCCTATGTAATCAACTTGATTTTATTTGGTACTCCTTAAGTTATAAGAAATCAACAGCAGAAACTAACACACCATCATAAAGCAGTTATACCCCAATAAAGATGTTTAAAAAAATTTACAAGGAATCAGGTTAGTCTTATGAAATCGTGCAAAGTAAAAAGTTATGGCAACCAGAGCAATTCCACTTACCTTCTCCTCTCCATCATCCATGTGAAATACTGCCTGTTTCATTCTTCACTGGCTTCTCAGTCTCAGGTTGTTACAGCAGAAGAAGGGATTTGATTTTCATGGGCTATTACTCCTAAGACTATTTCAGAGAAGTGGTGGCCTAATTTTTATGGGCTTAAATATTTTATCATACTTAGGGAGATAAAATTTGGTAAGGCTGGATTTTAATCACTCTTGTGGTCAGGTCTCACTGATCAGTACAAAAAGTCTTCTCCTTTCATGTACTCAAATTATTTCATTCTAAATTAAAATTTTGATTACCACTGTCATCCTTTTCCAAAGTGAAGATAATTTTAATCAAATTTTTTTCTTTTTAGGAAAAACCTTAAAAAAGAACTTGTCACATTCACTATTAGTATTCCTTCTCTACCTCTGCAGTTAGGATTGTATTTCTACAACTCAATGGAAACTTCTTGCAAAAGTTATCTATAGCTTCATTTTGGTCTTCCTTTATTATAGACTTCTCTGAGTCACTTAAAGCCTTTGGCCACCATTTTTCTTGGTACTTTCTCTTCCCCTGGCTTCCATAACACATCTTAAAATGGTTTTTTTGTTTTTTTGTTTTTTAACCTCTCTGGCTGTTTATTTTCTTTCTCCTTTACTCATTTTGCCTTGGAGTGGCTTTGAAGTTATGAAGAGGAGTGAGTGACCTGGAAGGATTGTTGACCAGAGACCAGTTGGGGGCAGGCAAGGAGCAGTCATGGCAGATGTCAGTAAGAACAAGTGACAAATGAAGACCTTCCCAGTGCTTTGGCACTACATAGCCCTTCTCAGACTATGGGCACAAACACAGCAGAAGTATGAAAGGACCTGAATTGACAGAGGTTAATTTCTCACACCTAGTAGAATGAGAGCTCAAAATAGAAATTAAATTCATTTGTAGAAATAAAGTTATAGCTTGGCAAATCTCAGTTTGTGACCTGAGATTCAAGTTTACCAAATACAGCAGTTTCAAATTGCTCTCTCTTTCATATGTTTTGACCCTGATAATATTATGAAGAAGACAAGTCAATTATGGTTACTTTCCAGAGTTAAGTGACTTTCCCAATGTCCAGGAAATCCAATAGCAATAAGGCAGAAATCAGATTTCAGGGCCTCTGCTCCACAATGCCGTGCTCTTTTCATTAGGCCACATAAACTTAGGGGTTAACTGGTTATTTAATAATAGCAAAAGGAATCTAATGATCTATCATCAGTGAGACTAATGCCAAGTGAGATCCAGAAGGAAAGAAGCTGTACTCAGTAGCATAGAAACTATGTCTATATGAAATACTTTTAAGTCAAACCAGTTGATACAGCCATCAATAGAGCTGATTGCTATGCGATATGAACTGAGTCATCCTACTTTGTCATTTTCATGTGTGAGAATGATTGCCACAGTCTTCAAAAAGAGGAATATTACAAGTTGAAGTTAACCTCTTGTGCAGCTCTTTTCATTTTCCAGGTAAGAGAACAGAAGTCCAGAAAGGTTATGACTCTTGCAAGGTGACAAAACTGGTTACTGGCAGAAACAGAGTCGGGACCCAGGTTTAACATGGTGCATTTTCCCTAAAACTATCTTACTTTGGGGAAACTGAAATGATCAAGTTGTTTCTATTTTGGCTGAGCTACAGAGGCTGAAAGAAGTGCAAGGATATTCAAAGCAGGCCAGATTTACTGTGTCCCGAGCTTCCTGGGCTAGATGTTCCTCCCTGTGTTCTGCTGCCCATTGTCAGAGCATTTCAGTAAGCCTATTAGAGGCTATTTGTGTGATGAACCTTTCCTTGCACAATCTGAATATTTTTAGCTTCTGAAATAAGAGCTTGTCTCAAAGAGCACTGGCTTAGGGTGTGGTGGGTGGTAAATATATTTTCAGTCTATTAGCTTTCAGTTTTCATCATCATTTTCAAATATGTAGTTCTCTGTAAAAGACTTGAAGGTCAAGGCAATTTTTGCCAGCTCTATAAGGAATCCAGGTATCAGATCCATAAAGTGTTCTACTACAGGATGGCCATCTAAATTGCTGGTCTTCCCACTTGCTCATTACTCTTTAATTTTTCTTCTTTTACTAATGCTTTTCGTTACTTTATTTCAACCTCAATTGTTTCTCCTGTTTCTCCTCATCACCACCACCCACAAATTGCATAGCGAGTGTACTTTGTTCCAAACAAGGATACTGTCTTAATTCATCAACCATGTGGTCAATTAATTAGCCTAAATCCTTGAACTCCTGTCAAGTCTTGCTGAGTTGGTAGGTTCTTCTCTGTCCTTCCTTTCCTTTTATGCTTTGTCTTTTTGACTGTGGTTTGGTTAAGTTCCAGTGATGAATAATGTGGTTTTGATGCAGGTTAGAGTGTTTTAAATTGAAATCTGAGCCTATAGTCTCCTTCTGTGTCATACTAAAAAATGTAGGGCTTCCCTGGTGGCACAGTGGTTAAGAATCTGCCTGCCAATGCAGGGGACATGGGTTCAAGCCCTGGTCTGGGAAGATCCCACATGCCACGGGGCAACTAAGCCCATGCACCACAACTACTGAACCTGCGTGCCACAACTACTGAGCCCATGTGCCACAACTACTGAAGCCCGCACGCCTAGAGCCCATGCTTCACAAGAGTAGCCACCACAATGAAGCCTGCACACCACAACAAAGAGTAGCTCCCACTCGCCGCAACTAGAGAAAGCCCACGTGCAGCAATGAAGACCCAACACAGCCAAAAATAAATAAATTAATTTAAAAAAAGAGTTCATTTAAAAAAAATGTATTAACAACATTTAGTCTGCCTTTACCTAGTAATCTACATAATTTCCCAAGACTCAGTTTTAATTATTGAAGTGTTTTAGTGGGGGGGTGGATTTTGGCTGTTATTGCTGAAATTCAGGCACTTAGCCCTAAATTAGGCTTGGTTCTAGTGAATGAGGAGAGTTCAGACCATGTTTAGAAAATGGACCAATCCCTCTGCAGTCATATATGTGAACAAATTGCATGAACTCTGAATTCTGTAAAATTAATCTGAATGAGTGTGGGGTCTTTCACAAGGTCTGTATTACTTTCCTATGTCAGTTTACTCCCAAATACTCAAAAATAGAATATTCTGTGTCTCTTTATGATTCCAAGAGTAAGAATTAACCAAAAACTATCTCCCTAAACTTCTGGATGGCTATCACTTCCTTAATATTTCTGATTTCATTTCCAGTGTAAACATCAGTACTATGATTAATATTTTTCCTCTGCAAAGGGCCTGCTTATCAACAACCAGTGAGACAGATTACAAGTCTGAAAAATGTACTGTTAAAATAACAAAGGTTATTTGTTAACAACTTTAACAGGTTTCAAATCCACCATAAAATCTTTGTTGGGAACCAAATGGGGATGGGCCTCACTCTTGTAGCATATATTGTACAGATATCTTTTGACCTGTTGGAGACACATCAACAGGAAATTAATTTCCCACTTGAAGCTGAGAACAAAGTCATTTATTCTTACTTCTCATCCTTGGAAATAAATGGTCCTCTTGTCCATATTCTTATGTATGGACTTCCCACATCATCAACTGTCTAATTTCATCCTTTTTGTATTATACTTTTCGTTCCTTGCTTCATGAAAGGCAGGTCCATTGGAAGAACTTCGGTGGGGAGGTCAGGTCAGAGACCTAATCACCTTTTTTTTTTTAAACTAATTTTATTATTTTTAAACATATTTCTTTATTTATTTTGGCTGTGCCAGGTCTTAGTTGCGGCACACAGTATCTTTGTTGCAGCATGCAATGATCTTTTAGTTGGACCATGTGGACTTCTTAATTGTGGCCTGCGTGTGGGATCTAGTTCCCCAACCAGGGATTGAATCCGGGCCCCCTGCCTTGGGAGCTCGGAGTCTTACCCACTGGACCACGAGGGAAGTCCCTAATCACCTTTTTTTTTTTTTTTATTAGAGTGTCCATATGGACAGTGAAGCCAAATCTAAAATCTCCGTGTGAATTCCTGGGAAAGTTCTGAGGGAAGGAGCCAACAGCAAAATGATAACGGTGCTTCTTTCTAATGAAAGCCTTTATTTCTTAATCCCTAGAAAGGACAAAGGTCATATCTTAGTTACCAACAACTTAGGTGACTAGGTTTTCTACATTTTGGTAAGATGCAGCTTTACAGGTTGGGAAGAATATTTATTTGGGAATATAGAAATCTAGTCGGTCCTTAGATACGTATTAGCTGTATGACATAAGGTGAATTAATACTCCAGGCCTTTAGATTAGATTACCTCAAAGTTTCCTTATAGCTGTAATGTCCCATGACTATTCTACAAGAGTTGGGAGTATGGGGCCCAGGCAAGAGCATGATGCTTATACAACACCAAACCGAGTAGGTTTGACCAAATAGGCTCAATAAACTTTCTGTGTGTCTAGCTCATTCCCACCTCCTCCATCTAGTCCTGTTTAAAGGAACAAGGTCTCAACAGGACCCTGTAAGTACCTGCAAAACAATTTGCATATGCTATTTAGAGTTCTCCTATTATCATGGTTTTAATTGGAAGGATTACTTCTTACTGAGTCATTCTTTTTGACTTCCAATGGTGGCATTTTTCAATTCTGTTCCTTGAAACGTTTAATAAATGTTCTTCATAAAAAAGTTCTGTAATGAAGTAGATTTAACAAACACTGTATCATGCAGTCCTCTACCAATTCACTTTGTTCTTTGGATACTAAAAGTTCATTGATATCCTTCTGTAAAGATCCCTGCTTAATTTGATTTAGCACAGCATGGTAGGCAGAATAGTTGTCTCCAAGTATGTCCATGTTCTAATCCCCAGAACCTGTTAATATGTTATGTTACATGGCAAGAGAGAATTAAGTTTACAGATGGAATTAAGGCTGCTAATCAGCTGACCTTGAGATGGGAAGATTATCCTGGATTATCTGAGTGGGGCTAATGTAATCAAAGTGTCTATAAAAGTAGAAGATGGAATCAGAAGAGTCAGTTTCAGAGTCAGAGAAAGACTTGACTGGCTGTTGCTGGCCTTGAAGATGGAAGGGGGTGACTACTAGAAGCTAGAGAAGACAAGAAAATGACTCTACCCTAGATCCTCCAAAAGGAACACAGCCCCACTGACACTTTGATTTTAACCCAGAGAAACCCACTTTGGACTTCTGGCCACCAAAACTGTAAAATAATAAATATATGTTGTGTTAACCCACGAAGTTTGTAGTAATTTGTTACAGCAGCCGTAAGATCCTAATACACACAATGTTTTCCAAAGTTATATGATCATGTTGTGTCTTGGGTCTTGTGTGCAAATTTGGGACAAAATCTGGGGGGAATGCTGGTCTCAGCCCTTCATTCTTCTCTAGATTAGCCACATCCAACACAACTTTCTGTAATGATGGAAGTGTTTTATTTCTGTGCTGTTCAATAGGTAACCACAGCTACAGGTAACTACTGTTAGTTCTCAACCAAGGAGCTTCCTGGATATGAACCTGCCCCTGTACACGGAGGGCAAGCAGAGACTGAAGAAAGAGGGGAACACTCCACATTAATAAGCAAGGAAACTTACATCTGAGGCTTCTCTTGGGCATCACAAGACAAGTAGATCTCCCTACCTGCTTGCCAAACCTTAAAAGTTTACACAGAGCCCTTAACTGGGTTCAGTTGCATATACCGTCCAGATGGTCTCAGCAGCACCTTACTCTCTCAAGGCTTCATCCTTGGAACAGCTTCCCCTGTGGGAACGGTGGGCAGAATGTATTTTCCAAGGACAAGGGAGGGGGTCAGGAGCCTCCGATTGTTTGGGTCCAGCTCTCAGGTCAACCAGCGGTCACGTCCTCTTGATGACCTCCTCCAATAGCTACTGAGCATCTGAACTGTGGCTAGTGAAACTGAGGAACTGAAATTTAAATTTTATTTTAATTTTAAATTTCAATAGGTACATGTAGCTAGTGGCTACCATATTGGACAACACATCTTTATTTATTTATTTATTTTAAACATTGTTATTGGAGTATAATTGCTTTACAATGGTGTGTTAGTTTCTGCTGTATAACAAAGTGAATCAGCTATACATATGCATATATCCCCATATCTCCTCCCTCTTGTGTCTCCCTCCCATCCTCCCTATCCCACCCCTCTAGGTGGACACAAAGCACCGAGCTGATCTCCCTGTGCTATGCGGCTGCTTCCCATTAGCTATCTATTTTACATTTGGTAGTGTATATATGTCCATGCCACTCTCTCACTTCATCCCAGCTTACCCTTCCCCCTCCCCATGTCCTCAAGTTCATTCTCTACGTCTGTGTCTTTATTCCTGTCCTGCCCCTAGGTTCTTCAGGACCACTATTTTTTTTAGAGTCCATATATATGTGTTAGCATACAGTATTTGTTTTTCTCCTTCTGACTTACTTCACTCTGTATGACAGACTCTAAGTCCATCCACCTCACTGCAAATAACTCAATTTCATTTCTTTTTATGGCTGAGTAATATTCCATTGTATATATGTGCCACATCTTCTTTATCCATTCATCTGTCGATGGACACTTAGGTTGCTTCCATGTCCTGGCGATTGTAAGTAGTGCTGCAGTGAACATTGTGGTACATGACTCTTTTTGAATTAGGGTTTTCTCAGGGTACATGCCCAGTAGTAAGATTGCTGGGTCATATAGTAGTTCTATTTTTAGCTTTTTGAGGAACCTCCATACTGTTCTCCATAGTGGCTGTATCAATTTACATTCCCACCAACAGTGCAAGAGGGTTCCCTTTTCTCCACACCCTCTGCAGCATTTATTGTTTGTAGATTTTTTATGGGCCATTCTGACTGGTGTGAGGTGATACCTCATTGTAGTTTTGATTTGCATTTCTCTAATGATTAGTGATGTTGAGCATCCTTTCATGTGTTTTTGCAATCTGTATATCTTCTTTGGAGAAATGTCTGTTTAGGTCTTCTGCCCATTTTTGGATTGGGTTGTTTGTTTTTTTGCTACTGAGCTGCATGAGCTGCTTGTAAATTTTGAAGATTAATCCTTTGTCAGTTGCTTCATTTACAAATATTTTCTCCCATTCTGAGGGTTGTCTTTTCGTCATGTAAAGGTTTCCTTTGCTTTGCAAAAGCTTTTGAGTTTCATTAGGCCCCACTTGTTTATTTTTGTTTTTATTTCCATTTCTCTAGGAGGTGGGTCAAAAAGGATCTTGCTGTGATTTATGTCATAGAGTGTTCTGCCTATGTTTTCCTCTAAGAGTTTTAGTGTCTGGCCTTACATTTAGGTCTTTAATCCATTTTGAATTTATTTTTGTGTATGGTGTTAGGGAGTGTTCTAATTTCATTCTTTTACACGTAGCTGTCCAGTTGACAACACAGCTTTAGATCAAAGTTTGCAAATTCAGTTGCCAGGCAGGATATATAAATATGAGAAGCTGATCAAATATAAACAAGACAACAGTGGAAACATTATGATCAATGACACTGACTCTTTGGCCACAGTGTTCCAGAGGTTGACAAGGAATAGTGGAGAATGGGAGGAAAATTGTCCTCAGAGGGTATGCCTTGGCTCAAGGGACAGGGCTACCCTGCTCCTGAAGGTTATTGCAATGAGGGAACAAAGCTTATTATCAGAAATAATTTTTCAAGAGAAGCTGAGAATTTGGATTCTTATCTTAACTACTCTGATTTCTCAAAGTTTCAGATAAAAGCAAGCATAGGTCTGGTGCACACCAACCTGTAGACTTCTAGTTTAGAAGCCCTGAACACAAATGATGCAGAAATGTTTCCATTATTTTAACCCTGGGGCCCTGGCCTAAGGAAGAGGTGTATATCAGCATTCAAGGTAGGGCTGTTGAGTACGGTTGTATAGACTGGGCACTGCTCAAGAAAACACATACCATGAGTCCCCATTGACATGGTCCATATGAAGGATATATATGTTTATTCAGATAGTTTTTCAGCAGATAACAGTAAAGTATTTTGTTCTTAGAAAGCCAGCACATTATGACAACTTTCCAATAGATGGAAGTAAATTGCCTTGAAAAAATTGTTTTTTGCTTGTTTTTTACATACTGTCTGGGCTAGTGGTAACTCTGATAAGGAGAAGTATGAGTTCAAAGGAGAATATGTAAGAAGGCTGAAAATCAGATACAATTCAGCTTTATGAGCCCATTGTTTATAATCTCTAAACTACTTTTTTTGCACATTTATTAAGAGGAAAGGTCCGTATCTTTCCCCAAAGGGTGCCAGACCACTGATACTAGCTGGGTATTCCTACTATGTTCCTCTTCTCAGAGAGCACTCGACTTTGCCCATGACTGCTCTTCACTGCAGTGGCTTATGTAATTGATTTATCTTCAGTCCCAGGACCTGCCAACACAGAACCCTCACAGAGAAGCTGCTCAATAGATTCTTGTTGAAGGAATATTCTTTCTCTCATATTCTAACTACAGGTGTCTTTTTTCTTTCTACTTCTACATGTTTTTTCCCCTCTCAACCCCTCTCTGTTTTTGCCTCTCTTTGACCCTGTTTGCCTCTGAGTCTTTCTCAGTCTCTTTCTTTCTGCCTTCACCTTTCTATCTTTCCTCACTCCTCCTCTCACAGCATCTCCTCATCACCTTCTGAATTGCTTCCATCTCCCTCTTTCACTTTTCTTTCTCACTTTTTACTCTGCTTACTATTTCTAGCTCTACCTTTGATTGTCTCTTCCCCTCAGTGGGGCTTTCAAATCCACAAAATTGAGACAGCAAGAGATGGGACACATTAACCTTAATTTTCCAACTGTTTCATTGTCGGATGCTTTCAGGATTTTCCTCTTTCCAAGGTGTGGATCCAGGTTGGAGAATGAGTGGCAGGTGCTTCCAAATACAGAAATCTTTCTCAAAGCACCAAGGTAAGGCCATTAAAAAAGTCACTGACCTTCAGCCAAAGGAGAGTCCGGTGACAGCTTGCCTCTTCTTATTCTCTCTCTTTTTAATCTTAGGAAATAAGCTAGTTTCATCAAGGTGGAATTTCCTGCTGCAAATGAGAGTCAAACAGCTGCTTATTTTAGTTTCCATGGCGTCCACTCTTCTTGGGTCAGAAGAAGCTTTGGGGGAGATGAGTCTGGCTGTAACATCCCACCAGCCCAGCCGGAGAAGACAGTAGGGATGAGAATGTGTAAATAAGGAAAGAAAGCTGGCTATGCCTTGCTTGCTTTCAGCCTTGCTTTCAGATTCTCAGCAGTGAAGAAGCTGCCCTACCTGACACAACCTACTTTGCTTTGAATTATTCTGGACCGGGTTGCATGGACCAGCCACAGGCGTTCAAGGGAAAGGCTTACTTAGTTTCTCTTCAGGCTGTCTCAAAAATTTAGAATGTTTTAGAAGCAAATGTTCTTCATTTGCAATTAGACACCCATCATTCTGGCATCATATTTATGCTTGGGCTCAGATGTATGGCTGGCACTGCCGACTATAATTAAAAGGTCCCAGAGTCCCCTTTCTCTGGTGAGGTAGGTGCAAATCAGCTAGTCATAGCAACTGAACTTGGAAGAAAGTGTGTTTGCAGGAGGTACCAAGGTCTTTTGCTGTTTTGTAAATTACAAAAGGAACTAGTTCTTGGTCATCTAGGGGATGTCTTGTTTAAATCATGATTGAGTTTGCAAGAGGGTCTTTCATCTGATCACTGCCTCAAGTTGGCCTCAATGCTTTCCTTGTAACCAGCCAAACGACTTCTTTCCTTGGTTAATCAAAACTCTTGCCTTGAAAAGATACATGCAGCCCAATGTTCATAGCAGCACTATTTACAATAGTCAAGACATGAAAGCAACCTAAATGTCCACTGACAGATGAATGGATAAAGAAGATGTGGTATGTGTGTATACACACACACACACACACACAATGGAATATTACTCAGCCATAAAAAAGAATGAAAAATGCCATTTGCAGCAACATGTATGGATCTAGAGATTATCATACTAAGCGAAATAAGTCAGACAGAGAAAGACAAATATCATATGATATCACTTATATGTGGAATCTAAAACAATGATACAAATGAACTTATTTACAAAACAAATAGACTCACAGACATAGAAAACAAACTTGGTTACCAAAGGGGATAGGGGGGAGGGATAAATTAGGAGTTGGGGATTAACAGATACACACTACTATATATAAAGTAGAAAAACAACAAGGTCCTACTGTATGGCACAGGAAACTATATTCAATATCTTACAATAACCTATAATGGCAAAGAATCTGAAAAAGAATATATATTATGTTATATTATATTTATAAAACGGAACCGTTTACTGTATACCTGAAACTAATACAACATTGTAAATCAACTATACTTCAAAAAAAAAAAGTGCACGCACACACACGCACGCACACACACACACACACAACTCTTGCCTTGCCTTACATTTGACTTAGCAAAGCTGGAGATTCGGGAGGTAAACACATATGCTGTCCTTCACTCCTTCTGCCTCAGCCCTGCTGGCCTTTTTTATTCCCTTGAATTCCCCACATCCCACATTTCTTCCTGCCACTGCTGTCTTTTTTTTTTTTTTTTCTTTTCCTGGAATGCTCCTTCTTATTGTCTTACTACTTCCCTTCTGCTCAGCCCTTAGCTCTCCCCAGGGGTCGCTCCCTCAGAGAAACCTTCACTGACTTCCTGTCTACTAGAGCATGACAATAACCTTCCAAATATAGGACTTCACATGATATAAGCTCTCCTTCATAGATTTGTCCAGGTTGTGATTCAATATTTCTTTCCATGATCACTTGATTAATGTCTGTCTCTCTTACTAGACTGTATGCTCCCCAGATACAGGGGCTGGTTTTTGTTACTTTGCATCTGCAGTGTTTGGCAGTGAACTTAACACATGGTGAGCACTGAATAAATATTTGTTGAGTGAATAAATGGATGGATGAACTATAGCACTGCAATGTCATCATAATGAATCACCTTAGCCACGATCCTGGTTTGTTATCATTTAGTAACTGCAGGGAACAACTTAGCAAGTAGGCACAGGCCAATAGGACCCAGAGAGAGAGAAATCTTTCTGGTGGGGGTAGGGATACTCCCAAGGGCCATAAGAAGCAACCCTGAGAGGAAAAGGAAAAGGGAGAGGGTCCAAGAAAGAAAGTGCAGTGGCTCTGGTGAAACCAATTGAATTCCTCCCCACTGATAGGGTTAGTTATAGTTAGCTGCCACTGGTTGAGAGCTTCTAAGGACCCAGAATCACTGCATATCTGATGTGGATTTTGAGAAGGAAGCAATTATAGCAGCTTGGAGTGCAAACCTCCAGGAAAGAGGCTCACAGAGGCAGTGAAAATGGATCAAGTGTGGTGTGAGGATGGATCAGGGCTATCTGACCACATTCAACGTTTCCTACATTCTGTATGTAAGGGCTACCAAGTGTGGATAAAACCTATTAGAGATTGCAGTGGGAGACTGATGCAAAGTCACAGTGAAATTGGAAAATATTCATAGTGACAGCACTGGGGTCAAGTATCCGGGGGCAGCAAGAGTATCCCGTGGTTGTGGCCGCAATAACAGCATCCTAATCAGACTCTTCGTGTAATAAAGTATTGGACTGAGAGGAGTGTCCCTTGGTTCTTAACCGTTTTTGAGTCTGCTTTTTCAGTCTTCCTGCTGGGGCTGGGATTTACTATTACATGATATGCATGGGTTTTTTGGGTCATTGTGTGTTGTGTGAGAAGTGACTTATTAATAAGGTGAACATGAAAGCTTGAATAAGGACTACTGCAACTTTAAGAATGGTGAGTAGAATAAGAATAATAAATGCAACGAGGGCTGTGGTAATACTAATGCTTATTAGGGCTAGGGTTGCTCCTCTGATTAGGTGGATTAATAGGTGACCATCTGTAATATTAGCTGTTAGCCATATATCCAGGACTATTGATTGAATAAGTAAGCTAATAGTTTCAATAATTACTGGCATGGGGATAAGGGGAATTGGTATTCCTTGTGGTAGAGTGGGCCAGAGATGCTTTTGTTTTATGGTGGAAGCCGGTGATCACAACTCCTGCTCATAAAGGAATTGCTATAACTAAATTTCTTGAAAGTTGTTTCGTGGGCATAAATGAGTGTGGTAAGAGACCTAGCAAGTTTGCTGAGCCAATAAATAAGATTACTGACATGAGATTTAGTGTTCAAGTTTGTCCTTTATAGTTGTGGATAGCCATTATCTGTTTTGATGTGAGTTGAACTCATCACTGTTGAATAGAGATTGTGCAGTTATAAATCATTTGGTTGTGTGTGGGCAATAGAAAGCTTGGAAGTATAATGACTAAAATGACAATAGGTAATCTTATTATTGTTGGGGTGATGAAAGAGGCAAATACATTTTTATTCATTTTGTTTCTCAAGGGGCAGAGTGTTTTGGTGTTTTAGTTGATTTTAGTTTTAGAACTGAAGGATAAGTATATTTTGAAATTTTTCGGTTGAGATACAATAAATAGAACTAGAATTATTGATATAGTAGTGATAAATCATGTTGATGTATCTAGTTGTGACATGTTATTAAGGGAGGTTTTAACTCCCAGTCTTTAACTTAAAAGGTTAATAATATTCAGCTTCTTAATGAACTTATAGTATGGATGCAGATCATGTCTCAAAGCATTTTAGAAGGTTATTAGGTAACCTTCCTGTTAACCTCCCAGTAAATTATTTTTCTATTTACACAGAATCAATCCCTATTGCTTACAAGCAGGAAATGTTGGACTGCCATATGAAATGTGACACAAAATGCCAGGAAAATCTCTCTCTGGTGTACTTTCTGAACAAACACCAGTCAAACCAAATGCCATGTCCTGCCATGGCCAGAGGTGGGAAGGTGTGGGTGCTCTTGGCAGATCAGCAAAGCCTCAGCAACCGGGGATTCCAGAACGAGCCCTTTGTGGTGCAGGGTTTCCTCTGTGGGATGATAGTTCTCATGGATATGCATCTTCTTGAGACCTACCTTTCTGCTAGATTGCCGGAGCCCCCAGACTCCTGGTTCCCAGAGCTGAAAAGGATAATCTAATTCAGTGGTTTTCAAATGGGGCATTTTTACCCCCTAGGTGACATTAGACAATGCCAAGAGATATTTTTGATGTCACAGTTGAGGAGAGGGTTGTTAGTGAGTAGAGGCCAAAGATGCTGCCAAACATCCCACAAGGCACAGGAAAGCCCCCCCCCCAAAACAAAGACGTATCTAGCCAAAATGTCAATGCGTCACTGTTGAGAAATCCTGATCTAAATAATGTGTCTGAGACTCTCTTTTTTCTCAGGAGTCTCGTATTGGAAAAAATCTTGTATTGGAAAAATGTTAGCGTCATATTTTGAGGTAGTGTATAGAACTGCATAGTCCAGTGGAGTATTGATTAGCTACGTATAGCTATTGAGCACTTGAGATATGACTAGTTTGAACTGAGGTGTGCATGTGTAAAACACACATTACAGATTTTGGATATAAGCTATCCTGCTCATATTGAAAAGAACAGAAGCTAAAAGGAATAATCTTTCACTTATTCTTTAATTCCTCCATCCAATAGACATTTTTGAACACGTGCTATATGCTAATCATTGGGCATGTTAAACATAAGTACCACTTCCTTTGTGAAGAGCTCATAATCTATTGAAAAAGTCAAAGAGTTAAGGAAAGAGGGTGCAGAAAAGTGTGTACGTTAGTGTTTGTATAGAGGAAAGCGTGATTAGCTGCCTAGATGAGCCAGGGACCATGCCTGTAGGGAGGTGATGAAGTTTTATTGGGATCTGTTCTTCCACACCTTTGAGGATGTGTAGTTCCCTCTTCTGCATCTTACCAACTGGAATGTTAGTCTTCACCTCTCTACCAGCTAACACCCTTCCTGTCTTGAGCTGAATAACTGAGCCCTAGCTAGACCACTGTAGCTCAAAGCCATCCTTTGTGATTTTGAACTTTTAACAGTCTTGATTTGTTGCTCCCCATAGGTACTTGATAAGGTAGTTCTTGCCAGGGCTCTCTTGTTCTATTGTAAACTACACGAAGCACTGAAACAGAAGTACACAAATATGTTTGTTCAATGCAAGAATGACCATCCCAGAAAGTCTCATTAAATTAAGTCCTGCCTATAGATCTTTCTGGGATTTATAGGACAATATGGCAATACACAGGCTCCGTATAGACTTCTTCACTAAATGATCCAGCTGTTCACTGTCTCTCCTCTGGCCTTTGCCCTTGACGTTCCCTTTGCATTTTCCACATTGCCCTTTGCATGCATAACTCCTGTTTAGCTTTTGGTCTCAGTTTCAATGCCATTTCATTTGGTAAGCCACCTCTGACAACTGCCACCCTAAAAGATTATGTTCTCCTTTTCCCAAGGCACTGTTTGTGCTTCTACATTAACTCAGTTCAATGTCCCATCTTCTTCATTAGACCATGAGCTCCAAGTGGCAGTATCTGTGTCTCATTTGCTCACTGCTACAAATATTCTTAGCATCCAGCCCCAAGTGTGACACATAGTATGTCTTAGAAGCAGTGAGTGTTAAGTCCGCAGAAGCAGACACCGGGGTGAGGACCGTGTGCAGGTGATTTTATTAGAAAGTGTTCCCAGGAGAAAGAGAGTGGGGGGAACGGGGCAGGGCGGGGGGAAGGTGAACAAGGGTGTAGTTTCAGGTGATGACCCACCTGACGTGAGGATGAGGCGAGCCTCATTCTGATCTCCCTGAGACCTCTGAATCTTTTTTTCTTTTGGCCGTGCCATGCCGAACCACTGGACCGCCAGGGAATTCCCAGAGCTCTGAATCTTACACCTTGAGAGCTATGGAGAATAAATTGAGAACTTTCAATATATGCCTACTAATATTTCTGGAGGAAGAGAATGAAGAGAAGGTTGAGGTGAGGAAATAAGATTTGAAACACTAATGGCAGAATGAAAGACAGATATGGGTTTTTTAAAAAAAATTATTTATTTAATTTATTTATTTTTAGCTGCATTGGGTCTTCATTGCTGCACGTGGGCTTTCTCTAGTTGTAGTGAGCGGGGGCTACTCTTCATTGTGGTGCCTGGGCTTCTTATTGTGGTGGCTTCTCTTGTTGCAGAGCACGGGCTCTAGGCACACAGGCTTCAGTAGTTGTGGCATGTGGGCTCCGTAGTTGTGGCTCGCAGGCTCTAGAGCGCAGGTTCAGTAGTTGTGCTGCACGGGCTTAGTTGCTCTGCAGCATGTGGGATCTTCCCGGACCAGGGCTCGAACCCGTGTCCCCTGCATTGTCAGGCAGATTCTTAACCACTGCGCCACCAGGGAAGCCCCAGATATGAGTATTGAGAATTGAAGGGCACGCTGAATACTGGCTAAAATAAAAACCCCCACACCTGATACTTGATAGTGAAATGGCAGAATATCAAGAGTAGAAAATATATTCTTAAAAGTGCCATAGAGAAAAAACTATCTAGAATATCAAATAGTGAGACAGCCAACTTCATATCATTAATGGGAGTTGCCAAAAACAAGAATGGAATATCTTCAAAGTAGTGAGGGAAAATAACTGATGACATATTTTTATATCCAGCTAGATTATCATGAAAGAGGGAGAAGAGGGTAAAAAAAACATTTCAGGCATACAGTGACTATGAGTGTTTTCCAGCCATAGCCTTTTACTGTAAGAAATATTAAATAGTTTTCTCCAGGAAGATGAAAATTAAACCCTGAGGGGAATGAGATACAAGATATTAAATATTTGTGCACAGAAATTTAGTGTGAATTTTTTATAGTTTTCATTAACTATTGGATGTAAAAATAATGCAGAACAAATATTATATGTGAATAAAAAGGAAAAGAGTTATATTCTAGGTAGCAATGACAATGTGGGCACATTGTTCTGTGGAAAGTTAAAGGGTGTTAAGGTCAATGTCATTTTCAGGAGGAAGAAAGAAATCTTGAATAGCTTCAAATTTAGAAAAATGAAGACCCAAATAAGTATGTTAAACAATTTAAGAGTAACCTCTATTTTTCTCCAGAAGAGGGGGAAAAAAGGAAGTATCCAAACATTTATTTTTTTTATGACTTTTTTTTTTTAATTTTTATTTATTTATTTATTTATTTATTTATTTATTTATTTATGACTGTGTTGGGTCTTCGTTTCTGTGTGAGGGCTTTCTCTCGTTGCGGCACGCGGGGGCCACTCTTCATCGCGGTGCGCGGGCCTCTCACTATCGCGGCCTCTCGTTGCGGAGAACAGGCTCCAGACGCGCAGGCTCAGTAATTGTGGCGCACGGGCTTAGTTGCTCCGCGGCATGTGGGATCTTCCCAGACCAGGGCTCGAACCCCTGTCCCCTGCATTGGCAGGCAGATTCTCAACCACTGCGCCACCAGGGAAGCCCCCAAACATTTATTAATCCAACAAAATGCAGCCAAAGAGATAGTAGGTGACAAAAAAGATGGTAGAAAAAGAGAGTATAGTTTACAGCCTGATACTTACTGATTCCTCTGGTGGCATCTTCAAGTCTTTCTCAGTTTTGCCTGTGAAACTAGAAATAAAGATCACATGATCTCACATATCACCATGTTGTTAATCATCCTGATAGGCCGTTGACTCTGGTCTCTGGGGAGAATGCTCTAGCGTCTCTTCATAATCCTACTCAGAGATGCACTGTCAGTTTTCACTCCTCAGTGGAATCTGAAATTAAGACTCAAGAACTTGGTGGAAGTGACATATACTTCTTCATCTGCCTTTCTTTTCCATCTCCCACCTCTCTCCCTGGGATCTGCAATCAGGTTCCTGCGAAAGCACTGCAAATTAATCCCCTGGAGGGACATATTCTTTGAAGCCCAAATCAAATCACATGATTTGAAAAGTGGTTCCTATATGGGAATATGGAATCATGTATTCTTAGTAGAGATGAAAAGAGAACAATATTGGACATATGGTCATCATAAACTACAGGGAGAAAACAAAAGTATATTATGTTGTTAATATGAAAGAGATAAAACATACCTAATTTTCTGGATGATCAATAAACTTATTGAACTGTTGTATGACCAGTTTTCCAGCCTACTGTACTAGGTACTGTAGAGATACATTTACCCATATATATGACTTTCATCTCATCATACTATTTAATATATCACTTAATTGAAAAATTGATATTCTTTTTAAACTAGAAAAATTGTAATTCATTATGTTTTACTGATTATAAAATTAAGCATGTTTTGGAGAAATCTGGATAGAACAGAAGAGTTAATAAACATACTACTACTTGAGATAACTACTAGTAACATCTTGGTATAGTTTTTCTTTCAGTCTTTTATTTAAGTACTTGAAAAAAATGTTGGCTCTCCCTTTTCTTAAAAACATTTAATCTTCAGTGGCTTTCTGCATTATTCTTGGAGTCCCTAGAAACAAGCATATAGTAAGCACTCGATGAATGAATGGATAGATGCATGAAGGAATGGAGTCATGAGTAAATGAATACATATGTGAATGATATTCATCAGGGGGAAAACCATTTATTCAAATTCAGGGCTCAATTACAGAGATGCTAGTGCACAAAGGATGAAAAGGGAATACATTATGAAGGTAGGTTATGGGTGGAGTAATATAAATTCCAAGAAATAGCAGTGTATGTTTTACTGTGAAAAATGACAGCCATCAATCCCAAATACAGAATTCATACTTTGGGGGAAAAAATGGAATGATTTTCATATGACTACTAATGGCATCTATGTCATCTTCATGCATCTCAGCCTGTGGAATTTCAAACAACATATGCCAACAAATGTAGCTATAATTGGGGAGTTTCCCCATTCTGTGCAATTATTGTTCACTTTACATTATAAAATGACACCATTATACATAATATCAAGGACGCTTGAGTTAAGCTGGGCTTCTCAGATTTTTTCCCCCCAAGCTTCACTGAGAGCTAACTGACATAAAACATTGTGTAAGTTTAAGATGTGCAACATAATGATTTGAAATATGTGCATATTGGTTTTTTTAAACTTATTTATTTTGGGCTGTGTTGGGTCTTTGTTGCTGCATGTGGTCTTTCTCTAGTTGCAGTGAGCGGGGGCTACTCTTTGTTGCAGTGCACGGGCTTCTCATTGCAGTGGCTTCTCTTGTTGCAGAGCACAAGATCTAGGTGAGCAGGCTTCAGTAGTTGTGGCTCGTGAGCTCTAGAGCGCAGGCTCAGTAGTTGTGGCGCACGGGCTTAGTTGCTCCGCGGCATGTGGGACCTTCCCAGACCAGGGCTTGAACCCATGTTCCCTGCAATGGCAGGCAGATTCTTAACCACTGCGCCACCAGGGAAGCCTGAAATATGTGTATAGTGTGAAATGATTAGCACAGTAAATTTAGTTAATATATCATCACCTCACGTATTTACATTTGTATGTGTGTAGTGAGAACTTTTAACATCCACTGTTTAGCATTTTCAAGTATACAATATAGTATTCTTAACTGTAGTCACCATGCTGTACCTTACATCCCCAGAACTTATTCATCTCATAACAGGAAGTTTGTACCCTTTGACCACCTTCACCCATTTCTGCCCCATCCCTACTCCCCAGCCCTGGCAACCACCCGTCTGCTCTCTGTTTCTATGAGTTTGGTTTTTTAGATTCCACATATAAGTGAATTTATACAGTATGTTTCTTTCTCTGTCTTGTTTCACTTAGCATAAAACTCTCAAGGTTCATCCATGTTGTTGCAAATGGCAGGATTTCTTCTTTTTATAACCGAATACAATTCCATTTTGCACACACACACGTACACACACTCACACGTACACACACACACACACCTAAAATGTATCTTCTTTATCCACTCATCCATTGATGGACCCTTAAGTTGTTTCCATGTCTTGGCTACTGTAAGTAATGCTGCAATGAACATGGGGCTGCAGATAATTCTTCAAGATAGTGATTTCATTTCCACTGAATATATACTAAGAAGTGGGATTGCTGGATCATATGGTAGTTCTATTTTCATTATTTTGAGAAGCCCCCATATTGTTTTCTGTAGTGGCTCTACCAATTTACATTCCTACTCTCAGTGCACAAGGGTTCCCTGTTATACACTTAGCCAGCACTTATCTCTTGTCTTTTGAATGACAGCCATTCTAACAGGTCTGAGTTGATATTTCATTGTGGTTTTTATTTGCATCTCTCTGATGATTAATGTTGTCGAGCACCTTTTCATGTACCTTTAGGCATTTTGAAAATCTTCTTTGGAATAATGTTGTTTCAGGTCCTTTACCAATTTTTATTTTATTTATTTATTTTATATATGATTCATATATTTATTAAATTCTTAAATTAACAGAATCAATTTTTTCATTAAGTTGGCACCTAGCCCAGTGTTCTTTTTTTTCTTTTTTAACATCTTTATTGGAGTATAATTGCTTTACAATGGTGTGTTAGTTTCTGCTGTATAACAAAGTGAACCAGCTATACATATACATATATCCCCATATCTACTCCCTCTTGTATCTCCCTCTCACACTCCCTATCCCACCCCTTTACCCATTTTTAAAATGAACTTTTTTTGATACTGAGTTACATATATTCCTTTTATAATATGGATATTAACCCCTTATCCGATATGTGCTTTGCAAATATTTTCTCCTCTCTCTTTTTTCCTTGATTAGATTAGGTAAAGATTTGTCATTTAAAATAATCTTCTCAAAGAACCAACTCGTAGTTTTTTTTTGTTTGCTTTTGTTTTTAAATGTGGTAACTGTGACTGAGAAATTAAACTTTAATTTGATTTAATTTTAATTAATCTAAATAGTCACATTTTATTTTATCTTATTTTTTATTTATTTTTTTAAAATTTATTTATTTATTTATTTATGGCTGTGTTGGGTCTTCATTTCTGTGCGAGGGCTTTCTCTAGTTGTGGCAAGCGGGGGCCACTCCTCATCGCGATGCACGGACCTCTCACCATCGCGGCCTCTCTTGTTGAGGAGCACAGGCTTCAGACGCGCAGGCTCAGTAATTGTGGCTCACGGGCCCAGTTGCTCCGCGGCATGTGGGATCTTCCCAGAGCAGGGCTCAAACCCGTGTCCCCTGCATTGGCAGGCAGATTCTCAACCACTGCGCCACCAGGGAAGCCCCAACTCGTAGTTTTTTTAATCTTTTCTATTATTTTCCTGTTTTCTATTGTATTTATTTCTGCTCTAATCTTTATTATTTCCTTTCTTCTGCTAACTTTGGGCTTAGTTTGTTCTTTTTTTTTTCTAGTTCCATGAGGTGAAAAGTTAGGTTGTTCATTTGAGATTTTCCTTTTTGATGTATTGATTTCTTACTGTAAACTTCCCTCTTAGTACTGCTTTTGATGCATCCCATAAGTTTTGTTATATTGTGTTTTCATTTTTGTTTGTCAAGATATTTCTTAAAAATTTACTATTGATTTTTTTCTTTGATCCATTGGTTGTTCAGGAATGTACTGTTTAATTTCCTTAAATCCATGTATTTGTGAATTTTCTGACTCTTCTCCTGTTATTTATTTCTAGTTTTTTACCATTATGTTCAGAACAGATACTTTATGTAATTTCCATCTCCTTGAATATGTTTAGACTTATTTTGTTGCTTTATATATAATATCCTAGCAAATGTTCTGTGTGTACTCAGGGAAAATGTGTATTCTGCTGATGTTGGATAGAATGTTCTATATATGTCTTTTATGTTCATTTGGTCTGTAGTTTAAATCCACTGTTTCCTTATTGATTCTCTGTCTGGATGATCTATCCATTGCTGAGAGTGTGATATTAAAGTCCCCAACTATTATTGTATTGCTGTTTGTTTTTCCTTTTAGTTTTTTTGATATTTGTTTTATATATTTACATGCTCCAATGTTGGGTGTATAAATATTTATACTTGTTATTTCTTCCTGATGGATTGACCTCTGTATCATTACGTAAGACCTTTTTTTGTCCCTTTCAATCATTTTTAGCTTAAAGTCTAAAGATGTAAGCATAGCTATCTCTGCTTTCTTTTGATTACTATTTGCTTGAATTCTCTTTTTTCATCCCTTCACTTTCAGTCTATGAGTTTCCTTAAAGCTAGAGTGAGTTCCTTATAGGCAGCTTATTGTTGGATCTTGTTCTTTTTATCCATTCAGCAATTCTACATCTTTTTATTGGATAACGTAATCCATTTATGTTTAAAGTAATTATTGATAAGTAAGGACATAACTATTGTCATTTTTGTATTTGTTTTCTGACATTTTACCTTGCTTCCTCTCTCACTGTCTTATTTTCTGATTTGATTACCTTCTGCAGTGGTATGCTTTGAATCCTTTATCATAATCTTTTGTATATTTACTACACATTTTTCCTTTGTGGTTACCATGAGGCTTAGGTAATATAGCTTATATTTATATATAACATTCTATTTTAAGGTGGTAACAACTTAACTTTGATAGCATACAGAAACATTATACTTATACTTCCTCTTCCCTCACATACAAGGTTATTGATGTTACAGTTTACATCTTTTTTGTATTGTGTATCCAATACCAAAATTATTGTAGTTATGGTTAATTTTAACATGTTTGTTTTTTAACTTCTCAACTAGAGTTGAAAGTGATTTCCATACAACCATTCAATATTAGAGAATCTGAGTTTGCCTATATGTTTACCATTCCTAATGTGTTTTATACATTCATGTTTTATGATGTTAATTAGCATCCTTTTATTTCCACTTGAAGATCAGCCTTTAGCATTTCTTGGAAGAGAGGTCTAGTGGTGATGAACTCCCTCAGCTTTTCTTTGTTCAGGAAAGTCTTTATTTCTCCTTTATTTCTGAAGAAGTTTTGTTGGGCATAGGATTCTTGGTTGATAGCCTTTTTCTCTTAATATTTTGACTATACAATCCCAATCTCTCCTGGCCTGCAAAGTTTCTGTTAAGAAATCCATAGTCATATGAGGAGTCCCTTATATGTAATGAGTCACTTTTCTCTTGCTACTTTCATAATTGTCTTTGACTTTTGACAACTTAATTATGTTTCTTAGTGTACTCCATTTTGGGCTCAACCTATTTGGGGTATTTTGGGCCTCGTGAATGTGGATGTCCATTTCTTTCCCCATGCTTGGGAAGTTTTCAGCTATTATTGCTTTAATAGACTTTCTGTCTCTTTCCTTCTCTTCTCCTTTAGGTAGTTAGCTAAGGTCCTAGAACAATACTATGAAATCTTAACAACAGTGATTTGTTTTTTAATACATCTTTATCAGAGTATAATTGCTTCACAATGCTGTGTTAGTTTCTGTTGTACAACAACGTGAATCAGCCATATGCATACATATATCCCCATCTCCCCTCCCTCTTCAGCTTCCCTCCCAACCACCCTATCCCACCCGTCTAGGTCATCACAAAGCACTGAGCTGATCTCCCTGTGCTATGCTGCTGCTTATGCTGCTGCTTCCCACTAGCTATCTATTTTACATTTGGTAGTGTATATATGTCAGTGCTTCTCTCACTTCACCCCAGCTTCCCCATGTCTACCCTGTGCCCTCAAGACCATTCTCTATGTCTGTGTTTTTATTCCTGCCCTGCCACTAGGTTCATCAGTACCATATTTTTTTTTTAGATTCCATACATATGCGTTAGCATACGGTATTTGTTTTTCTCTTTCTGACTTCCTTCACTCTGCATGACAGACTCTAGGTCCATCCACCTCACTACAAATAACTCAATTTTGTTTCTTTTTATGGCTGAGTAATATTCTGTTGTACATATGTGCCACATCTTCTTGATCCATTCATCTGTCAATGGACATTTAGATTGCTTCTATGTCCTGGCTATTGTAAATAGTGCTGCTATGAACATTGTGGTACATGTCTCTTTTTGAATTACTGTATTCTCAGGGTATATGCCCAGTAGTGGGATAGCTGGGTCGTATGGTAGTTCTATTTTTAGTTTTTAAAGGAACCTCCATACTGTTCTCCATAGTGGCTGTATCAATTTACATTCCCACCAACAGTGCAGGAGGGTTCCCTTTTCACCACATCCTCTCCAGCATTTATTTTTTCTAGATTTTTTGATAATGGCCATTCTGACTGGTGTGAGGTGATACCTCACTCTAGTTTTGATTTGCATTTCTCTAATAATTAGTGATGTCGAGCAGCTTTTCATGTGCCTCTTGGCCATCTGCATGTCTTCTTTTGTGAAATGTCTATTTAGGTCTTCTGTCCATTTTTTAATTGGGTTCTTTGTTTTTCTGATGTTGAGTTCCATGAACTGTTTGTATATTTTGGAGATTAATCCTTTGTCCATTGTTTCATTTGCAAATATTTTCTCCCATTCTGACGGTTGTCTTTTTGTCTTGTTTATGGTTTCCTTTGCTATGCAAAAGCTTTTAAGGTTAATTAGGTCCCATTTGTTTATTTTTGTTTTTATTTTCATTACTCTAAGAGGTGGGTCAAAAAAGATCTTTCTGTGGTTTATGTCAAAGAGTGTTTTTCCGCTCCCAGGCCAGGCTCCCCACCCTCCAACACACCCTCCAGGCTGCACTGACACTGGGGGCATAGGTAAGAGACTAGGGGTGAGCAGGAGAGGCAGGCAGGGGTGGGGGGAAGCCCTCCAGGACCAGAGGAGCAGGAGAGGCACAGAGGGCATTTGCCCCACCCACTCAGCCCGGGAAGCCTGCTGAGACAAGAGGCATGCCTGGCCCCTTCTGTTCCATTGAGCCTAAGCCCCCTCCACACCCCCCACCACAGGGCCTTTTCCAGCCCTGTGGGTCCTAAACGTAGGCCCCGCCCACCGCCTAAACACCGCCCCTAAGCCCCGCCCCCCACAGTCAAGGCCGTTTCTGGCTTTTTATTTCCTCCTCTTTTTTACAATTGTGGTTCTGTTTCACCTTCCAGTTGCTGTTTCATCTGTATTTTAATTTTTATATTCTTTCTAACAGATCTGTTAATTTCCTAGTCTGATTTTATTTTTTACTCTTTGTTATTCTTCTCCATTTATTTTTATTTATTTATTTTTTTGCCACCCCACAGCGGCTCCTGGCATCTCGGTGTATGAGCTGTGGATTGGGCCGAAGCTTCTGTGGTGGGAGCTCCGAGTCTGAACCACTGGACTAACAGAGAACCTCAGACCCCAGGGAATATTTATTGGAGTGAGGTCTCCTGGAGGTCCTCATCTCAGCACCAAAACCCAGCTTTACCCAACAGCCTACAAACACCAGTGCTGGAAGCCTCAGGCCAAACAACCAGTAAGACAGGAACACAATCCCACCCATCTAAAAAAAAAAAAGAAAAGAAAAAGAGACAGCAAAAAAATATGTCACAGATAAACAAGGTTAAAACCTACAAGACCAAATAAATGAAGAGGAAATAGACAATCTACCTGAAAAAGAATTCAGAGTGATGATAGTGAAGTTGATGCAGAATCTTGGAAATAGAACGGAGGCACGGATTGAGTAAATACAAGAAATGTTTAACAAAGATCTAGAAGAACTAAAGAACAAACAAACAGAGATGAAAAATACAATAACTGATACGAAAAATACACTAGAAGGAATCAATAACAGAGGCAGAACAACGAAAAGTGAGCTGGAAGACAGAATGGTGGAAATAACTGCTGAGGAGCAGAATAAAGAAAAAAAAATGAAAAGAATTGAAGACAATCTCAGAGACCTCTGGGGCAACACTAAACACACCAACATTTGAATTATAAGGGTCCCAGAAGAAGAAAAGAAAAAGAAAGGGTTTGAGAAAATATTTGAAGAGAGTATAGTGGAAAACTTCCCTAACATGGGAAGGAAATAGTCACCCAAGTCCAGGAAGCACAGAGAGTTCCATACAGGATAAACCCTAAGAGAAACACACCAAGACACATATTAATCAAACTAACAAAAATTAAATGCAAAGAAAAAATATTAAAAGCAGCAGGGGAAAAACAAAAAATAACATACAAAGGAATCTCCATAAGGTTATCAGCTGATTTTTCAGTAGAAACTCTGCAAGCCAGAAGGGAGTGGCAGGATATACTTAAAGTGATGGAGGAGAAAAACCTACAAACAAGATTACTCTACCCAGCAAGGATCTCATTCAGATTCAACAGAAAAATCAAAAGCTTTTCAGACAAGCAAAAGCTACGAGAATTCAGCACCACCAAACCAACTTTACAACAAATGCTAAAGAAACTTCTCTAGGCGGGAAACACAAGAGAAGAAAAAGACCCACAAAAACAAACCCAAAACAATTAAGAAAATTGTAATAAGTGCATACATATCAATAATAACCTTGGGTGTAAGTGGATTAAATGCCCCAACCAAAAGGCACAGACTGGCTGAATGGATACAAAAACAAGACCCATATATATGCTGTCTATAAGTGACCCACTTCAGACCTAGGGACACATACAGACTGAAAGTGAAGGGATGGAAAAAGATATTCCATGCAAATGGAAAATGAAAGAAAGCTGGAGTAGCAATACTCATATCAGATAAAATAGACTTTAAAATAAAGACTGTTACAAGAGATAAGGAAGGACACTACATAATGATCAAGGGATCAATCCAAGAAGAAGATATAACAATGATAAATGTTTATGCACCCAACATGGGAGCACCTCAATACGTAAGGCAAATGCTAACAACCATGAAAGGGGAAATCGACAGTAAAACAATAATAATAGGGGACTTTAACACCCCACTTACACCAATGGACAGATCAAACAAAATAAATAAGGAAACACAAGTGTTTAAATGACACAGTATACCAGATATATTTAATTCATATTTATAGAACATTCCATCCAAAAGTGGCAGAATACACTTTCTTCTCAAGTGAACAGAGAACATTCTCCAGGATACATCACATCTTGCATCACAAATCAAGCCTTGGAAAATTTAAGAAAACTGAAATTGTATCAAGCATCTTTTCTGACCACAATGCTATGAGACTGGAAATCAGTTACAGGAAAAAAACTGTAAAAATTAAAAACACATGGAGGTTAAACAATGCACTACTTAATAACCAAGAGATCACTGAAGAAATCAAAGAAGAAATAAAAATTACATAGAAACAAATGACAATGAAACCACAATGACTAAAACCTATGGGATGCAGCAAAAGCAGTTCTAAGAGGGAAGCTTATAGCAATTCAATCTCACCTCAAGAAACAAGAAAAAGGTCAAATAAACAATCTAACCCTATACTTAAGGCAACTAGAGAAAGAAGAACAAAGAAAACCCAAAGTCAGTAGAAGGAAAGAAATCATAAAAATCAGAGCAGAAATAAATGAACTAGAAACGAAGAAAACGATAGCAAAGATCAATAAAACTAAAAGTTGGTTCTTTGAGAAGATAAGCAAAATTGATAAACCCTTAGCCAGACTCAACAAGAAAAAAAGGGAGAGGTTGCAAATCAATAAAATTAGAAATGAAAAAGGAGAAATCCCAAACTGACAACGCAGAAATACAAAGGATTATAAGAGACTACTACAAACAACTAGACACCAATAAAATGGAAAACCAAGAAGAAATGGACAAATTCTTGGAAAGGTACAGTTTTCCAAAGTGAACCGGGAAGAATTAGAAAATATAAACAGACCTATCACAAGTAATGAAATTGAAACTGTAATTAAAAATCTTCCAACAAACGAAAGTCCATGACATCCAGATGGCTTCACAGGCTAATTCTATCTAACATTTAGAGAAGAGCTAACGCCGATCCTTCTAAAACTCTTCCAAAAAATTCCAGAGGAAGGAACACTCCCAAACTCATTCTATGAGGCCACCATCACCCTGATAGCAAAAGCAGACAAAGATACTACAAAAAAAGAGAAAATTACAGACCAATATCACTGATGAACATAGATACAAAAATCCTCAACAAAATACTAGCAAACAGAATGCAACAACATATTAAAAGGATAATACACCATGATCAAGTGGGATTTATCTTAGGAATACAAGGATTTTTCAATATACGCAAATCAATCAATGTGATATACCATATTAAAATATTAAGGAATAAAAACCATATGATCACCTCAATAGAGGCAGAAAAAGCTTTTGACAAAATTCAACACCCATTTATGATTAAAAACTCTCCAGAAAATGGGCATAGAGGGAACCTACCTCAACATAATAAAGGCCACATATGACATACCCATAGCAAACATCATACTCAATGGTGAAAAACTGAAAGCATTTCCACTAAGATCAGGAACAAGATGAGGATTTCTACTCTCGCCACTCTTATTCAACATGGCTTGGAAGTCCTATCCATGGAAATCAGAGAAGAAAAAGAAATAAAAAGAATACAAATTTGAAAAGAAGAAGTAAAACTGTCACTGTTTGCAGACAACATGATACTATACATAGAAAACCCTAAAGATGCCACCAGAAAACTACTAGAACTAATCAGTGAATTTGGTAAGTTTGCAGGATACAAAATTAATGCACAGAAATCTCTGGCATTCCTATACACTAACAATGAAAGATCAGAAAGAGAAATTAAGGAAACAATCCCATTTACCATCTCAACAAAAAGAATAAAGTACCTAGGAATAAACCTACCTAAGGAGGTAAAACTCCTGTACTCAGAAAATTATAAGACACTGATGAAAGAAATCAAAGATGACACAAACAGATGGAGAGATATACCATGTTCTTGGATTGGAAGAATCAATATTGTGAAACTAACTATACTACTCAAAACAATCTACAGATTCAATGCAACCCCTACCAAACTACCAATGGCATTCTTCAGAGAATTAGAGCAAAAATTTTACAGTTTGTATGGAAACACAAAAGACCCCAAAAAGCCACAGCAATCTTGAGAAAGAAAAACGGAGCTGGAGGAATCAGGCTCCCTGACTTCAGACTATACTACAAAGCTACAGTAATCAAGACAGTATGGTACTGGTAAAAAAAACAGAAATTTAGATCAATGGAACAGGATAGTAAGCCCAGAGATAAACCTACACACATATGGTCACCTAATTTATGACAAAGGAGGCAAGAACATACAATAGAGAAAAGACAGCCTCTTTAATAAGTGGTGCTGGGAAAACGGGACAGCTACATGAAAAAGAATGAAATTAGAAAACTACTTAACACCATACACAAAAATAAACTCCAAATAGATTAAAGACCTAAATGTAAGACCGGACACTATAAAACAAATGTGATTGAGTAAATGAGTAGCTCTAATGTCATGCCATAGCCCTCTGTCATCCTCTCTGTTATTCTTCTGTTAGAAACAAAATTAGATGAAGACATGATTAACCCCTACACAAAAACTGCTAATGACACAAACTGTAATATCACTGTTGAATAAATCAAAATTGAAATTGATCATGAGAAGTTGGACTATGGATCAAAGTGATCCATACGAAATTTAATTTTAAAACCTAATCACTATGAGGAGCTTCAAGATGGCAGAAGAGTAAGACGTGGAGATCACCTTCCTCCCCACAAATACATCAGAAATACATCTATATGTGGAACAACTCCTACAGAACACCTACTGAACTCTGGCAGAAGACCTCAGACCTCCCAAAAGGCAAGAAACTCCCCACGTACCTGGGTAGGGCAAAAGAAAAAAGAAAAAACAGAGACAAAGAATAAGGGCAGAACCTGTACCACTGGGAGGGAGCTGTGAAGGAGGAAAGGTTTCCACACACTAGGAAGCCCCTTCACGGGCGGAGACTGCGGGTGGCAGAGGGGGGAAGCTTTGGAGCCCTGGAGGAGAGTGCAGCAACAGGGGTGCAGAGGGCAAGGTGGAGAGATTCCCGCACAGAGGGCCGGTGCCGACCACCACTCAACAGCCTGAGAGGCCTGTCTGCTCACCCGCCGGAATGGGTGTGGACTGGGAGCTGAGGCTCGGACTTCAGAGGTCGGATCCCAGGGAGAGGACTGGGGTTGGCTGCATGAAAACAACCTGAAGGGGCTAGTGTCCCACAGCTAGCTGGGAGGGAGTCTGGGAAAAATTCTGGAGCTGCAGAAGAGGCAAGAGATTTTTCTTGCCTCTTTGTTTCCTGGTGTGCGAGGAGACAGGATTAAGAACGCTGTGTAAAGGAGCTCCAGAGATGGGCGTGAGATGCTAAGGCTGCTGCTGCAGCCACCAAGAAGCCTGTGTGCAAGCACAGGTCACTCTCCACACGTCCCCTCCCGGGCGCCTGTGCAGCCCGCCACTGCCTGGGTCCCGTGATCCAGGGACAGCTTCCCCAGGAGAACACACAGCCTGCCTCAAGCCGGTGCAACGTCATGCAGGTCTCTGCCGCCACAGGCTCGCCCTGCATCCATACCCCTGACTCCCTCCGCCTGAGTGAGCCAGAGCCCCCGAATCAGCTGCTCCTTTAACCCCGTCCTGTCTGAGTGAAGAACAGACGCCCTCAGGTGGCCTACACGCAGAGGCAGGTCGAAATACAAAGCTGAACACCAGGAGCTTTGTGAACAAAGAAGAGAAAGGGAAATTTCTCCCAGCAGCCTCAGGAGCAGGCAATTAAATCTCCACAATCAACTTGATGTACCCTGCATCTGTGAAATAACTGAATAGACAACGAATCATCCCAAATTGAGGAGGTAGACTTTGGGAGCAATGATATATATATATTTTTTTTCCCTTTTTCTCTTTTTGTGAGTGTGTATGTGTATGCTTCTGTGTGTGATTTTGTCTGTATAGCTTTGCTTTTACTATTTGTACTAGGGTTCGGTCTGTCCATTGTTTTATTTTTTAGTATAGTTTTTAGCAGTGGTTATCATTGATGGATTTGTTTTTTGGTTTGGTTGCTCTCTTCTTTCTTTCTTTTTTTTTATTATGTAAAAAATTTTTTTTAATAATTATTTTTTTATTTTTTATTTTAATAACATTTTAATTAAATTTTATTTTATCATCTTCTTTCTTTCTTTCTTTTTTTCTCCCTTTTATTCTGAGCCGTGTGGATGACAGGCTCTTGGTGCTCCAGACAGGCATCAGGGCTGTGCCAAGTTCAGGACACTGGTCCACAAGAGACCTCCCAGCTCCACATAATATTAAACAGTGAAAATCTCCCAGAGATCTCCATCTCAACACCAAGACCCAGCTCCACTCAACGACCAGCAAGCTACAGTGCTGAACACCCTATGCCAAACAACTAGCAAGACAGGAACACAACCCCATCCATTAGCAGAGAGGCTGCCTAAAATCACAATGCCACAGACACCCCAAAACACACCACCAGACGTGGACCTGCCCACCAGAAAAACAAAATCCAGCCTCATCCACCAGAACACAGGCACTAGTCCGCTCCACCAGGAAGCCTACACAACCCACTAAAACCAAACTTACCCACTGGGGACAGACACCGAAAACAAGGGGAATTACAAACCGGCAACCTGTGAAGAGGAGACCCCAAACACAGTAAGTTAGGCAAAATGCGAAGACAGAGCAACACACAGCAGATGAAGGAGCAAGGCAAAAACCCACCAGACCTAACAAATGAAGAGGAAATAGGCAGTCTACCTGAAAAAGAATTCAGCATAATGACAGTAAATATTATGCAAAATCTTGGAAACAGAATGGAGAAAATACAAGAAACGTTTAACAAGGACCTAGAAGAACTAAAGAGCAAACAAACAGTGATGAAAAGCACAATAAATGAAATTTAAAATTCTCCAGAAGGGATCAATAGCAGAAAAACTGAGGCAGAAGAATGGATAAATGACGTGGAAGATAAAATAGTGGAAATAACTACTGCAGAGCAGAATAAAGAAAAAGAATGAAAAGAATTGAAGACATTCTCAGAGACTTCAAGGAAAACATTAAATGCACCAACATTCGAATTATAGTGGTCCCAGAAGAAGAAGAGAAAAAGAAAGGGACTGAGAAAACATTTGAAGAGATTATAGTTGAAAACTTCCCTAATATGGGAAAGGAAATAGTTAATCAAGTCCAGGAATCATAGGGAGTCCCATACAGGATATATCCAAGGAAAACATGCCAAGACACATATTAATCAAACTATCAAAAATTAAATATGAAGAAAAAATATTAAAAGCAGCAAGGGAAAGACAACAAATAACACACAAGGGAATTCCCATAAGGTTAACAGCTGATCTATCAGCAGAAACTCTGCAAGCCAGAAGGGAGTGGCAGGACATATTTAAAGTGATGGAGAAAAACCTACAACCAAGATTACTCTACCCAGCAAGGATCTCATTCAGATTTGATGGAGAAATTAAAACCTTTACAGACAGGCAAAAGCTAAGAGAATTTGGCACCACCAAACCAGCTTTACAACAAATGCTGTAGGAACTTCTCTCAACAGGAAACACAAGAGAAGGAAAAGACCTACAATAACAGACCCAAGACAATTAAGAAAATGGTAATAGGAACATACATACTGATAATTACCTTAAAAGTAAATGGATTAAATGCTCCAACCAAAAGACATAGACTGGCTGAATGGATACAAAAACAAGACCCATACATATGCTGTCTTCAAGAGACCCACTTCAGACCTAGGGACACATACAAACTGAAAGTGAGGGGATGGAAAAAGATCTTCCATGCAAATGGAAATCAAAAGAAAGCTGGAATAGCAATACTCATATCAGATAAAATAGACTTTAAAATAAAGAATGTCACAAGACACAACGAAGGACACTACATAATGATCAAGGGATCAATCCAGAAGAAGATACAACAATTGTAAATATTTATGCACCCAACATAGGAGCACCTCAATACATAAGGCAAATGCCTAACAGCCATAAAAGGGGAAATCGACAGTAACACAATCATAGTAGGGGACATTAACACCCCACTTTCACCAATGGACAGATCACCCAAAATGAAAATAAATAAGGTAACACAAGCTTTAAATGATACATTAAACAAGATGGACTTAATTGATATTTATGGGACATTCCATCCAAAAACAACAGAACATACATTCTTCTCAAGTGCTCATGGAAAGTTCTCCAGGATAGATCATACTTGGGTCACAAATCAAGCCTTGGTAAATTTAAGAAAATTGAAATCGTATCAAGTATCTTTTCTGACCACAACACTATGAGACTAGATATCAATTACAGGAAAAAATCTGTATAAAATACAAACACATGAGGCTAAACAATACACTACTTAATAACCAAGAAATCATTGAAGAAATCAAAGAGGAAATCAAAAAATACCTAGAAACAAATGACAATGAAAACACGACGACCCAAAACCTTTGGGATGCAGCAAAAGCAATTCTAAGAGGGAAGTTTACAGTGATGCAATCCTACCTTAAGAAACAAGAAACATCTCAAATAAGCAACCGAACCTTACACCTAAAGCAATTAGAGAAAGAAGAAGAAGAAAAAAAACGCCAAAGTTAGCAGAAGGAAAGAAATCATAAAGATCAGATCAGAAATAAATGAAAAAGAAATGAAGGAAACGATAGCAAAGATCAATAAACCTAAACGCTGGTTCTTTGAGAAGATTAAAAAAATTCATAAACCATCAGCCAGACTTACCAGAAAAAAAGGGAGAAGACCCAAATCAATAGAATAAGAAATGAAAAAGGAGAAGTAACCACTGACACTGCAGAAATACAAAGGATCATGAGAGATTACTACAAGCAACTCTATGCCAGTAAAATGGGCAACCTGGAAGAAATAGACAAATTCTTAGAAAGATACAACCTTCCAAGACTGAACCAGGAAGAAACAGAAATTATGAACACACCAATCACAAGCACTGAAATTAAAACTCTGATTAAAAATCTTCAAACAAACAAAAGCCCAGGACCAGATGGCTTCACAGGTGAATTCTATCAAACATTTAGAGAAGAGCTAACACCTATCCTTCTCAAACTCTTCCAAAATATAACAGAGGGAGGAACACTCCCAAACTCATTCTACGAGGCCACGATCACCCTGATACCAAAACCAGACAAAGATGTCACAAAGAAAGAAAACTGCAAGCCAATATCACTGATGAACATAGATGCAGAAATCCTCAAAAGAATACTTGCAAACAGAATCCAACAGCACATTAAAAGGATCATACACCATGATCAAGTGGGGTTTATCCCAAGAATGCAAGGATTCTTCAATATACGCAAATCAATCAGTGTGAAACACCATATTAACAAATTAAAAGAGAAAAACCATATTATCATCTCAATAGATACAGAGAAAGCTTTTGACAAAATTCAACACCATTTATGATAAAAACCCTCCAGAAAGTTGGCATAGAGGGAACTTTCCTCAACATAATAAAAACCGTATATGACAAACCCACAGCCAACATCGTTCTCAATGGTGAAAAACTGAAACCATTTCCACTAAGATCAGGAACAAGAAAAGGTTGCCCACTCACACCACTATTATTCAACATAGTTTTGGAAGTTTTAGCCACAGCAATCAGAGAAGAAAAAGAAATAAAAGGAATCCAAATTAGAAAAGAAGAAGTTAAACTGTCACTGTTTGCAGATGACATGATACTATATATAGAGAACCCTAAAGATGCTACCAGAAAACTACTAGAGCTAATCAATGAATTTGGTAAAGTAGCAGGATACAAAATTAATGCACAGAAATCTCTAGCATTCCTATACACTAATGGTGAAAAATCTGAAAGAGAAATTAAGGAAACACTCCCATTTACCATGGCAACAAAAAGAATATAATATCTAGGAACAAACCTACCTAGGGCGACAAAAGACCTGTATGCAGAAAACTATAAGACACTGATGAAAGAAATTAAAGATGATACAAATAGATGGAGAGATATACCATGTTCTTGGATTGGAAGAATCAACATTGTGAAAATGACTATACTACCCAGGGCAATCTACAGATTCAATGCAATCCCTATCAAACTACCACTGGCATTTTTCACAGAACTAGAACAAAAAATTTCACAATTTGTATGGAAACACAAAAGACCCCGAATAGCCAAAGCAATCTTGAGAAAGAAAAATGGAGCTGGAGTAATCAGGCTTCCTGACTTCAGACTATACTACAAAGCTACAGTAATCAAGACAGTATGATACTGGCACAAAAACAGAAACATAGATCATGGAACAGAATAGAAAGCCCAGAGATAAACCCACGCACATATGGTCACCTTATCTTTGATAAAGAAGGCAAGCATATACAGTGGAGAAAAGACAACCTCTTCAATAAGTGGTGCTGGGAAAACTGGACAGCTACATGTAAAAGTATGAAATTAGAACACTCCCTAACACCATACACAAACTCAAAATGGATTAAAGACCTAAATGTAAGGCCAGACACTATCAAACTCTTAGAGGAAAACATAGGCAGAACACTCTATGACATAAATCACAGCAAGATCCTTTTTGACCGAGCTCCTAGAGAAATGGAAATAAAAACAAAAATAAACAAATGAGACCTAATGAAACTTAAAAGCTTTTGCACAGCAAAGGAAATCATAAACATGACCAAAAGACAACCCTCAGAATGGGAGGAAATATTTGCAAATGATGCAACTGACAAAGGATTAATCTCCAAGATTTACAAGCAGTTCATGCAGCTCAATAACAAAAAAACAAACAACCCAATCCAAAAATGGTCAGAAGACCTAAATAGACATTTCTCCAAAGAAGATATACAGATTGCCAACAAACACATGAAAGAATGCTCAACATCATTAATCATTAGAGAAATGCAAATCAAAATTACAATGAGATATCATCTCACACCAGTCAGAATGGCCATCATCAAAAAATCTACAAACAATAAATGCTGGAAAAGGGGTGGAGAAAAGGGAACCCTCTTGCACTGTTGGTGGGAATGTAAATTGATACACCCACTATGGAGAACAGTATGAAGGTTCCGTAAAAAACTAGAAATAGAACTACCATATGACCCTGCAATCCCACTACTGGGCATATACCCTGAGAAAACCATAAGTCATAAAGAGT
Organism: Balaenoptera acutorostrata; assembly: GCF_949987535.1. Lineage (NCBI taxonomy): Eukaryota > Metazoa > Chordata > Mammalia > Artiodactyla > Balaenopteridae > Balaenoptera > Balaenoptera acutorostrata. The sequence goes on from NC_080067.1 coordinate 7,919,862, forward strand.
CATGTACCAAAATGTTCACTGCAGCACTATTTACAATAGCCAGGACATGGAAGCAACCTAAGTGTCCATCACCAGATGAATGGATAAAGAAGATGTGGCACATATATACGATGGAATATTACTCAGCCATAAAAAGAAACGAAATTGAGTTATTTGTAATGAGGTGGATGGACCTGCAGTCTGTCATACAGAGTTAAGTAAGTCAGAGAGAGAAAAACAAATACCGTATGCTAACAGATATATATGGAATCTAAAAAGAAAAAATGTCTTGAAGAACCTAGGGGCAAGACAGGAATAATGATGCAGACCTACTAGAGAATGGACTTGAGGATATGGGGAGGGTGATGGGTAAGCAGGGACAAAGTGAGAGAGTGGCATGGACATATATACACTATCAAATGTAAAATAGATACCTAGTGGGAAGCAGCTGCATAGCACAGGGAGATCAGCTCGGTGCTTTGTGACCACATAGAGGGGTGAGATAGGGAGGGTGGGAGGGATGGAGATGCAAGAGGGAAGAGATATGGGGTCATATGTATATGTATAACTGATTCAGTTTGTCATAAAGCCGAAACTAACACACCATTGTAAAGCAATTATACTCCAATAAAGATGTTTAAAAGAAAAACAAAACCAAAACCTAACCACTAGAGAAATATATCAACAGTACAATCCAAAGATGGGCTTGAATAGACTTGATAACAACTCATGTAAGACTTCTATGTTTCACAGTCCACCTGGCCACCATAAACTAACGTTATGTTTTGACTGCTGAAAAAGATAATATAGTCTTCGGAAAGAGAAATATTGCGTTACATTATGAAGTATATCTAAGAATTGTTTGTCTCAGTCTAAAGAAAAACAACTGAATTGCTGATGATGGCCAGTCTGAAATGCAGTAATGCCTCCTGAGGCAGTGAGCTGTCACTGGTAGGGTTGAAAGCAAGCCTGGAAGTTCATCTAAGAAGGATGAAATTCACTTAGAAGGAAGGTTGAAGTAGGTGGTTTGAAAGAATGTTTAAATTCGAAGTTTCTCAGATTTAAAAGGAAATTCCTTGAGCTTCAGTTTTTGTTGTCTGTAAAATAAGAGGGTTTTCAGAACAGATAATGTATATCTACATAAAATTTTGTGCATAAACAGTGGACGTGTTTAGGCAAGTTCTAAATGATAGAGCAAGATACATGGTTTATTACACTAAAGATTTCCTAAATTATGGTGTCATTTTAATTTTTGTTCTCATTTAATTATTTCACTGTTTATAGAATTTTATACGGACTGACGTAAAATTTGTTGGTAGCACACTAATGGGGCTAAAAAGTTTTAAATGATGTAATGACTCAGTTGTTTTGTTTTTAAAACTGAGCTAAGTTTTTGGTTTTTTCTCTAATTTGAGAATATTTGAGTATCCTCATATCATCAGGCAACTAGGAACCCCAGTTTTCTGGTCCTCAGTTAGATCCTGAAAGGAAAGCTGAAACCAAAGACATCAGGCCCTTCTAAAGAGGCTTTTTAAAACTGGTCCCAGTAAATAGGACTGGAATTCTCTAGAACAGCAGTTCTCAAAATATGGTCCACAGGCCCCTGGGGTACTCAAAAGACTTTCAGGGAGTCTGTGAGGTTAAAGCTATTTTTATAATAATATAAGACTATATTTGCCTTTTGCATTGTGTTGACATTTGTGCTGATGGTGCCGAAGCTGTTATATGTAAAACTGCTGATGCCTAAGTACAAATCAAGGCAGTTCCACCAAACTGTATTAGTTAGCCGTCATTGTATGCTTCATTGCTGCACACTCACAAATGTCAGTTTTACTTAAGAATATCCATTATGAACTAGTAAAATTGTTCATCTTATCAAATCACCCTAGAGTACACTTTAAAAATATTCAGTGACATAATGGGAAGTATGCATAAAGCACTTGTGTATTTTCAGTTTAAAGCTGTTTTCATGGAAATTGGGAGTTCCATTTTTACTTGAAAGATCTATTGACAAACAAACTAGTTATTCAGACTTGGATGTTTGGCAAATATTTTTTCAAAAGTAAGTGAAGTGAGCTGTCACTCAAATTTTCATATGAAAATCAGAATTTTACAGAACTTGCATGTGATACGTGAACTTGACCTTTTCCCAGATTTTTTCTGATAAAATCAGTGGTGATACTAACTAATATTATTTTTTGATATTCTCTAATAAAGTGTGTTAATATTTTGGAGGTCTGCATAACTCAGAGAACCAGTATTTTCCAAATGACCATCTCATCTTACAATTGATTCATGTTTAAAAGATCCATTCAGAGTGCAAGAAAGACCAATGGATTTTAATGTCACAGAATATGTAAAGTTCACTGAGATTTTTTCAGATTCCTTATTGCAGCTTGTTCAGTTCTGACATAGCATCAAAGAAGAAAGTACACAAATATCTGAAAAGGCTATTAAAATACTTCTCTTTTTCCAATTTCCTCACATATTTCGGTGAGGCCTGATTTTCTTCATATAATTCAATCAAAAAGCACATAGTATTTGGCTGAACGTAGAAGCTGATGTAAGAATCCAGCTGTCTTTTATTAAGCTGGACATTAAAGGGATTTGCAAAAATGTAAGATGATGTTACTCTTCTTCATCTTTTTGTTTGGGAAAATATAGTTATTTTTCACAAAATATGTTATTTTTGCCATAAAATAATGTAATAAATGTATTTTAAAATCGATTAATAAATATTTAAAATATTTCTCTGTTTTAATTTCTAATACTGTAAATATTGATGAATGTAACTCACATAAACAAAAATTTTTGGATTTTCTCCATAATTTCAAGTGTAAAGAAGTTAAGAATACGCTGGGGCTACAAAATGGCAATTCTATCAGGACCTCCTTTATAGAATTGACTCTATTTGCCCTGACACAGCCTTTTCTTGGCTTTGCTTCTAGCCTTAAAATAAGATGCCCAAGTTGAGGTCTTGATGACTGTTAAAGCTTCACTAAGTTTTCTCCAAATCCATGAACTTCACTGCCCTGACTAAATCCCCTTTGGGAAATTAACAGCTTGTGTGATTGAAAGTCCTCTCAGCCTCCCTTGGATGTGAAATAGTTTACTTCAGTGGCTGTACTTCTGTGTGGTGGGAAAATATCCCTACATTGGGCCCCTGCTGTGTGAGCGATTACCAACCTGGCTATGGAAAACAAAGCCAAAAACAGGGCATAAATGTGTGCTACCAAGAAAAAAAATTACGTGAAAACTCAAACTTGAATTATTAAGGGATAGTTGTCTTTAGGAAGACCCACATTTAAAATGAATGTATACAGATTTCCTTTAATATGTAGTTTTTTCTGGGCAGGTAAATGTTTGCTTACTGCTCAATCACTATGTAGAGAATCTTAAATTTAACGAATAGTAGTCATAGTCAATTAATGAGCCCATTAGAAATGGTTGCATGTTTCTAAAATTATAATGTAAGTCAAGAGGATAATATTTGATTTAAAATAATTAGACTGATCGGCAACTTTCTTTGGAAATCTCTTTACTAAGCAAAGTGATCTACATATAAGAGTAAAATACAAACTCTTCACAGTGTCTTTAGCCATTGACAATGATTTTAAAATAAGGCTACTCAGAATGGCTTTTCTGGCAATTGAAATGATTTCTCACATATTAGAAATTTCATTAAGCTACAAGTTATGGAGGAAATATAATGTCTTTTTCTTGAGAAATTATTTGAATACTCACAAATATCATTCATGCTAATGACTGGATAAAAGTCAAAGTAATAAACCAAATGTAGCACAGGTCTTCACTTATGATTAACATTCTATCAAATTTATACGTAATTAATTCAGGTAATGCATACTGAGACTTCCTTATAAGTTAGAAGCCCCAACTTTCAATTAAAAATTGAAAAATTTTTGTACAGCTAAAAAATTAATAACAATAGGTAGCGTTGATTGAGTCCTTGGTATATATGCAATATATAAGCACTTTACAGATATTGATTTATTTATTTTGCACTGCCCTTCTCCACAATCTGAGTCTTTTGACAATACACATGTTTGGACTTATTAATTCTGTTTTATGTTTTGGTTTTATTTTTCATTCTTATTTTTCTCTTATTCTACTCCATCAACAAAAGAAATCATTATATTTCAAAGTCACAATGTTGTGACTTTGTCAGCATCAAACTCTGGTAATTTATGGAGTCACGACTCAGGTCCAGCCTCCCTGAGTCCATGTTCTTTCAGCAGGACCATGCTGTCTTTTTTAAATTGAGGATAAACAGAGGTGTCTGAGCTCATTAAAGTGCCTTCCCTATAACATTTCCTTCCATGGTTAATAGTAATAACCACTTTATCAATGACATGGTTTCTGAGTCAGTGACAAGGTATTTTCATTATCCTCTAGGTTATCCAGATGACCTTACCATTGTCTAGGGCCATCCTAGCCATATCAATCATGGCCAATGTGGAAGCAAAATAACACTTTGTCCTGCCACCATTATGAATAAACACATACATGATGTCCCAGAATGAGAAAAACTGAAATAACAGGGTTACCCTGTCTAGTTCTGGTCCCTAAAATAAATGAAACTTTGAACAGTTTCTCTGAATTACTCACTCCTTAGCAAAATAACTATAACCCTGACCTTTGCAAAGTTGATTTCTAAAGATAGGTAACATCCTTTGTGAATATGATAATTATGTGAGAAAGTTGTTTTTCTACTAAGAATAGATTAATGTAAGCTGTATAGCTTTGGTAATTTCACAGTATTTTTTCCCTTTACATTTGTCATATTTTTTATTTGACAAGCCAATCTTTCTAAAGTCTGACTTTTGCCAACTTTTTCATAAGTAAATCTCTCTACTAAATGCTTTGATGCTTGAGTTTTCTTCTCACATGAAAATGTTTTTGTGTTTCCTAGGATGGAAATATCCTTGATGGTGGGAAGAGTGAAAAAAACAGTAGTGTTTTTCTCTGAGGTTGAGTCTATGTAACATTAAAGGCAAACTTGTGTACCCATATTCCATGTAATTTAATCCATAAGGAGACCCAGCTTAGAGAATTCGTATTCTAACTTGGATTTGGTGGGAGTATTGATCTCTGGTGGCCTTGGCCTGCAGTGGCTTGAAGCGGGGTTTTGGTTCCTTGGCCAGAGATTGAGGTCGGGTGGTGGCGGTGAGAGAACTGAATCCTAGCCACTAGACCAGTGGTCAGTGACAAGACCCTGGCCCTTCAGCTTTGCAGAAAAGAATTCCCACAGAGATGGAAAGTAGTGAAACAAGTAAAGTGTTTATTAGGAGGAAAAAAAGAGTACAGTACATGTGGATAGACCCGCGGGTTGGCTGAGAGAGAGAGTTGTGCCCTCGTGGCAGTTTGAGTCACTTTTATGGGGCAATTCTCCTGGTTTCCTTTGACCAATCGTCTTGCTTTGCCTGGTTCTGAGTCTGTGGTATATCTCAGGGTCCTCCCCTGTGTGCGTGCGCATCTCTTAGCCAAGTTAGAGTCTAGCAAAGAGGCCTATGGGTAGTTCGCATCACTTACTATGAGGTGGTGCCCCCTCCCTTTTTGACCTCCAAGGAGCCTTTCTGCCCTTGTGTAGTTGGGGAGGTCTCCTTGACTTCGAGAGTGAGGGATATGTGGTCTTTTATCTCTTATCTGGGCAGGGCCCAGCCTCCTCCATCCTCCCGCTTTTATGGAATTTCTGCTATTATGGAGTTTCTGTCCACAGGGGAGAAACTGTTCAGCCTGGGGCCCAACTGTCTCCTGGCTCAGTACGAGAAGGGAGGATGGGACGAAGCTGAAATCTGAGGCATATGGTTTATTTCATAACCTTTCACAGTGTTTAGAATGTAATCTCTAGTATAAAACTACATGAGTTTAAATTTGAACTCATAGCTTACTAGCTATAAAATCTTGAAAATTTTATATAAATGTTCTCTGTCTCAATTTCTTTGTCTAGTAACTAGGGAAAATAAGAGGACCTGCATTATAGTGTTGCCATGAGGATTAAATGAAATAACATAAACATGAAGCTTAGGGCTTCCCTGGTGGTGCAGTTGTTAAGAATCTGCCTGCCAATGCAGGGGACACGGGTTCGAGCCCTGGTCCAGGAAGATCCCACATGCCGTGGAGCAACTAAGCCCGTGTGCCACAACTACTGAGCCCGTGTGCCGCGACTACCAAAGTCTGGCGTGCCTAGAGCCCGTGCTCCGCAACAAGAGAAGCCACTGCAATGAGAAGCCTGCGCACCGCAATGAAGAGTAGCCCCCACTCGCCGCAACTAGAGAAAGCCCACGTGCAGCAATGAAGACCCAACACAGACAAAAATAAATTAGTTAAATAAATACGTAAATTAATTAATTAATTTAAAAAATGTCTCCTCCTGGTGGGGGAGGATTCAGCATTAAAAAAAAAAAAAACATAAAGCTTTAGCATAGAACCTGTCACATAAGTGCTCAATGAATTTTTGCTATAATTGTTAAATCTTGTGGTATTTTGGAGGTCATCTGAGGCTGTTGGTACTCTTTCCTTGGAAAAGGGTGAAAACTGGCTTAGTAACTCAACCAGGAGATGTGTTGACCACATAGCTTTTGCCAGGGGTTGAAATTCAAGGGGCCAAATTAAGTACTATATGCTTAATTTGCCTCTGGGAAGAGGGGTGGTGTTTGAGGTGGATCAAGTAAAAAAATTCTTTGGGATATTGGAAAGTAAAATGCTGTGGAGAACAAGCATGAAATCCTGTAACAGATCAGAGGTCGTGTCAGATTTGGAACAAGGAGCAATCTGGTGAACCAGAGGAGAATGGGTTTGGAATGAGAGCCGATTAGGGAAAAAGAAAGGAGGGTCATAGGAAATATGTAAGATCAGTCTACCCTTTGCCTTTATTGGATGCTAGGAGTGTGGTTTATGGATTATCCAGTTGCTGTATAAAGTCAAAGGCAATGTAGATCGATCCTAGTTTGGAGAATCCTTGAATGGGTGATGTAAATTCTCACATTGATGGGACATTGATAAGGAATTAATATTGAACAATTGTCTTTACACATAGTAAAGTATTACACCTTTATTACAAACTTCTGCATTATATATTTGTATTCTCAGTTTTGCAGTCAGAAAACAGATTTCAGTGAGGGGAATGTTTTAGTCATGGCTCTTTTGATTGCAGGTGACCAAAACCCAGTTGAACTAGTGTAGGCAAAATTGGAAATTAATTGGCGTAAATACCCCAAACTATGTAAAGGGCAGGGACAACGCTGAGTCCCAGAGTTTTCTGGAACAAGGGAGAGTAGTGTTGCTGGGCCCCATTCTCCTGCTGGCTCTTTACTCCCCCTGCGTCTTTCTGCATATCAACTTCATTGTTTCACACTGGCATTTGCATATGGGGGAACATGGCTCATGGCTGCTCTTTATCTCAGAGTTTTTCCTCCCAAGAGACATAGGTGATAACTCTGAGTAGCTGAGCCATGTGCCCATTCTTGGACCAAATGAAAGTGGCAGGGGATTGAACAGTAAGACTGGTTGCTTCCACTATAGCCTCAAGTTTGAGTCAGGAAAGAAAGGGTCCACCCACTTCTCCATAATGATTTTGATTTGAAGAGGAGAGAAGGGCTAGGAAAACAAAACCAATAATAGATTATTCTGAATAACTCACCCATGGTCTTACACAATCTGTAAATATTGGGACTGGAAATAGAACTACTCTGCTCTGCCTTTGTCCTAAAACCTTTGCTGTTTCCCTGTCAGCCTCCATTGATCTAGTTAATGCCCATCAACATGTAATTTGTTTCAGGACACTGGGTGGGGAGGGAGGCAATAGAATATTTCATAACATGGTTTTCACCACCAAAAGTGATCTTTCCTTCTTCCAACTTCTATAACCCAGATGCTGCATCTACATCACTTCTATAAAACTTGTTGCTTATTATTCCATGTTATTTATTGACACTGCATGGATTAATGGTGGGTTATCTCTCTTTTATTGAATAGAAAGCTCCTGGAGGAAGAAAAGCCCTGTCACATAGCACCTGGAATAGTCCCCTGATCTTATTTAGTGCTTCATAAATATTTGAATATCAGTCTTCCCAAAATGGGTAGGATAGTGATTTCAAGTAGCTGTCATTTGTTTGCTTTTAGTGACATGTTTATTGAAGTATGATGTGCATACAGAAAAGTGCACAAATCATAAGTATATAGCTTGATGTAGTCTCACAAGTTGGAAAATACCCATGTAAGCCACCTAGATCAAAAAGCAACATAGCAGTACCCCCTGAAGCCCTTTTGTGCCTTTTGTAATCACTACTCCTTCTAGAAGTAACCATTATAAGATGCTATTGTTTTAAATGATGTCTGACAAAGGTATAGTATCTTTTAATATGTGCTCTCTAACTGTATAAAATCCCTACGTCAATGTGCTCAAAAACCCCCATGATGTAAGCTTTTGACACTTTGCTTCACAAGCATCTAAGGCTGTGCTATAGGGCAGAATCTAGCAAGGAGTAAAAACCTAATGAGGTGTTCAGCCAAGAATGCTCTCGTGAAAAGATATTAACGTTGTATGGATCATCTAGTTCCTGGAATGGGCTTGCACACAGACTAAGTAATTTTCTGGCCTCTTATTGGGGCCAGTGGTGGCCCAATGGAAAGCAAAGCATTCTGCTATGTTTTATCTGATTGGATTAATTTTTTAATTTTGTTTTTTGTATCTTCCTATGATATCTGATTTTCTTTGTTTTAGCAAATACTCTTTTTTCTATAATCTCCTTTAAAAAATGTTGTAGTATCAGAAAAACTGCTTATGGTATCTCTAGTGTTTTCTGTACAAATATAGCACCTAGATATCCTACCTTTATCTTTTATCTCTTCAAGTCCCCCAGGCAGCACACTTTCTCAGTAGCTGTCCATGGAAATCTTGATTCATGTTCATATATATATGCATGTTTCTCTTGTCATTAAGGTTGGGATTAGAGAATTCTGCTTAATTTATAGTTCTAATGCAACCAAAAAAGCCAAATACTATCTGATTGCATTTTGTTTTGCCTTCAAGCTAGTATGGCTTTCAGGTTGTACTTAATGTTTGTCTGTTATATGGCTTTGAATTTTTTTCTGAACTTTGAATTTTAAAAAATTAGTTTTATGTTTGTGTAGCTCGTGAAATTCCCTAGTGAGGACTCCAAATGATGGAACTATGAACCTTAGAAAATGTGGTCCAGATTCTGTTGACTTCAGAGAGAGTTCCACACATTGCCACATTCTCATTTTGAGAACATGGAAAACTAAAGCCATTGGACATGCTGTGTTGGCTCATCATGCAAAACCGTTTCTGTACAGTGGGCTTTATGCTCTGTTCTTATAAAACATCTTGAATGGAATTCTTTAATTTTGGTATTGTCCCCAGACATGTTCCAGGTTTCCATAATGAGTCATTCATTGTAACCACTTCTCATTTTCCATTGATCCTACAGTTTTTATTGTGATTTAAAATGCCAGAGGGCCAGAAGACAAAGCAGAGTGAGGGCAGGTAGAGCATCTTGTTAATATTGCTGCTGTGCCACACAGACCCGGCTTCAGGTGTAGGCTCTGCCCTTACTAATTCTGTGGCCCTGGAACACTACGTAATACCTCTACTTCTTAGTATCCATATCTTCTAAATGGCGATAACAGTAGCTACTAGGATCTTGCTTATACGAATTCAAATTCAAGAGACTGAGGCATCTTGCATCAATTTAGGCTTCCCAAGTCTGCAGTGATGTTTCCAGTCCCAGCTCAACTTTCTATTTTGTCTTCCTCCCTGAGGGCAGCTGTGATCACCTTCTTCTCTCCCTCAGCCTTGATTAACTTCACTAGAAATGGAATTCAGGTGGCTCCTTGGGTCTGTGAGGATTAGCGGCTCTTGGTTATAAACAGTGGTTTGCTGGTAAATGTTTAATAGTTGACTTTTTGGAGAAAACCTTGATTTGTAGCATTTTAAAATTTTCTTGGTATAAATACTGCCACCATACCCAATCCCCAACTATCCACTTCATGACACTGATGTGGGAGTGGGAAGAAATGTGCACCATAGGTCCTCCAAGGCTAGTTGTAGCCAGCTACCCTACACCACTGGTTATAAATCACCTGGGCCTGGACTTGAACTATGATTCTCTGATTCTGTAAGCATGATCCACAGTCCTGGTGGAGAGCTCGCTATAGAAGTTCAGTAGGAACCAAACACAAGACACCTCCCCTTGGCTGCTTGACCTGAATCTCTATTTGCTACTTTGTAGGGTACATCTTCCAGGGTGGAGAGAAAACTTGCCAATAAACTAGAAGTCCTAGTGGGTAGACCTGAGTCCATAACTAACACTGAAATTTGAATTCTGTGTACAGCTGACCCTTGAACAACACAGGTCTGAGTTGCATGGGTTCACTTACATGAGAGTTTTTTTTAAGTAGTAAATACTACAGTCTTATACAATCTGCAGTTGCTTGAATCTGTGGATGCGAAACCGTGTTTATGGAGGATCCATGTGTACAGAGGACAGAAGGTTGACTACAAATTATATGTGAATTTTCAACTGCGTGGAGGTTCAACACCCCTCATCCCCACATTGTTGAAGGGTCAACTGTATTGTTATCTAGTCTGTAGCACTTCTCAGCCTTTGAGGATTTACATTCATGATAGTGGTATTAGTTATCTATTGCTGCATGACAACTTACCCCCAAATTTAGCCACTTGAAACAGCATGTATTTACCTCACAGTTTCCATGGGCTGGAAACCAGGTGTAGCTTAGCTGGGTGCCTCCAGCTCAGTGACTGTTTTTAAGCTGCAATCAAGTGTCAGCCAAGGCTGCAGTCACCTCATGGCTCAACTGAGGGAGACTCTGCTTCCAGCTCTTCTCACGTGTCTCTTGGCAGGCCTTGGTGTCCCCTACATGTTGACTGAAGCCGTCAGCTCCTCGCCATGTAGGTCTCAGCAGAGAGCAGTTCACAACATGGCAACTGGATTCCTTCACAGCAAGTTAGAAAAAGAGAGGCTTCCCAAGACAGAGGCCATAGTCTTTTCATAACCTACCTTCGAAAATGACATCACGTGGCTCTCGCCATATTTTATTCACTAGTGAGTCACTAGGTTCAGTCCACACTCAAGGGGAGAAACTTATATAAAGGCATGAAGGAAGCAGGGATCATGGGGCTGTTATTGGCCCTACCACATCTTTTAACCATGCTTCGAAATCTTTTTCTTCAGTTTCTGAAGAAAGACAGCAGACAGGACCAGCAATTCAAAAGTCTCCTTAACGGCAATGTCTGGAGTAAAAGTAAAGTCCAAAATATCAGGTCTCAGTATGCTAGGAAGGGCAAAAGGCTGGATCCAGTCTCAGGATATCTGCCTTTGCCCCCTCAAGTCTTCTAGGAAAAAATGACTAATTTCTGAAGAAAGTGAAAGATCATCAAGTCTAGGTTAAAAACCAATTTTCAGGAGTAACTTCATAAGCAAATTTTTAGACTCCCATAAATTTAGAAAATTCATATAATGCTGCCTACATCTGGTTTTCTACCAAGAACACACAATTTAAAATGGTATTCTTTCCCAAATTATCTGTCTGGGTTTGCAATGATATTCCAAAAACCATCACTGTATGTTTGGCGTCTGTTCTTTGACACTGTTTGACACTATTTTTCTAGGAGTGGAGTTGGTGTGGTTGGTGGAGCACTCCGGGGCTTGGATTTTTGTTAGTGCTTTGTTTCAGCATAGGCCAGCTCTGCACCTACATTCATACAACCTGTCTGGTGGCCCCCAATATACAACCAGTGTAATCCTGGTCACCTAAGAATTCACGTTACATTCAAAGAATTACTGTTCATTACTAGAAACTTTAAAGGATCATGTCTATCATCACTGCAGGTTTTCAAGGGGCAGCACAAGCACTTTCATCCAGTACAGAAAGCTTTCTATAACTATCCTCTTTTGATCTCTCTGTCCTTGAAGTTTTTTCCTACTATGGCAACTGCTAAAAACCTTTCCCCGTCTCTCTCATTCATATAATTCCATCACCACCTCCCTGTGTTCCACTGACTTTCTCCTCCCCAATTGTACACGGTAGGCAATGCAGTTTCCCAGAACAGCTGTGTGTGACCCTTGAGAAGATAGTTTGGTTCCCTGTTCTGATGGCCTTTCTCATGATAACCAGGCATCAACTATGCTTTGGAACAGTCATGAATAAAATTATCTCTATACAAAGGGCTGTCATCAAGAAACCAAGGTTTGGGCTTCCCTGGTGGCGCAGTGGTTGAGAGTCTGCCTGCTAATGCAGGGGACACGGGTTCGAGCCCTGGTCTGGGAGGATCCCACATGCCGCGGAGCGGCTGGGCCCGTGAGCCACAACTACTGAGCCTGCGCGTCTGGAGCCTGTGCCCCGCAACGGGAGGGGCCGCGATAGTGAAAGGCCCGCGCACCGCGATGAAGAGCGGTCCCCGCACCGCGATGAAGAGTGGCCCCCACTTGCCGCAACTAGAGAAAGCCCTCGCACGAACCGAAGACCCAGCACAGCCAAAAATAAATAAATAAATAAAAATAAAAGTAGCTATAAAATTTAAAAAAAAAAAAAAAAAAAAAAGAAACCAAGGTTTGGATCTTGATTTCTTTCTCCTTTGGTTCCTTTCTCCCAAACTCAATTAAGAAGGAAGTGGAGGGCTTCCCTGGTGGCGCAGTGGTTGAGAATCTGCCTGCCAATGCAGGGGACACGGGTTCGAGCCTTGGTCTGGGAAGATCCCACATGCCGCGGAGCAACTAGGCCCGTGAGCCACAACTGCTGAGCCTGCGCGTCTGGAGCCTGTGCTCCACAACAAGAGAGGCCGCGATAGTGAGAGGCCCGCGCACCACGATGAAGAGTGGCCTCCGCTTGCCGCAACTAGAGAAAGCCCTCGCACAGAAACGAAGACCCAACACAGCCAAAAATAAATAAATTAATTTAAAAAAAAAAAAAAAAAAAGAAGGAAGTGGAGAGGAACCCTTTTCATGGGCAGTCTTAGGAATAAAGAAAGGCTCTGGAAATGTAGTATTTACTCTAAGAACCAGCCTTAAATTATTCAGTTTAGAAGCTCTGAGTAGTTCTCCCAACTCCCCGCCCCTGTCCACTGAGTCAACAGAGCTCAAAAAGACCCCAACAGTTTTCCATGTTCAAATCATATAAAGTTATATTTAGTATCAACAGTTTTTCCCTACTACCTACTATTTTGTATGTGTGTGGTTTTTGAGAAGTTTAAAGATGTTTTGGGCAAAAATACTGCTGTAAATAAAGTTGCAGCTGAGTTTGCTGAAAAAGGAGGAAAGGAGATAAGAATGTACCCTTTGAAATATTTTTTTCCATTCTACAAAAAGCATAGAGAAAAAAGAAGAGAAACCAACATGGAAATTACCTGGATGATTTTTTTCCTCCTTTTTTCAGTTTGGGCATTTACAGTAGCTTAGAGACTGGTCAGTAACCAGGAGAACTGGCCCTCAAATTTGAAGGCTATGATTTGTATCCTATACTTAGGGATTGTGCTCATTTGTTTTTAACTTAGTATGTTTTGCTTCCTCATTTGTTTTTGGCTTGTTTTCCTGCCTACATAGCAGCAGGTGTTTGGGTGATAATAACATCTAAAATAATTCTAGGAAAAAGTGCAAATTGGCTGGAGGGCAGCAGGAGCTATCACAATATTTCTTCCCCACCAGCCTCTGGTAATTTAGTTTAACTAATCGGGTTGCAGCTCCAAAGTTGTTATATGCCTGGGACATGGTGTTTTTTGGTTCATAATTGTGTTGCTGTTTTAACCACGGTGAGAGGCATATAGAAAAGTTTTGTAGTTTGGGAGGGGTATTGCCGCAGTCTAGAAGTGCCCACTACCAAGGATGACCCGACTACAACACGACTTAGGAAACAAGAGTTTTTAATTCTAAGATTTGAGCTATGAGATATAGAACTAGTGTTTATTAATATTTATATTGGTTAGGAATGTACTCTGCTAAAAGCAGAAGAAAATCCATCAGACAATGGTGTAAGCAAATAAGGTTGGTTTTGTTTTCTTCACACAAAGTCCAGAAATTATTCAGTAGGACTCTGATGCCATCAGGGTCTCATGTTTCTTCCATTTTCCCACTCTACCACTTTTATTGTGTGAATACCCTCCTCCTAGTCTCTGAATAGCTCTGCACCTCCAAGCATCAAATCCATATGCTAGCCCGAAAGAAATTCGCGGTACATTCCTAGTTATGTCATTGGCCAGAACTGGAAATTCGCAGTACATTCCCAGTTATGTGTCATTGGCCAGAACTGAGTCATAGGATCACCCATAGTTGCAAAAACGGCTGGGAAACCAAGATTTTTAGTTGGATAAATTTGACATACTCCCTAGATCAGGCTTTTGGTTAGTAAGAAAGAAGGGGAGAATGGATATTTAGTAGGTAATTAGAGTGCCTTGCAAAATCGCTCTTCAGAGAATAATCTTTCTCTTCTGTATATTATATGCATATATTTATATGTAAAATGTGTGTGTGTGTGTGTGTGTGTGTGTGTATTTCCTGAACATGTTTAAGAGTGTGGGCTTTGGTACCTGACAGAACTGAATTTCAATTTTCTTCTACTACTTACTAGATATGTGACCTCAGGGAAGCGATTTCAGCCTATCCATCTCATATTCCTGAGATTACAGTAGTATCTACTTCACATAATTTTTGTGGGAATAAGAAAGATAATATATGTAAAGCCCTTGGCACATTCTTGGAATATAATAAACTTTTAGTAACATTTATTATTGTTTTCATTATTTTGCAGTACTATCTTACTGCTATTATTATTAACCTCTGCATTTTCTGAACTGATAGGCATTTGAGAAGCTGGGCAGTAGCCAGAATAGGGACCTCCCCTCACCTCCTCTGAAGGGCAGCCAGAGATGGTGGTTCAGCTGCAGGAACATGAAGATGTGGCAGGTCCCTGTCCAAGGAAGAGAGAGAAAAAACCCATGAGTGTATCTGTTCATTCCTCCTTGCTCTTGGCATCTCTAAAGTAGGTCCATTGCAAGTGATGGCAAATACGGGAGGGTGGTGAGGTGAAATTTGTGGTAAGGCAGGTTGCATGGTTCAAGAGACACTACCCTCACCACAGGGAAATCCACCCAATCTACTAGTGGAAAGGAACTGGTCTAGTCTAGTTCTGCTATCCCATTGTTCTTCAACCTGGAACAATTTCTGTAGGTTTGCATGCAGGGTAGTTGTACCAACTAAGTACAGCCTGTGATAAAAGGAGGGGCATTAATTAGTATGTCTACCTGGCTGCCCACCATGTTCAAATCCTACCCCTATGAGGGCTTCCACTGCAGGTCTCCTGCTGGGGTTACTTGATAAATATATCCTCATGTGGAACTCTGGTTTGAGTATTTCTGTAGCAACTGTGGTAGAACCACCAGTGAACCCATCTGAAGAAATAACATTTGAATTCCCAGAAATGGAATATCTATGTTCAGTCCCACCAAGAAGTCTACATGATGCCAAGAAGCGATTGGCCATGCTTGAGTGTCCTCTATTGCATATTTGGTGGACACCTGAAATCACCAGGTAGGTGTCTTGCTGTCTAGGCTGTATTATTTGGGGACAAGTGAAGCATTCTCTCCCCAAGTTGGTCTCTTCAGGGATTTTCAGCCCTAGTGTCCATGAGCACCAGTGCCTAAGAGTCAGAGACATACAGAGATGACCTTAGAATAGAAGATATGCGTATGGAAAGGCTTCTTCCTTCACTGCTATAGCTTTGTCACCACCACCCCAAAGGGTTATGTCTGTCTGTGCAACATTAATATAACCCACAGAAACCTTTGATGCTCACACTAACATGCGATCTCTAGCACTTCAATTTAATGACTCCTAGGCAGTGTAACAGACAAGTGTAATGGGCTAGAGGGAGCTCTGAGCTCACTGTAGACTCCTTAATCAATTGAAACAGTATCACAATAAATTGTACTTCACAGCCATGACATCATCTGAGGGCAGTGGACCCTGAGCAAGGTTCTGCACACCATCCTCTGCTTCACATTCATCACCCCTAGGAGCCACTTCTAACCTGTTTACACAAGGCATTTATCCCATTTCAATAATATAATTCTGACGGGTAGGAGTTCGATTCCCAGAAAGCACAGGAGGAAGTTTTGTCTCAGATTGGGTTCTAGAGTTTACCTCCCAGCCACCTCCACACCCTCCTCTGTATTGGATTGCACAGTTAGAATTCTCTGAATCCTGAGTTTTTCTCCTTTCTTTTCTTTGCCTCGGAATCTTTACCCCTCTTTCATTCCTTGTACTATCCATGACAAATGAAAGTATCTCTACATTATATGATGAATATGAAATATTGAATTCATGTAGCAGCTTGAGAGAAAAACAATAAAATAAATGAGACTTCTACTTAATGACATGGCAGTCAATTAGGTATATACAGAAAATAATTCTGGAAGATAACTGCATTATAGCCTTTCAGACATTATGTAAAGTCATGCTCTGACTGCTCAGTCCTTATTCTTGCTACTGCATTGTCATTCTTTATCCTCATCCTTTTTGTTTTCCTAAGTCATTTCAGCAATGACAGTCATACTGAAGGTAAAGACTAAAGAAAAGAAAAGAAATGCTAAAAAGGTGACTATCTGTCTGAATGTCAATGACCATTTCCAACCACCAGAGACAGAGCCACTCTGACTGCATTTGAAATTCCAGACTCAGTGTGGCCTCTGGGTGATGGAATTGGGGCTGCCAATCTTTCTGCACAGTAGAGGGAAAACCTTGGAACTAAGACTGCTTTTTCCAGCATCCAATTATCTTCTAGGTCCTAGAGCTTTGGAAACCCAGTAACTGATATGATACACTTCACTTAACCATGGTGGAGGTAAGGGTTCCTATGATTTCAGGCCAATAATAAATATTTTAATATAGAGTAAATGTGATGGCAGAATACAAATTTGATGGTATAATATTCCATATAATATAGTATGTGTTAACTTAGTAGAAAGATTTATAAATTTAACCTAAATCAAAACTAGTATTTTTATAAGTATCAGTTCAATTTATTTAATCAGGAGTATTTTAATGATAGAGGGCCCTAGAAATTAGTGCTATCACAGGGAATAATGGGAACTGATGATGTTGGCTGAAAACCATATTCTTCAGTAAAACTGATCTTGTGTTTGTTCATTTATTCACTTATTACTTTACAACCATTTCCTTGCACAACCACTAAAACCTAAGTCCTAAATACTGGAGTCTAATGTGATGAAACTGTGGAAATACAGGCATAGAAGAAAGTATCTGCATGAAAGTATCCATGCCAAAATAAAAGTATAAAAGAAAAAAAAAGAAAATGAGTATCTTTGAGGGTTTCCATTATTATTACCTTTAATTGGCCTGAAGGCTACGGGTGAATACAGACCTTTTCCACTTAATTTGGATTGGCTACTACCCACTGAATGTGTGTGTATGTGTGTGTGAGTGTGTGTGTGTGTGTGTGTGTGCCTTAATGAATGCAGGGCATAATAAAATGTTAGATGAGTCGATGAAAATCATTATATAATCACCATTGATGTTGTCTTAAGCATTCCTATTGGATTTTTGAAAGTAGAAATTATACCAAGTGTTTGCAGTTTTAATTTGATTTACATTGGCAGAGAACTGTTCTTCCTGACAATAATCTCCAATGAATAATGTCTAGGAAGATGGCTGAGTTAGGGAAAAACACCAGTAGGCCTCCTCTCCTAATTTCTCAAAAAAGCATAGGAGATCATTTAATCTAGAAGGAAAATGTTTTCATTGGCCTAAATAAAAATATTGAAGAATATTTAAAATCACAGAAGGGATTTCTATACACTTCATACTGAAGAAGCAGGATTAAAATAATCTGTAATAGCTAACTTGATTTAGTCCCTAACTTGGTGACATCTGACTAAACACAAGTATGGGAAGGTTGCTACTGATCAAAACTGAAACCCTTATTTAACTTCGCTAATCTGATGTCCCCTTCTGTTGTGGGTTGAATTATATTCAACAAAAGGATGTTGAAATCTTAACCCCCAGTACTGTGACCTTATTTGGAAATAGTCTCTTTGCAGATGATCAAGTTACGTTGAGGTCAGTAGTTTGGACCCTAATCCAGTATGACTGGTGTCCTTATAAAAAGGGGAAATTTGGACACAGAGACAGACACACACACAGGGAGAACATGAAATGAAGACAAAGATCAGGGTCATACATCTACAAGCCAAGGAATGCCAAAGATTTCTAGCAAACCACCAGAAGTTAGGGGAGAGACATGGAACAGATTGTCCCTCACTGCTCTCAGAAGGAACCAACCCTGCCATCACCTTGATCTTGGACTTCTAGCCTTCAGAACTGTGAAAGAATGTTTCTGTTGATTAAGCCACCCAGTTGGGGGTAATTTGTCATGGTAGTCTTAGCAAACAGATACAACCCCAAACCTAACAGTGTTGGTCAGCTTTGCTCTGGTAGCAAAACCCCCCCAGACCTCGTGGCTCCAGGCTGCTCTCTTCTCCAGGCAAGAGTTGATGGGAGGCCTTTCAAAACTCTGGCCCAAACTTAAGTGTACAAAACCAATGTGGCATGATGAGATGGGATAAATCATTCCAATATCTAGTCCGTAGGTAACATCCAGAAGTGGTTAGGACTTAGGTTTGACTTTCAACACTGAGAGTGTGCCTATCCTTCAGTGATATACCCACTGAATTAAATTTAATTGAATTAAATTAAGATTATGAACCCTACAATGATGTCCTTTAAACATTTTTCCATTTCCCCGTTTCCTTTCTCATTTGTAGTGTAGAACTCACTTATGACTGAGATCAGGTAATTGACTTTTTCCCTCAAATTTCCTAAGATAATTTTCTGAATACTCAGATAATAATACTTGAAATGGATTTTGCATAGAATTTTAGAAGAAAGTAGTTATCTATTTACAATGATAGAAGAGGATATGGAAGAAAAGGCAGGAATTCTCTTGTTAACCAATTCACATCATCTCTAAAAACAATACACAGCAGAAACAATGATTCAGAAAGTCGGACTAGTGGAGTATAACGTGGTGAAGCATAAGAAATTAAGTAAAAGATAAATATGAGAGAAAATAGGAGTTCCTTAATGAAAAGTCAGAATAAGGGAACATATTGATAATCAATAGTATACATGAGAAATACAAATGTTAAAAAATAACTGAAGTAGGAGACAGTAGTGTCTTACTCTATCTTAGGTGAAAAAAAGGAAAAATACTCTACAAGACACACTCCGGCTGTTTCATATCTTTCAGAGTATAAAATTCTTATCCCCTTCCCATCTTAAAATTAAAGACCAAGGGAATTAAAATTTGTATAGTTTTTACTTCTCTATCATACTATCAAAGTCAGAAGGTTATAGAGTAGTATTTAAATATTCTCAGGGAAAGGATGTGATGCAAGAATGCCGTGCCCGGCTGAGATGTGACTACTATGGTGAGTATAGTCCCAGTGATTGGTTGCTCTGAGATATGTGCTGGAAACAAATAGACCAAAGGTATAAAAGGGTAGCAAAAATGGCACAGTAAAATGCAAAGAAAAGATATTGTAAATGAAAGATAATCATGACCATATAAGGTATAAATGATAATGAGTGTGTAACACTAATGCACTAACACATGCAAAAATAAAACAATGATGTATGCACAAAATAACAGCAGCAAAATTATGTGAAATAAAAGGAAAAGGAGAGGATTTTAATTCATTGTACTCTACTACAGATCTAATGAAAAAAAATTAAATACATGGAAAAACAAAGCACACTCAACAAAGAAAGAGGTATGTTACACAGCTCATTTTGGAAGCTGGAAGCTTCCAAAAGTATTTTCTATAGAGGAAATGTGATCTTAGATCCCTAACCTGATAAAACATCACAGTGTAAGAATTAAAGGAAAAAAAAAAACCATAGAGTTAATGGAAATACTTGAGAAAGTAACTAGAAAAATTTTGTAAGAATATAATGTATGAATACACAAACACACACACATATATATACATATACAGACACAAAAATTGAGTTTTACTAACGATAAAAACTAGAAAGTTTCAAAGTCATGATAGAAAATATGAATTGATTATATATCACCTTGATCTGATAAACATTTAAATTTTAAAAAAATTTATTGAAGTAAAGTTGATTTACAATTTTGTGTTTAACTTCTGCTCTACAGCGAAGTGACTCTGTTATACATATATTTATTCTTTTTCATATTCTTCTGCATTATGGTTTATCACAGGATATTGATATAGTTCCCTGTGCCATACAGTAGGACCTTGTTGTTTATTCAACCTATATATAATAGTTTGCACCTGCTAACCCCAAACTCCCGATCCTTCCCTCTCCCACTCCCCTTTCCCCTTGGCAACCACAAGTCTGTTCTCTATATCTGTGAGTCTGTTTTTGTTTTGTAGATATGTTCATTTGTGTCGTATTTTAGATTCCACATATAAGTGATATCACATGATATTTGTCTTTCTCTGTCTGACTTCACTTAGTATGATAACCTCCAGGTCCATCCATGTTGCTGCAAAAGGCATTATTTCATTTTTTTTAATGCCTGAGTAGTATTCCATTATATATATATATATATATATATATATATATATATATATATATATATATATATATATACCATATCTTCTTTTTCCATTCATCTGTCAATGGAAATTTAGGTTGCTTCCATGTCTTGGCTATTGTAAATAGTGCTACTATGAACATCAGGGTGCATGTATCTTTTCAAATTATAGTTTTGTCTGGGTATATGCCCAGAAGTGAGATTGCTGGATCATATGACAACTCTATTTTTAGTGTTTTGAGGAACTTCCATACTGTTTTCCATAGTGCCTGCACCAATTTGCATTCCCACCAACAGTGTAGGAGGGTTCCCTTTTCTCCACACCCTCTCCAACATTCATTATTTGTAGACTTTTTGATGATAGCCATTCTGACTAGTGTGAGGTGATACCTCATTGTTGTTTCAATTTCCATTTCCCTAATAATTAGCAATGATGAGCATCTTTTCATGTGCTTATTGGCCATCTGTATCTCTTCTTTGGAGAAATGTCTATTTAGTTCTTCTGCCATTTTTAGGTTGGGTTGTTTGGTTTTTTGTTATTGAATTATAGGAGCTGTTTGTATATTTTGGAAATTAAGCCCTTGTTGGTTTCATCATTTGCAAATATTTTCTCCCAGTCCGAAGGTTGTCTTTTCATGTTGTTTATGGTTTCCTTTGCTATTCAAAAGGTTATAAGTTTGATTAGGTCCCTTTTTTTTTTTTTTTTTTAATGTCAACTACATATGCTGACATTTCCTACTCTTTTTTAAAAAGTTTATTTTATTTTTGGGCTATGTCATGCGGCATGTGGGATCTTAGTTCCCAGACCAGGGACTGAACCTTCACCCCCTGCAGTGGAAGCATGGAGTATTAACCACTGGACCACTGCAGAGGTGCCCCCATTTTTTAATTTTTGCTTTTATTTCTATCACCTTGGGAGACTGACCTAAGAATATTGGTATGATTTATGTCAGAGAATGTTTTACCTATGTTCTCTTCTAGGAGTTTTATGATGTCTTACTTATATTTAAGCCTTCAAGCCATTTTGAGTTAATTTTTGTGTATGGTGTGCGGGTGTGTTCTAGCTTCATTGATTTACATGCAGCTGTCCAACTTTCCAACACCACTTGCTGAAGAGACTGTCTTTTCCCCATTGTATATTCTTGCCTCCTTTGTCGAAGATTAATTGTCCACAGGTATGTGGGTTTGTTTCTGGGCTCTCTACTTGGTTCCATTGATCCATATGTCTGTTTTTATGCCAATACCACACGTTTTGATTACTGAAGATTTGTAGTATTGTCTGAATTCTGGGAGGGTTATGCCTCCTGCTTTGTTCTTTTTCCTCAGGACTGCTTTGGTAATTCTGGGTCTTTTATGGTTCCAAATAAATTTTAGAATTATTTGTCCTAGTTCTGTGGAAAATGTTATGGGTACTTTTTTAAATTAATTTTTATTGGAGTATAGTTGCTTTACAGTGTTGTGTTAGTTTCTCTGTACAGCAAAGTGAATCAGTTTTATGTATACATATATCCCCTCTTTTTTGGATTTCCTTCCCATTTAGGTCACCACAGAGCACTGAGTAGAGTTCCCTGTGTTATACAGTAGGTTCTCATCAGTTATCTATTTTATGCATAGTAGTCTATATATGTCAATCCCAAACTCCCAATTTATCCCACCCCCCCTTTCCCCCTTGGTATCCATACGTTTGTTCTCTACATCTGTGTCTCTATTTCTGCTTTGCAAATAAGATCATCTATACAATTTTTCTAGATGTCATGGATATTTTGATAGGTATTGCATTAAATCTGTAGACTGCTTTGGGTTGTATGGCCATTTTAATGATATTAATTCTTCCAAGCATTTAAAGTTTTTTAAAACAAATATGTAAAATGGTTCAAGAAAACATAAATTTCAAATAGGTAAAAATGTATATTGTTTAAAAAGTTAACTATGTAGATTTTTTTAAAAGTATAAAACCTTATTGACATATATAAAACAGATTTGAATAAAGATAAAACTGATTCTTGGAAGAATCTCCCTTCTTGATCTTTTACAACAAATATATTTTAAAACCATATGCAGTTTTAAGAATCCAGAAGAATGATGAATTTTTGTAAGCACAAAGCCACCATAATACTTGAATGAAGTATAGGCATTCTTTTAAACTCAAGGACAATATGATAGTGATGCCCACTGTCATCTGTCCTATTTACTAATGCAATTCACACTAAAAGACAGAAAAAAGGAATGAGAAACCTTCCAAATATTGGAAACAACTAATTAATTGTCCTTTAACAGGTAAGTGGATGAACACTATGGCATATCCATACAGTGAAATAATAAATAACAAGCAATGAGCTATCAAGCCATTGAAAGGCATGGAGGAATCTTAACTGCATAAAAGAAATTAAAAGAAACCAATCTGAAATAGCTACATAATGTATAATTTCAACTATATCACATTCTGCAAAAGACAAAATTGTAGATATAGAGATAATAAAATAATCAATGGTTGTCAGGGGTCCTGGGAGAGGGAAGGAGGGAGAGGTGAATAGGGGAACATAGGGGATTTTTAGGGCAGTGAAACTATTCTGTATGATACTGTAATGGTGCATGCATGACATTATGTCTTTGTCAACACCTGTAGAACTGCAGAAAACAAAGAGTGAACCCTAATGTTAACTATGGACTAAAGTTAATCATATTGCATCCATATTGGTTTATTAATTGTACCAAGTATAGCACAGTAATGTAAGATGTTAATAATAGGGGAAGAGGGAGCATGGGAGTATTTTGGGAACTCCCTGTACTTTTTGCTCAACTTTTCTGCAAACTTAAAACTGCTCTGAAAAATAAAATCCATTAATTAAAACAAAACACAAAAGGAATAAAAAATACAGGAAAGAACAATGGAGATGTAATTATTTGCAAAGAAGTATTTATAAATTACTGCATTTATTTTTTATGTTCTTCTATACGGTGCTATAATTTTCCCAAATGTTAAAACTTTTACTGATGTATAACTGAAATATAACATAATATTAGGTAGAAGGACGTGCTCTCACTCCCTCTTGTGAGAACATCAGAATCACAACTAGCTGCTGGACAATCATCGACACTGGAGACACTGGAACTCACAAAAAAAGATACCCCACATCCAAAGACAAAGGAGAAGCCACAATGAGATGGTAGGAGGGACGCAATCCCAGTAAAATCAAATCCCATAACTGCTGTGTGGGTGATTCACAGACTGGAGAACACTTATACCACAGAAGTCCACCCACCGGAGTGAAGGTTCTGAGCCCCACGTCAGGCTCCCCAACCTGGGTGTCCGGCAATACGAGGAGGAATACCTAGAGGATCAGACTTTGAAGGCTAGTGGGATTGGTTTGCAGGACTGTGACAGGACTGGGGGAAACAGAGACTCCACTCTTGGAGGGCACACACAAAGTAGTGTGCACATCGGGACCCAGGGGAAGGAGCAGTGACCCCAGAGGAGACTGAACCAGACCTACCTACTAGTGTTCGAGGGTCTCCTGCGGAGGCGGGGGGTGGCGGTGGTTCACTGTGGGGAAAGGGACGCTGGCAGTGGAGGTTCTGGGAAGTGCTCTTTGGCGTGAGCCCTCCCAGAGTCTGCCATTAGCCCCACCAAAGAGCCCAGGTATGCTCCAGTGTTGGGTTGCCTCAGGCGAAACAACCGATAGGGAGGGAACCCAGCCCCACCCATCAGCAGTCAAGCAGATTAAAGTTTTACTGAGCTCTGCCCACCAGAGCAACAGTCAGCTCTACCCACCACCAGTCCCTCCCATCAGGAAACTTCCACAAGCCACTTAGATAGCTTCATCCACCAGAGGGTAGACAGCAGAAGCAAGAAGAACTATAATCCTGCAGCCTGTGGAACAAAAACCACATTCACAGAAAGATAGACAAGATGAAAAGACAGAGGGCTATGTACCAGATGAAGGAACAGGATAAAACCCCAGAAAAACAATTAAATGAAGTGGAGACAGTCAAACTTCCATAAAAATAATTCAGAATAATGATAGTGAAGATGATCAAGGACCTCGGAAAAAGAATGGAGGCAAAGATTGAGAAGATGTAAGAAATGTTTAACAAAGACCTAGAAGAATTAAAGAACAAACAAACAGAGATGAACAATACAATAACTGAAAAGAAAACTACACTAGAAGGAATCAATAGCAGAATAACTGAGGCAGAAGAATTGATAAGTGACCTGGAAGACAGAATGGGGGAATTCACTGCTGCGGAACAGACTAAAGAAAAAAGAATGAAAAGAAATGAAGACAGCCTAAGAGACCTCTGGGACAAGATTAAATGCAACAACAATAGCATTATAGAGGTCTCAGAAGGACAAGAGAGAGAGAAAGGATGAGAGAAAATATTTGAAAACATTATAGTTGAAAACTTCCTTAATATGGGAAATGAAATAGCCACCCAAGTTCAGGAAGCGCAGAGAGTCCCATACAGTATAAATCCAAGGAGAAACACGCCAAACCACATAGTATTCAAATTGGCAAAAATTAAAGACAAAGAAAAATTATTGAAAGCAGCAAGGGAAAAATGATAAATAACATAAAAGGGAACTCCCATAAGGTTAACAGCAATTTCTCAGCAGAAACTCTACAAGCCAGAAGGGAGTGGCATGATATACTTAAAGTGATGAAAGGGAAGAACCTACAACCAAGAGTACTCTACCCGGCAAGGATCTCATTCAGATTTGATGGAGAAATCAAAAGCTTTACAGACAAGCAAAAGCTAAGAGAATTCTGCACCACCAAACCAGCTCTACAACAAATGCTAAGGGAACTTCTCTAAGTGGGAAAAACAAGAGAAGAAAAAGACCTACAAAAACAAACCCAAAACAATTAAGAAAATGGTAATAAGAACCTACATATCGATAATTACGTTAAACGTGAATGGATTAAATGCTCCAAGCAAAAGACACAGGCTTGCTGAATGGATACAAAAACAAGACCCATATATATGCTGTCTACAAGAGACCCACTTCAGACCTAGGGACACACACAGATTGAAAGTGAGGGGATGGAAAAAGATATTGCATGCAAATGGAAATCAAAAGAAAGCAGGAGTAGCAATACTCATATCCGATAAAATAGACTTTAAAATAAAGAATGTTACAAGACACAAGGAAGGATACTACATAATGATCCAGGGATCAATCCAAGAAGAAGATATAACAATTATAGATATATATGCACCCAACATAGGAGCACCTCGATACATAAGGCAACTGCTAACAGCTTTAAAAGAGGAAATCGACAGTAACACAATAATAGTGGGGGACTTTAACACCTCACTTACACCAACAGACAGATGATCCAAAATGAAAATAAATAAGGAAACAGAAACTTTAAATGGCACAATAGACCAGATAGATTTAATAGATATTCATAGGAAATTCCATCCAAAAATGGCAGATTACACTTTCTTCTCAAGTGCGCACAGAACATTCTCCAGGTTAGACCACGTCTTGGGTCACAAATCAAGCCTCAGTAAATTTAAGAAAATTGAAATCATATCAAGCATCTTTTCTGACCACAACACTATGAGATTAGAAATGAATTACAGGGAAAAAAACGTAAAAAACACAAACACATGGAGGCTAAACAATACGTTACTAAATAACCAAGAGATCACTGAAGAAATCAAAGAGGAAATTAAAAAATACCTAGAGACAAATGACAATGAAAACACGATGGTACAAAACATATGGGATGCAGCAAAAGCAGTTCTCAGAGGGAAGTTTATAGCAATAAAATCCTACCTCAAGAAACAACAATCATCTCAAATAAACATTCTAACCTTACACCTAAAGGAACTAAAGAAAGATGAAAAAACAAAACCCAAAGTTAGCAGAAGGAAAGAAATAATAAAGATAAGAGCAGAAATAAATGAAATAGAAACAAAGAAAACAATAGCAAAGGTCAATAAAACTAAAAGCTGGTTCTTTGAGAAGATAAACAAAATTGATAAACCATTAACCAGACTCATCAAGGAAAAGAGGGAGAGGAATCAAATCAATAAAATTAGAAATGAAAAAGGATAAGTTACAACAGACACTGCAGAAATACAAAGCATCCTAAGAGACTACTACAAGCAACTCTATACCAACAAAATGGACAACCTGGAAGAAATGGACAAATTCTTAGAAATGTATAACCTTCCAAGACTGAACCAGGAAGAAACAGAAAATATGAACAGACCAATCACAAGTAATGAAATTGAAACTGTGATTAAAAATCTTCCAACAAACAAAAGTCCAGGACCAGATGGCTTCACAGGTGAATTCTATCAAACATTTAGAGAAGAGCTAACACCCATCCTTCTCAAACTCTTCCAAAATATTGTGGAGGAAGGAACACTCCCAAAATCATTCTGTGAGGCCATGATCACCCTGATACCAAAACCAGGCAAGGATACTACAAAAAAAGAAAATTACAGACCAATATCACTGATGAATATAGATGCAAAAATACTCAACAAAATACTAGCAAACAGAATCCAACAGCACATTAAAAGAATCACACACCGTGATCAAGTGAGATTTATCCCAGGGATGCAAGGATTCTTCAATATACGCAAATCAATAAATGTGAGGGCTTCCCTGGTGGCGCAGTGGTTGAGAACCTGCCTGCTAATGCAGGAGACGCAGGTTCGGGCCCTGGCCTGGGAAGATCCCACGTGCCGCGGAGCGGCTGGGCCCGTGAGCCACAGTTGCTGAGCCTGCGCGTCTGGAGCCTGTGCTCCGCAGCGGGAGAGGCCGCGATGGTGAGAGGCCTGCGCAGTGCGATGAAGAGTGGCCCCCGCTTGCCACAACTAGAGGAAGCCCTCGCACAGAAACGAAGACCCAACACAGCAAAAATAAATAAATAAATAAATCTTCTGCCCATTTAAAAAAAAAAAAATGTACAGATGGCATTCCACATCTGCAGGTTTCGCATCACAGATACAACCAATCTCAGATCAAAAATAAAAAAAAATAAAAAAATAAATGTGATACACCATATCAACAAATTGAAGAATAGAAACCATATGATCATCTCAATAGATGCAGAAAAAGCTTTTGACAAAATTCAACACCCATTTATGATAAAAACTCTCCATAAAGTGGGCATAGAGGGAACCTACCTCAACATAATAAAGGCCATATACGACAAATCCACAGCAAACATCATTCTCGACGGAGAAAAACTGAAAACATTTCCTCTAAGATCAGGAATGAGACATGGATGTCCACTGTCACCACTATTATTCAACATAGTTTTGGAAATCCTAGCCACGGCAATCAGAGAAGAAAAAGAAATAAAAGGAATACAAATTGGAAAAGAAGTAGTAAAACTGTCACTGTTTGTGGATGACATGATACTATACATAGAGAATCCTAAAGATGCCACCAGAAAACTACTAGAGCTACTCAATGAATTTGGTAAAGTTGCAGGTTACAAAATTAATGCACAGAAATCTCTTGCATTCCTATACACTAATGATGAAAAATCTGAAAGAGAAATTAAGGAAACACTCCCATTTACCATTGCAACATAAAGAATAAAATACCTAGGAATAAACCTACCTAGGGAGACAAAAGACCTGTATGCAGAAAACTAAAAGACACTGATGAAAGAAATTAAAGATGATACCAACAGATGGAGAGATATACCATGTTCTTGGATTGGAAGAGTCAATATTGTGAAAATGACTATACTACCCAAAGCAATCTACAGATGCAATGAAATCCCTATCAAATTACCAATGGCATTTTTTATGGAACTAGAACAAAAAATCTTAAAATTTGTATGGAGACACAAAAGACCCCAAATAGCCAAAGCAGTCTTGAGGGAAAAAAACGGAGCTGGAGGAATCAGACTCCCTGACTTCAGACTATACTACAAAGCCACAGTAATCAAGACAATATGGTATTGGCACAAAAACAGAAACATAGATCAATGGAACAAGATAGAAAGCCCAGAGATAAACCCACACACCTATAGTCAACTAATCTGTGACAAAGAAGGCAAGGATATACAATGGAGAAAAGACAGTCTCTTCAATAAGTGGTGCTGGGAAAACTGCACAGCTACATATAAAAGAATGAAATTAGAACACTCCCTAACACCATACACAAAAATAAACTCAAAATGGATTCAAGACCTAAATGTAAGACCAGACAGTATAAAACTCTTAGAGGAAAACATAGGAAGAACACCCTTGATATAAATCACAGCAAGATCTTTTTTGATCCACCTCCTAGAGTAATGGAAATTAAAAATAAATAAATAAATGGGACCTAATGAAACTTCAAAGCTTTTGCACAGCAAAGGAAACCATAAACAAGACGAAAAGACAACCCTCTGTATGGGAATAAATATTTGCAAACGAATCAACAGACAACGGATTACTCTCCAAAATATATAAACAGCTCATGCAGCTCAATATTAAAAAAAAAAAAACAACCCAATCCAAAAATGAGCAGAAGGCCTAAATAGATGTTTCTCCAAAGAAGACATACAGATGGCCAAGAAGCATATGAAAAGCTGCTCAACATCACTAATTATTAGAGAAATGCAAATGAAAACTACAATGAGGTATCACTTCACACCAGTTAGAATGGGCATCATCAGAAAATCTACAAACAACAAATGCTAGAGAGGGTGTGGAGAAAAGGGAACCCTCTTGCACTGTTGGTGGGAATGTATATTGATACAGCCACTATGGAGAACAGTATGGAGGTTCCTTGAAAAACCAAAAATAGAATTACCATATGATCCAGCAATCCCAGTATTGGGCATACAACCAGAGAAAACCATAATTCAAAAAGACACATGCACCCCAATGTTCATTGCAGCACTATTTACAGTAGCCAGGTCATGGAAGCAACCTAAATGCCCATTGACAGATGAATGGATAAAGAAGTTGTGGTACATATATACAATGGAATATTAGCCATAAAAAGGAACAAAATTGGGTCATTTGTTGAGACATGGCTGGATCTAGAGACTGTCATACAGAGTGAAGTAAGTCAGAAAGAGAAAAACAAATATTATATATTAATACATATATGTGGAACCTAGAAAAATGGTACAGATGAGCCGGTTTGCAGGGCAGAAATTGAGACACAGATGTACAGAACAAACGTATGGACACCAAGGAGGGAAAACCGTGGTGGGGTGGGGATGGTGGTGTGCTGAATTGGGGGATTGGGATTGACATGTATACACTGATGTGTATAAAATTGATGACTAATAAGAACGTGCTGTATATAAAAAAAAGGGAAAGTAAAGAAAACAAAACATTGTATTAGTTTCAGGTATACAACATAGTGATTCAGTATTTGTATGTATTGCAAAATGATTACAACAGAAGTCTGGTTAACATTCATCATCACACATAATAACAAAAATTATTTTGTCTTGTGATGAGAACTTTTAAGATCTACTCTCTTAGCAACTTTCAAATATGCACTACAGTATTATTAACTATAGTCACCATGCTGTACATTACATCCCCAGAATTTATTTATTTTATAACTAGAGGTTTGTACCTGTTGACTTCCTTCATCCATTTTATCCATCCCTACCCCCACCTTTGGCAACCACCAATTAGTTCCTTGTGTCTAGGAGATATTTGTTTTTAATTTAAAAATTAATTTTAAATTTCACATATAAGTGAGGTAATATGGTCCAGTTGTTAAATATTTTTTGTATCTTCAATTAGATTTATTTTTACAAATTTTGTTACCCTATCTGTTCTCCTTTTTTTGGTTTGCAGTTGGTTAAACTTTTAAATATTTTAGTATTATTTGTATATTTTGTCCAGCCTTTCTGAATGTTTGAGGCACAATAGTCAATTTTCCATAATAATTCAATACATCATATCAATTATAAGTTCTACAAGTGTTTAAAATTATATTTGATAGCATTTCTATCAAAATCTGAAAAGGAGTTGAAAAAATTCATTAAAATCGAAATCATTTGAAAAATGAACAGGTAAAATAAAATCAAGACAATCTATTAAAGAACAGCAACAGGGAGATAAATACCTAGCAGATATTAAAATCTATAATAAAGTATTATAATAATATTTAAATAATTTTGATATTATATAAAAATACAAAATAATGGGTTAGAATGAAGTATGTACACATAAACCTCAGAGAGATGAGTAAATTTATGAAAAATGGGTAGGGATGTAAATTACATTTTTGGTGACTTTGGGTGATTGTGATGTGTCATTGCAAGTTCATCAGTTGTAACAAATGTGACATATTACATGTCATATCACTCTGGTGAGGATGATGATACTAGGGGAGGTTATGCATGTGTGGTCGAAGTGGGCATATTGGGAATCTCTGTACTTTCCTCTCAATTTTGCTGTGAACCTAAAGCTACTCTAAAATAATGAAGTCTTTAAGTTAATAAAATGTAAATGGGTAGTGAAAGATAAATTATTAAATGTCATGTTAAAATAATTCATTAGCATTTTGAAATATATTTTAGAAATTACTTTATACTAATCACCAAAATATACTCTACTTGAATAAGGGCACTGATTGTCATGGGGCTGGGGAGCTGGGGAATGGATGGTGAGGTGTGGAATAAATGCACTTTACAGAATCATGCTTCATTCTTTGCTGGGTGTAAGAAAAAGGAGTAGCTTTACAGCTAGATTGAGAGTCGGAATTTTAATTTGTCTGTTTCTGCTTTTGTGCTGAAGAAAAACAAAAGGTCTAGAGACATCAAATTAGAGAGTTAAATATAAAACATCAAATTAGAGAAGAAGTTGCAGAAAATAGAATCGTTTATTTACCATATCTATGGAGGAATAATAACTTTAAACTTCTAAGTAACAATAAGAAAAATGGACACATATTAATATATAAAAGTTTAAAGTATTCTTAAGATGAAAAAGTAGTAAAGAAATAAAATGTATCACAAAATATTTACATCAGACATGATGCAATTTAATATCTATAAAATATTAAGGATGCACACAAAGTTTATGAGAAAAATATGAAGACTATGAAAGATAAGCAGGCAAGAATATGGGCTGACAATTCAAAAGAGGAAATACAGTTGGGGAGAGTGTGGCCAAGATGGTGAAGTAGGAAGACCCTGAGCTCACTTCCTCCCATGGGCACTCCAAAATTACAACTATTTACAGAGCAACTATCAATGAGAATCACCTGAAGACTAGCAGAAGAGATTTTCCACAACTAAAGACAAAAAGAAGGAACCACAATGAAACAGGTAGGAGGAGTGGAAACATGGTATAGTCAAGACCCACACCCCAGGGTAGGAGACTCACAAACAGGAAGATAATCACAATTGCAGAGGTTCTCCCCAAGAAGCAATAGGTCCAAGCCCCACATTGAGCTCCCCAGCCTGGGGGTCCTGCACTGGACCCCAGTGCAGATGAGCCCCAGAACATCTGGTTTTGAAGGCCAGTGGGGATTGCATATGGGAGACCTGGGCAGAAGTAGTAATATGAAAGGAGCCTGGGTCAGACCTACTTGTTGATCTTGGAGAAGCAGGAGGCAACTGGGACTCCACCTAGGGATGTAGATGTTCATGGCAGCCATTTTGGGGGAGGTTTTTCTATCACAAGGACATTGGTACTGGAAAATGCCATTTTGAAGTCCTCCCTCAATCAGCCACCCAGGGACCTGACCCCACCCACAAGTAGGCTGGCAGCAGTCTAGGGACCACACAGCCCCAGCAACCAGCAGCCAGCAGTCTCCACACAAGGCAGGGTCTGGCAGCCAACTGGGCTGGTGGTCACCCCTGTGAACCAGTGCATCCACAGAAGTTGGCCCCCTAGAATACATACCTCTGGTGACCTGTGGTGAGTGGGCTTCTGGGCCCCATAGGATGTCTCCTACATAAGGCCACTTCTCCAAGATCAGAAAATGTAACTGACTTACCTAATACATAGAAATCAACACAGAGAATTAGGCAAAATGAGGAGACAGAAATATGTCCCAAACAAAGAAACAACATGAAACCCTAAGGAGAAGAGCTAAGCAAAGTGGAGATAAACAATTTACACAGTAAAGAGTTCAAGGTAATGGTCACAAAGGAGCTCAATGAACATGGGAGAAGAATAGATGTACACAGTGAGAATTTCAACAGAGAGTTAGAAAATATAAAGAAGAACAAAACAGAGCTAAAGAATATAGTAACTGAAATTTTAAAAATACATTTGGAGGAATCAACAGTAGATTAGATAATACAGAACAACTGTGATCAGATCAGTGAACTGGATGATAGTGAAAATCACTCAAGCTGAATAGAAAAAAAGAATTTTTAAAAATGCGGATAGTTTAAGAGACCTCTGGGACAACATCAAGCATATGAATATTTGCACTAGTGGTCCCAGAGGAGAAGGGGGGGCAGAGAACTTATTTGAAGAAATAATAGCTGAAAAATTCACTAACCTGGGAAAAGAAACAGGCATCCAGGTCCAGGAAGCACAGAGAATCCCAAACAGGATCATTCCAAAGAGGTCCGCACCAGGACACATTGTAATTAAAATGGCAAAAATTGAAGATAGAGAATCTTAAAAGCAGCAAGAAAAAACCAACTTGTTATGTACAAGGGGACTCCCATAATGCTGTGAGCAGACCTTTTAGCAGAAACTTTGCAGACCAGAAGGAAGTGGCATAATATATTCAAAGTGATGATAGGAAAACCCTACAACCAAGACTACTTTACTCAGCAAGGCTTTTATTCAAATTTGAAAGAGAGATAATGAGTTTTACAGACAAGCAAAAGCTAAGACTTCAACACCACTAAACCAGCTTTACAAGAAATATTAGGGGGCTTCTCTAAGCAGTAAAAAAAAAACAAAAAAACACACTATAAATATGAAAATTACAAAAGGAAAAATCTCATTGGTACAGGCAAATATACAGTAAAGATATTAGGTCAATCACTTATAAAACTAATAGGAAGGTTAAAAGACAAAGTAGTAAAATTATCTATATCCACAATATTAGTTAAGGGATATACAAAACAAAAGTAAAACATGACTTCAAAAACATTAAACATGGGGGACATTAAACATGGGGGGATAGTGATAAAATTGTAAGACGGTTACGATGATTTTGAACTTCAGAAATCAAGAATTTAAAATAATTACATATATATAGGTTGTTATATATGAACCTCATGGTAACCACAAGCAAAAAACCTATAATAGAGTCACAATAAAGAGAAAGGAATCCAAACATAACACTAAAGATAGTCATCAAATCACGAGGAACGAAAGCAAAAGAAGAAGAAAGAAATAAAAAAGAACTACAACTACAAAAACAACCCCAAAACACTTAACAAAATGGCAATAAGTACATACTTATCAATAATTTCTTTAAATGTCCGTGAACTAAATGCTCCAATCAAAAGAAATAGAGTGGCTGAATGGATAAAAAAACAAGACCCATCTATTTGCTGCCTACAAGAGACTCACTACAGCTCTAGACACAAACAAACTGAAAGTGAACAGATGGAAAAAGGTATTCCATGCAAGTGGAAACAAAAGAAAACTGAAGTAGCAATATTTATATCAGACAAAATAGACTTTAAAGCAAAGACTGTAACAAGAGATAAAGAAAGACGTTACATAATGATAAAGAAATTGATCCAACAAGAAGATATAACTGTCATAAATAAATATGCACCCAACATAGGAGCATCTAAATACACAAAGAAAATATTAACAGACGTAAAGGAAGAAACTGATGGTAACACAATAATAGTTGAGAAATTTAACACCCCACTTACATCAATGGACAGATCATCCAGACAGAAAATCAACAAGGAAATACTGGCTTTGAATGACACATTATAGAAGGTGAACTTAGTAGTTATATATGGATCATTGCATCCCAAAGAAGCAGAATACATACGCTTTTCAAGTGCACTTCAAACATTCTCCAGGATAGATCACATGCTAGGCCACAAAACAAGTTTCAATAAATTTAAGAAAATTGAAACCATATCAATCATCTTTTGTGAACACAATGGCATGAGAATAGAAATCAATTATAAGAAAAAACTTGCAAAACCCACTAACATGGAGGCTAAGCAATATGCTACTAAAACACCAGTGGGTCATTGAAGAAATCCAAGAGGAAAGCAAGAAATACCTGGAGACAAATCAAAATGGAAACATAATGATCCAAAATCTATGCAACACAACCAAAGCAGTTTTAAGAGGGAAGTTCCTACTTCAAGAGACAAACAAAAACTCAAATAACCTAACCTTACACCAAAAGGAACTAGAAAAACAAGAACAAACAAAATCCAAAGTCAGCAGAAGGCAAGAAATAATAAAGATCTAAGTGGAAATAAATGAAATAGAGACTAAAAAAAATAGAAAAGAAGGTGACTTCCCTGGCAGTCCAGTGGTTAAGACTCTGTGCTCCCACTGCAGGGGGCATGGGTTTGATCCCTAGTAAGGAAACTAAGATCCTGCATGCCACGTGGTGCAGCCAAAAAAAAAAAAAAGAAGAAGAAGAAGAAGAAAAAAGAAAAGAGCAATGAAACTAACACCTGGTTCTTCGAAAAGACATAGAAAATTGATAAACCTTTAGCCAGACTAATCAAGAAAAAAGAGAGAGAGGACCCAAATAAATTTAAAAAATTAAAGAGGAGAAGTTACAACCAACACCACAGAAATATAAAAGACGATAAGAGATTATTATGAATAATTATATGCCAATAAGATGGAAAACCTAGAAGAAATGGACAAATTTCTAGAAATGTACAATCTCTCAATGCTGAACCATGAAGAAATAGAAAATATAAACAGACCAATTACAGGTAATGAATTTGAATCAGTAATCAAAAAACTCCCAACAAACAGAAGTCCAGGACCAGATGGCTTTACAGTTGAATTCTACCAAACATTTAGAGAAATTAACACCTATATTTCTCAAACTCTTCCAAAAAATTAAAGAGGAAGGAACACTTCTAAAATCATTTTATGAGGCCAGCATTACCCTGATACCAAAACCAGAGAACAACACCACAAAAAAAGAAAATTACAGGCCGACGTCACTGGTGAGCATAGACGCAAAAATCCTCAACAAAATATACCAAACCAAATTCAACTTTACATTAAAAGAATCATACACCATTATCAAGTGGGATTTACCCAGGGATGGAAGGTGGTTCAATATCCACAAATTAATGAGCATCACATTACCACATTAACAAGTTGAAGAATAATAGTCATATAATCATCTCAATAGAGCCAGAAAAAGCTTTTGACAGAAGTCAACATCCATTTATGATTAAAAAAACCACTCAATAATTGGGTATAAAGAGTATACACTTCAATATAAAAAAGGCCATGTATGACAAGCTCAGAGCTAACATACTCAGTGGTGAAAAGCTAAAACCTTTTCTCTAAGATCAGGAACAAGACAAGGATGCCCACTCTTGCCACTTTTATTCAACATAGTACTGGAAGTCCTAGCCACAGAAATCAGGTAAGAAAAATAAATAAAAATGATTCCAATTGAAAAGAAGTAAAACTGTCACTGTTTGCAGATGACATGGTATTATTTATAGGAAATTCTAAGATGTTACCCCAAAACTATTAGAACAAGTAAGTCAATTCAGTAAAGTTGAAGGATACGAAATTAGTATACAGAAATCTGCTTCAAGGGAGGGGGGAGGGATAAATTGGGAGATTGGGATTGACACATACACACTACTATATATAAAATAAATAACTAATAAAGACCTACTGTATAGCACAGGGAACTCTACTTAATACTCTGTAATGACCTATATAGGAAAAGAATCTAAAAAAGAGTGGATATATGTATATGTATAACAGATTCACTTCGCTGTATACCTGAAACTAACACAACATTGTAAATCAACTATACTCCAATTAAAAAAAAAAAGAAATCTGCTCCATCTTTATACTAAAAACAAAATATCAGAAGGAGAAATTAAGAAAACAATCTCATTTATAATTGCATCAAAAAGAATAAAATATCTAGGAATAAATCAACCTAAGGAAGCAAAAGACCAGTACTCCAAAAACTATAAGATGCTGATGAAAGAAATTGAAGATGACACAAGCAGATGAAAAGATATACCATGATCATGTACTGAATGATTTAATATTGTTAAAATAATTATACTCTCCAAGGCAATCTACAGATTTCATGCAATCCTTGTGAAAATAAATACCAGTATCATTTTCACACTACTAGAAGAAATAATTTGAAAATATGTATAAAAACACAAAAGACGTGAAATAGTCAAAACAATCTTGAGAAAGAGTAACAAAGCTGGAGGGGAGGTATTATGCTCCCTGATTCAAACTATACTACAAAACCACAGTAATCAAAATAGTATGGTACTGCCAAGAAAACAAACAAACAAAAAACAGATACAAAGATAAATAGAACAGACTAGAGATCCCATAAATAAACCCCCACACATGTCTTCAATTAGTCTATGACAAAGGAGGCAAGAATATGCAATGGGGAAAATACAATGTCTTTAATAAATGGTTTTGGGAAAACTGGACAGCCACATGCAAAAGAATCAAATTGAACTGTGTTCTCACACCGTATACAAAAATAAGCTCAAAATGGAGTAAAGACTTAAATGTAAGACCTGAAACCAAAAAGGTCCTAGAAGAAGCATAGGCACTACATTCTTTGACATTGGTATTAGCAATATTTTTTTGGATATGTCTCCTCAGGCAAGGGAAAATACAGCAAAAAAAAAAAAAAAAAAGACTACATCAAACTAAAAAACTTTTGTACGTTGAAGAAAACTATTAACAATATGAAAAGGCAGCCTACTGAATGGGAAAATATATTTGCTAATGATATATTCAATAAGGGGTTAATATCCAAAATAAACAAAGAACTAAAAGAGTTCAACATAAAAAGCCAAATAACCCAAATGAAAATGGGCAGAAGACCTGAATAGACATTTTTTCAAAGATGACATATAGTCAACAGACACATGAAAAGATGCTTAAAATCACTAATCATCAGGAAAATGCAAATCAGAACCACAATGAGATACCACCTCACACCTGTCAGAATGACTATCATCAAAAAGACACCAAATAACAAGTGTTGGTGAGGATGTAGAGAAAATGGGACTCTTGTGCACTGTTGGTGAGAAAGTAAATTGGTGTAGCCCCTATGGAAAACAATGTGGAGTCTCCTCAAAAAATTAAAAATAAAACTGCCATATGATCCAGGAATTTCACTTCTGGATATTTACTTGAAGAAAAAAAACCCTGCTAATTTGAATGGATATATGAACTCTAATGTTCATAACAGCATTATTTAAAATAGCCAAGATATAAAAGCAACCTAAGTGTCCATCCATAGACGAATGGATAAAGAAGATGTGGATATACAATGGAACATTGTAATATGTAATATACAATATCATGTAATATACATGATATTAAATAATATCATGTCATCTTACTATAATATGTAAGATGTAATATACAATGGAATATTACTAAGCCATTAAAAAAAGAAATATTGCCATTGACAACATAGATGGATCTAGAGGGTATTATGCTAAGTGAAACGAGTCAGAGAAGGACAAATACTGCATATTTCACTTCTATGTGGAATCTACAAAACAAAATAAACAAACAAAACAAAATGAAAACAGATTTACAGATACAGAGAACAAATGGATGGTTGCCAGAGGATAAGGGGTAAGGGGAGTGAGCAAATAGGTGTAGGAGATTAAGAAGTATAAAACTCCAGTAATGTAATAAGTCATGAGGATTTATTATACAGCTTAAGGAGTATGGTCAATAATATTGTGATAAGTTTGTGTGGGGACAGATGGTTACTAGACTTATCATGGTAAACATTTCATAATATATGCAAATGTCAAATCTCTATGTAGTACACCTGAAGCAAATATAATATTTTACATTAACTGTATTTCAATTAAAAAAGAAATACAATTGGAAAACAAAATATGAGAAATTGTTCATACTTTCTACTGTTAAAAGGGTAAAATATAGCAAAATTGAATAGAAAATTTTTAAAAAGTTGATAACAAGTTAGGGTAGAATTGATATGTATTTTAAGTTGCTACAGCTTGATTTACAATAAAAATAACTGGGTTGACAATAGGTATTTTCTACATCTCAAAAATGCAGCTTATCTGAGAGTTTAATTATTTTAAAATATATTTGTAAATGGCCAATAAGTATATAAAATTTTTTGGTCCAGTTGAGAACCTGAGTTATAGCTTCATGTGAAATCTACATTAGCATGTATAAAGTTGCTGCAGAGCAAAGAGTATGATTAAACAGAAACTATATCGAAAGAAAGTGGTCATAGTGGCACATTAAAATGGTGTTTTATATTTAGCATTTTTGCATCTTTAAAGCTCTGTATGTTTGGGCAAATTGATTTCTCTGAAAAGGGGGACAAGGGTTGGCTCTGTTGTTACAGGAACCAGGGTCATGATCAGAGAAGATCAGCAGCAAATCCCAGAAACTGATGCCTCTTTATATTTATGGAATTGTCCCTGCAGTCACCTGAGATTAACTCTTAAAGTTGTGCCTTCACCGTGAGGATAGATGATTATGTTGAAATAACCTCTTCTTGACTCTTCTATGGGACTGGATTAGAATTCCTAGGGAATAAATCTTTCCATTTACTGACAAGGGGTTCATGTGCTTGCTGCTGTATTTTAAAGCCCTCGGTGGTTATTTTAACAAGATATCCAGCTAGAGAGTTGGTAGAACAAAAGCGTTCATCCCTGAGGTTTAGACCATAAGTGAAAGCTAACCAAATATTTTTCTTTTCTCATGTAGCTTTTCATAGGCGACTCTGTATGCTTAGAAAAACTTCAGCAATCTGCTCTAGGTCTTGTCTGGAATGTATCATATAGTTTTAATTCTGAAAATTTACAAAAACTATATTTTGTACAATTGGGAGTGGCATTTCTTTTTAGTGTTATGAAATGTTCCCTGTGTTATTTGCCTTCATCTCTGGTTAGACTACTCTTGTTACCTCCTTTGTTGTTAATAACTTGGAGGATAAGTGTTCTGTTATGAGTGACTGAAACATCATTTGAGGAAGAACCTTCACCCAAAAACTGATGCTACATGACTTTTTCTCACTTGTTTGATAGTGGAGTGAGAGATATTCTTTAAATGATTAACTGGAAACCTTAGGAAATGAGGATGACCATCTTAAATGGGTTTCAGCATAAGTGTAGTCCTAGAAGATATCTATACTCCAAGTATCATATATTTTTTGAAATTCTATTGCCCTTCTCTTTGACATAAAATAATACAAGATAACTTTGTAACCATACATTGCTTCTCCCTCTCCCTAACATACAATTGGTGACTTTTCTCCAATAAAAATCTTTTCAGCATATGATAATAATAACAAAAATCTTTTCATAAATTGATACCTCTTTCCATAGAGTGGTGGTGATACTTATCTATTATAAAATAATTGAGGCTTTCATCTTAATGGGCAAATTTGATTAAACAATTTTATATGCCATTAGGATATCAAAATGCTGCCATCTATAAAACATATTCTTATACATAAATATTTGTGGACAATTGGTTGAGAATATTTGTAGAATAATTTTCTAGAAGTGTAAACCTCCTTCAAATTGTATGCGCACTTTAAAAATTGACAGATGTTGCCAAATTGCCCTTTGAGAAGGTGATGCCAGTTTAACCTACCATCTATAGATGTTTTATTAACCATGAAAACCATTTATCCGTGCCCTTTATCATTTTTCCCATGGTATAACTTTTTTCTTTTATTTTAATTAATATTTATAGTTTTTTTCATATATCAATACTAAGAAAATTATGATTTTATTGTTGGTTGCATATATTTTCTCCAGGCTGTTGATGTTGTTCATAGTATTTTTTCTGGTACAAAAGTTTTTATTTTTATGTAATCAGATTTATCAGTCTTTTTTATTTATGTTTTCAATCTTTTTGTCTTTATGGCACTAGGTTTTGTGTCCTGATTGGAAAGGAATTCTGTACTCAAAGATTTTCATGTATGTGTGTGTGTTTGTACATTTGTTCTTCTGAAACTTTTATTATTTCATTTTTTTTCAGTACCTAAATCTTTGATCTTCTGGACTTTATGTTTTAGTGCAAGAGGTGAATTAGAATCTAGCTAATTTTTTTAATGCTAGCTGTTTTCATATCGTTTATTGCCTGTTGATTTGAAATACTAATTTTATCATATACCAGACTTCTTCCATATTTGTGAATAATTCTGGTTTCTCTATTTTTTTTTTTTTTATCATTGAGCTCAATAATCCATCTCCAGCAGCAAACTGCTTTCATTACTGTAACGTGCTTTCTTACCTGGTAGGACTCATTTCTATTCATTATTGATAATATGCGTGTATATGGAAGGAGAGTGTGGGGACTTGGTGAAAAGTGAGGAGAATTTTATAGTTTACTAAGCTATAAATCCTGGAACCTAGTTTTTATTTTTGAAAAATGCTGCTGTTGGTCACTAGTCCCTAACCATCTTTTGTGACAGCACACTTCAGGCATTGTTATGTTTCTTCATTTGTTCTTAAAACATTGTGTGTGGATTACACCTTTTGGACAAATGAGATATTGGGACTGCTATAAAACAACTATAAAACCTGAGACTCCTGCTCATAGACATAGATTTAAAAGGCTGTGCCAAAAGAAGCTATATTTTTAACATTCATCTGAGCATTAGAACTTTTCCTACAGAGGAGGACATACTGGTTATGGCTAATGTCAAGATATAAGGATAGCATCAATTTTATACATTTTCTATTTTGAGTGAGAGTGGCACTATGATTTCACAGGATATTATGTGAACTACAAGATAGCTGATATCAAGAGTCCCAAGGAAGATTAATAATGAATGAACTTGTGCAAGTGATTCTCAAATGCACTCAGGTTCCCTGTCAACTTTTGCTGAAATCTTATTAATTTTCAAGGCCAAATTTGAAGGTGGCTTTTCCCAGAAGCATACTCTAATCCTTGGGTCAGATATCCTTCCTTCGTTTTCCCATCATCCATGAAGCCTCTGTTACAGTTCTTCTCTCTTCTACCCTGTGTTCTAGCATCTATTTCCTGCCTTTGATTATGAGTGACTTGAGCTCAGTTATCCCTGAGGTCTTGTTTATAATATTCACTCATTAAATCCTTTCCTGATTGAATGGAATTTTAAAACTTCTAAATGTTGAGGATTCTATAAAAATGATTATATTAGTTTTCCTGTGGCTGCTG
Source organism: Balaenoptera acutorostrata (assembly GCF_949987535.1). Taxonomy (NCBI): domain Eukaryota; kingdom Metazoa; phylum Chordata; class Mammalia; order Artiodactyla; family Balaenopteridae; genus Balaenoptera; species Balaenoptera acutorostrata. Next base: position 7,961,775 of record NC_080067.1, read on the forward strand.
TAATAAATTACCACAAATCTGATGGCTTAAAAATATAGAAATTCATTCTCTCACGGTTCTGGAACGAGAAGTCCAAAATCAGTGTCACTGGGACAAAATCAAGTTGGGCCATGTTCTTTTTGGAGGCTCTAGGGGAGAATCCTTTTCTTGTCTCTTCCAGCTTCTGGTGGCTGCTGGCATTCCTTGGCATATTGTTCTATTACTCCAATCTCTGTCTCTGTCTTCACATTGCCTTCTCTGTATGTGAAATCTCCCTTTGCCTCTCTCTTTTCAGAACTCTTATGGTAGCATTTTAGATCCTACCTGAATAGTCCAGGACAAGACCCTTAACTTAATCACATCCACAAAGACTCTTTTTTCATTTACAGGTTCCCAGGATTAGGACTTGGTATCTTTGGGGGATATTACCCAGTGTACTACAGATATATAGCATCTAATTCAAGAAAATACAACAATTTAAAAATGTTGAATCTGTTTCTCTATTTGAAAGTGAACGTCAAGGTAAAAGACAGTGTCTGTGTTGACAAGGGTTTAGTAGTAAGAAATGAAGAATATATATGTGTCATATTTATTGAGTATAATTTACATTCGATAAAATGCTACCATTTAAAAAGTTTTCTAATGAGTTTTGATAAATTTATACTCCCACATAATTACACCTACTATCAATATACAGAACATTTTTATCATCCCACAAATGTTCCTTGTGTTCTTTTCATTGGGATCTGCTTTTTGTCATTATAAATTCAATTTCTCTTTTCTAGTGTTTCATATAAATATAATCATACAGTATGCTTCTTCTGTTTAGAGTAATGTTTTTGAGATTCATCCATGTTGTTGCATGCATTAGTAGGTCATTCCTTTTGTTTTAATTTATTTTTTTATCGAAGTGTAGTTGATTTACAATGTTGTGTTAGTTTCAGATATAGAGCAAAGTGATTCATATATATATATACACATATATATATTCTTTTTCAGATTCTTTTCCATTGTAGTTTATTACAAGATATTGAATATAGTTCCCTGTGCTATACAGCAGGTCCTTGTTGTTTATCTATTTTATATATAGTAGTGTATATATGCTAATCCCAAACTCCCAATTTATCCCTCTCACCTCTTTCCCTTTTGGTAACCCTAAGTCTGTTCTCTATGTCTATGAGTCTATTTCTGTTTTGTAAATAAGTTCATTTGTATCATTTTTATAGATTACACATGTAAGTGATATCATATGATATTTATCTTTCTTTGTCTGACTTCACTTAGTATGATAAGCTCTAGGTCCATCCATGTTGCTGCAAATGGCATTATTTCATCTTTTTTCTGGCTAAGTAATATTCCATTGTATATACATCTAACAGATCATTCCTTTTTCCTGTTGAGTAGCATTTTGTCCATTCCTTGTTGATGGACATTTGGGTTGTTTCCAATTCGAAACTATTATGAATTAAGCTGCTGTGAATTTTTGTGTATGTCTTTGTGTAGACATAAGCTTGTCTGTTTATGTTTTCCTTTTGCACACTCTATCTCCCTATTTGATTTTCTATAGCTCCAGAGAGCCATGCCTTGAAATGGACAAACTTAGCAATAAATGTGATAGGGTTTGTAGAACTTCCTGCCTTTTCTGCTTCTATTTTAGAGACACAGAGAATAGTCACTTCAAGGAAAGAATCCTACTTCTTTTTCAGTTAGGATTTAATCTTTTTACCTAGCCAACAAGACAGTAGTTCCATTGAGTAAACAAAAGAAATTGGAATGGATGTGAGACCTTGGAAGTATAAGCAAGTAATTATCTGACTCAGAGGAAGAGCCAACCTTAATGGGTTATTGCTTGCTAAACTAAACTGCAGGGAATCAAACATGTAAATCTAACTTGAGAGGTAAGCAACTTTCTAAGCCACAGAAAGTTCAGGCTCAATTAGCATTCTTTGTTCTCTTTTGCCATAAAACTCTTAGAAGAACCCCTAGATAGATGGTATTACTCTGGAACCATCAAGCAATCATATGGTTGATTCTTTTTCATACTGCAAGTAGTTTGATGATGATTTGGAATATCAACAGTCAATGAATTCTCGCATGATGCTTTATCTCAGTGGTTGAGAAAATATCTAAGGCTAATCCAAGTCTAGCTTCTAACTTACGTTCTAACCCCAAGAAAAGTACTGAATGCATTAAGGTCTCTTTGAGAGGAAGAAAGTGGAACTGAACATTTTAGCTGCTAAGGCAACAGGGACCATTTACATCTTATGGTTTTTTCTTGGAGGAAATCTACTCAGAAGAAGAAATGGGAACAGAAATGGAGGGGGAAGTGGAATATGTGGTTCCAAGACCTTCTGGACCAACCTCAGTGCAGAAGATTTAATAGGAATAAAGCCAGAATTCCCAGTGCAGGGAATTTCCATTCCCACCACTAATTATACCTGCATACCAAGCTACAGCTGAGAAATTTTGAGGCATTCTAAACCACAGTGTCCTTATTCAAATTTCCCCTGATAGATAAAAGATAGAAACTTATATTACATATAAATACCAGGTATCTTACCATGCTCCCAATAACAACATATTGAACTGTAAGTGGAAATACCACTGTCTCAACAATCTATCAATTTTAAACACCTTGGCTTTGAGAAATGTGCTATACTTCTTTGGTAATTATAAATGATATAACTAGTTACATAAGAATCATTATTTTTCTTATTTCCAATGGTTGTGTTAAAAAAATCAATGCTCTTTTCTGTTTTCTTTCTGTTTTCACGTCCCACCTTTTCCCGCTCCTTCACTGCTTTCCCCTGTGTTCAAGTATGGATGAATTCTAGGTCCAAGATTTCTTCCAGGTTTTTGGGGACACTCTGACCCAATGCATATAACTTCATGCTCTTTGGATAAGAAGCTTAGAAGTTCTGGATGTTGATAGTGGTCTCTTAGTCAGTACCTGGAGAGTCTAAGGAAGCTAGAGATTGGGTGTGCTTGGACCTAGCAGAGCAGCTACACTGTTAGGGATTTCAAGGGGACTCAAATAATTCAAAGTTAGCCCTAAGTTCTTCTTCTGGAAGATCCACTACCTTATGAAGTGGTAAACATGACACACATAGAGGACACAAGTTAGAGATTGGCTGGGTGTCAACAAGATTTCTTAAGGACACAATTTATCACACAAAAATCTGATTCCAGGTCCTTTTCATTTATGCATTCATTCCTTCATTTATTCACTCATTAAACACACGTGTATTAATTTCTATGTTCTTTGCAGATATACTGATGAGCAAAATAGACAAGGTACCCACTCTCAAAGAGTTTACAGTCTGAGTAGAAGACATTAATTAAATAAATAGCACACATTTTAAATTTAAATCCTGTAGAAAATCTCATAAAGATTTAGAAGAGGAAAAAAAAAGTCGGTTATCTTTAATTCTTTTCTTTCTTTTCTTACTATGCCAAGCTAGTTCTTCATGCCTAAAACACATTACAGTGGACTGGAAAATTAAAAAAGATGTTGACTTTTAAGTTTCTTACTATCTTATTCATGGAAATAAAGTAGCCATGAGCATTAAGCACATTTTCTAGGATGGTTTACAATAATTCATAGGTTAAGACTTTGGCATTTAAGGTATTAAACATATTATGAAATTAATTATTAAAATAGAATAAATTTTAAAAAACGAAAAGAAAATCTCATAGCACTCTAAGAGTATAAATCTAAAAAAGTGGCATTTGAGCTTGGACCTGAAGGATGAATTGTCATACGTATCTCATGTAAATTTCCAGTTTCATATTAAAATTGTAGTAGAATCTAGTCCAGCCACTGCACACAGGCTGTAAAAAGTAATAATGATTTAATGGGGAAGAGAATAAAGAAAGATGACAGTGCCTGCATTTTTACGCATAAATTTTGTTAAGTGGGAATCCCAGCAGTTCTTACATTCCTTAACTTGAAATCTTGTACTGAATATAAGAAATAAATTTATTTCATCTGGGTAAGAAATCATTGAAAAGGGAGTTGGAGATCTTGAAGATAAAGGATGAAAGTTTGCCCTGGTCTGGGCAGTAAACCCGTCCATGAGGTGGTAAATCATCAACAGACTACTTAGGAGGTTCCTTTCCAATTCTCAAGTGAGCCCAGTACCTTTTGTGCACCCCAGGCTAAAGGCATCAGTAAAGTGGAAAGACATCCAAACTTTAATGCTCAGAATACAGTTTTGTGCAAAAACTGGAAGCCATTTTCCCTTGGTACAGAAGAAAAGCAGAAACTAATCAGAAAAATTAGTAAACACAATCAAGGACAAATTGTTTTTTGGAAATAAACATAGGGTGATTATCACATGGCTTGAAGTGGAAAGACTGAGATCAGGGAAGGTCTGTGAAGTGCCTTTCTGATTCCATACAATGTGACATCTCAGCTGGGAGGAATGGACTCAGAAGAAGGCACACACCAAGAAACAAAGTCTGTCACAAATTATCTGATTCATGATCTGACACTGAGTGTCTCTGGACTTTGGGGATTTTGTCAGGGGTTACAACACTTCTTAAAAGCAGATGAAGTCATGGGATCATTTGCAGATTTACCTGGGGACCAACATTCACATTAACTTGGGATTTAATAACATCATCACCAACACCCCCCCACCCCAACCTTGAAACGATGCCTGATACCTAACATACTGTGTAGTATTAATGTATGGTGATGTTGAAAGAAACTTTAACACTAAGCAAGAAACAACACAACAGGAAGAATCAACCCCTGAAAGAATGCATATGTTTTAAAATTTTAAATTATGTACTCAGTTGATGTTGGGTTTGCCAAAGTAGACAAAGAACCGGTTAGCCAAGAAAAATAGCTCACTCCTTTCCATTTATATAAGAAAGACTATGGGGGAGATAATAGAAAAGATAGGTAGGAGAGAATTGGGTTGTTGAGCACCTAAAATGTGGCAGCCACTGTGCTGATGTTTTGTATCTAGCATCTCATTTAATTATTAAAACACACATGAAAAAGAAAAAAAAGAAGAAGAAGAAGAAAACACACATGATTATTTCAATTTTTTTTCCCCAGAAACTGTTAGGAAACTGAAGACCAGAGATATTAATGCAATTTTCTCAAAAATCACAAACGTAGTAAATGGTAGAACCAGAATTGGAACCCAGGAAAGTAAGATTTCAAAACTCATGCCTCTTCTAAGCCTTTCAAGGAGGCAAATGAGAATATTTGGGGAAGAGTCTAAGATTCTAAGACTCTGAGGAAGAGGTCAGAATGAACTTTGGAAAGCACAAAGCTGGGGGAGGGACTATACAAACCCAAAAGGCAAGAAGCTGGCATCAGGAACAGGATGTTGAAATTTATATTTCCACAAAGAATCAAGAAGCCATGGTATTAAGAAGCTGGGTATTCCAAGAGACGAGCCCTTGAGACTGGATTCTATTCTTGGCTCTTCCACTTACGTGTCATGTGACCTTTCTCAGATTCCCTGATGGTAAGCTGGAGCTAATAATACTGTAGCTACTGGGACAAGATTGAGATGGAAGTTAGTAACAATCAGTGGTATTAGCTGGACAGTGGAACCATCTACCTGAGACTTGGGAACCATGCAAACTGATCAGTGTGGTCAGAGGGTCGTGAATTGGTGATTAGTACAGGAGACAGAAACCTAAGCAACTGTACTGTAACTGGACGTTCTGGAGAAGGGCCATGGAGAATGAAAGGGCCAAAACTGACAAGTGCTTTCCTGCCCTGTCCAAAGAAGAAAACATTGCTTTTTAATCTTTAGATTCAGAGCTCTTCAACTCTGGATGAAAGAGCTTTTAAAGCTAATGAGTCCTTTTCCATCTTAGGTCCTGGTATCAAGACATCAAGGGGGGTCGCCAAGCAACCTCATGACCATGAAATGTTTGGGTTTTTTGATAGCTACTTTTATACTGGAGAAAGGATGTTAGAGCTTCTGTTCAATTTAAGGGCGGACTCCCCCATTCTTATTGTATTACTTATCTATTGCTGTATAGCAAATTATCTCCAAAATTGTTGGCATAGAACAGCACATGTGTATTACATGACAGGTTGTGTGGGTCAAGAATCTGAGCATGGTTCAGCTGGGTCCTCCGCTGCAAGCTCTCTTACAAGGCTGCAATCAAGGTATAGGCAGAGGCTGCAAGGTTCAACTCCAAGTTCAACCGGGGCAGGATCACCTTCCAAGCTCACTCGGCGGTTGTTGGCAAGGTTCAGTTCTCTGTGGGCTGTTGGGCTGAAGGCCTCAGCTCCTCAATGGTTGTTGGCAAGAGGCTGCCCTAAGTTCCTTGCCTGGTGGAGCTTCCATCACTGTAAGTAAGTGAGAAGACCTGGAAGAGAAAATATAATACCAGCAAGACAGGAGTCAGAGTCTTTTGTTAGCCGGTAATGGTAGGGATGTCACATTCCTTTGACTGTATTCCGTTTGTTAGAAGAAAATTACTAGGTCCAGCCCACATTCAAGGGGAGGAGATCACACAAGGGCATGAGCACCAGGAGACAGGGACCACTGGGCCATGTCAGAGGCTGCCTTCCACACTCATCTATCCATAGACTGATGTAGAAAAGATAGGAGTCCACATGACTACCGAAAACTAATGTGGATGTTATCTTAGGAAAAATCCAAAATCCCCCTTATTCTGTCAAATTTCCTCTCTATAAATAAAAGATTTAGCTGTTTGTTTTCAATAAGTGAATCACAGCAAGTGGATCGTCCCTTCTGATATTATTTAGAGCAATAAAAGAGCAGCCACACTGTGACCTCTGGCATAGCCCTCTCTTTGAGCAGTGTGCTTCTGAGCAGGCCCAAGTGAATCACGTAAGCCGAGGTCCCTTGACATATGGTTTTCAAAGTATGTTTACACTTCATGTGGGTCAATACCTTGATATTTGGCAGAGGGCTCTGAGTAGATGATGGAAATATTTTATCTCTCATTTAAGCCAACTCCCCTGTGTTGATATTTCAACTTAGTGTATAGGGATGAATTAAGGGGAGGAGGGGCACCAAGGAAGGGATGGAGGAGAGGAAGGAAAGAAGGACAGAAACATTTTTTGTTAAGTCTCAAGCTTTATAAATAATAAGGGCTTGGTTCTAAAAGAAAGCTTTAGCATCAAACATAAGAATTTGGAGACCTCAATAAAAAATTTATGTTTAACCCAGAATAGTTCAAGTGGGGCAAGAGTCACAGTTAACTTGTCCCCGTTTTAATGAGAGACTGAGGAGAAGGGTATCTACCTGTCTTGAATGTCTGTGTATGAATGCCTTGCCATTTTGGTTTCAATAGAGGAATAAAACCCTTTGTGTATCTTTCTGTTCTCTTTATCACTAGCAGTGACTGAGCTATTAACTTCAGCAATTCAGAGACTTTAAACCTTAAGAAAAGGTGCCATTACCTTTGACTTTCATATTTTGGAAAATAAGGATAGTAATGCTAAGTACTTAGGTTAATGATTTGCAGGGTAATTAATACCCTAAGTTATTCAAGTCCTCACAAGGTCCCTCAAAGAGGGAGGCCACAGTGTGTCTGCTCTTTTATTGCCCTAAATAATATCAGAAGGGATGTTTCACTGCTGAGATTCATTTATTGGAAAAAAAAAACCCAGCTAAATCTTTTATTTATAGAGAGGAAATTTGACAGAGCAGGGGGAGACTTCAGATTTTTCCTAAGGAAACAGGTTGTTAATGGTTAAGAAGATTGTACGGAATGTGTGGAGATCCTGCCCATCTCTGGGTTCCAGTTTGGAGAACAGACACTGCACCATATTACATCCTGTTTATGGGAATTCCCTGGTGGTCCAGTGGTTAGGACTCAGTGCTTTCACTGCTGAGGGCCTGAGTTCAATCCTTGGTCAGGGAACTGAGATCCCACAGCCTGCAGCCCCCCAAAAATACCCTGTTTACATCCTGCCTTTGCTGCACAGTTGATGGGGGACCTGGAAGCAGTGGCTGATTTAAATGCCATTTCAGTTATTTGCTTTGAATGCTAAATGTGTCAGGTGAAGCCTTGAAATGACCAGTCCGTTATTAATTCCCATGCAAATAATGATCATTGTCTAGATTACATAGTCTTTCAGTCACATTTTCACAGCCAGGCTCTGACCAGGTTGCTGTGTTGGGAATATACATCTACTGAAAGACTTTGGCTGTCCTGGAATGCCTTACAATCTAAAGAGGCACCTAGGTAATAAGCACAAAAGTGGAATATGATGTAGTTAAGAGCAAGGATTCTGGAACCAAGATAACTAGGTTTAAATCCTAGTTCAGCCACACACTAGAAGTGTGGCTTTGGATAGATTATTTAACTTCTTTTATCCTCGTTTTCCCCAGGTATGAGACAAAGGTAACAGCAGTCACCTGCTGATTGGATTATTGTTAGGACAAAATGAATTGATATCTAAAACTCTGAGTAGAGTGCTTGTTACCCTGTAAATGTCCATTAAATACCAACTATTTTCAGTTCTTTCAGGTTTAGACTCCTTGTTCAACCTTACCTCAATATCCTCATCTATAAAATAAGCTTAATATCATATGCCCTGACAATATTAACAGGCTTATCAAGAGAGCACTTACACGTTTAAGGGTGATACAATTATAGGTGCTTATTAATAAGATTTGTTTTCCAAGTTCAGGTTCATGAAAGGGTTAAGTATGTGCTTATAAATGTCCAGGGTGGAGTCTGAAAGAACTCTGAGAGAAAGGACTATATTTCCTATTTGCTGCTTTCTCAGCCTCTGCTTTCTTATTTGTGATAAAGGGAGAAGGAAGCATATTTTATGCAGTTGTAGGGAAGATTAAAGGAGCACACATGTTTAAAGTACCTGGCATATAGCAGAGGGTCAATAAAGTCATCTTAGGTTGATATGAAAAGAGAAAGGTAAAAATGGAAGGCAGACTTTGGAAGAAGGGCAGTGAATCCCAATGTGGAGACCCACTGACATAAACCCCAGACCTGTGGACGCCTGGGTGCATGTGCTGGGGTACAGTCCCCATTTCTGCTACTTTTCATCTCTATTAACTTTACATCTCACTGCTGTCTCTTGCTCCAGCCTCTCTGCTGAACACCAGAGTTCAGTGAGTTCACTGGCCAGAAGCACTCCTAGCTTCAAAGGAAGGAGGGATGCAGTCCTCTCTGGTGGTTCTACCAAATTATTTCTCACCTTTGACTAGACTACCCACTTCCATGCCTCTACGGACTATCAATCTTAGTTTGGGTCAATATGACTAGAGTCCAAGCGACCCAAGGAATTTTTTCCTTAGCCTTACTCTTCTCTCCTTTCCCCTTGATTGGAGGATCTAACCAGAAAATGTTTCAGCAGCCACTGGTCCAATTTAGTTCAACACTGGGCTTGACCAGTGCTCATCTAGCAACTCTTTGACCACTTGTGTTATATTTTCGTTCAAAATGTCAATTGCTCTGCCATGTGCCCAACTCTCAAAAGAGTGTGTGTGCCCATCCATGTTGGTTTTTGGTTTCTGTGTCTGTGAGTTATGATGTATCCCTTTGATGGTCTTTGAAGTTTCATGAAGCAAGAAGGAGGAGGAAGAAAGAAGGATGCTGTGACCTATGAGCAGACCCTAAGACAGGTTATTTTTTCTATGTTTAAGAGTTATGAGTGACTATGAATATGGATGGTAATCGAAAGAAAACAATAAATGAATAACCAGAAGCATATTGATGGGTCAAGAGATTAATTCATTTTGTGGAAAGGTTAATTAATTGGATGTGTATATGATAAAGGCATTGCAAGGTGATATTTTAATTGACAGTCAGATCCTCACACTAGTGAGGAGGATAAGAGAGAAAAGTGTGCTGTATCAGAGGAGTTCAGCTCGATCCTCTGTTGAGCTCTGACTCTGCACTAACCAGGGTGAGCGGACATGTGGTTTCCGGAGGGTGTTTGAGGGGAAGAAGCAATGACATTCTAGCTGTTCAGTGATAGCATATTCACCTTGTACCCCAGCATATGCCTCGTTGTCACTGCTACCTATCAACTTTTTCAGTAAAAGAAATAAAGATATGGTAGAGCCCTTCTCTTCTGTGGATTAAAATGGATCTATTGCACTTGTTAATTATAGAAGAAAGACTTGGTCTCCATTAAAGGAATTTTAGGCAACCAAAGAAGATGTGTATGGACCCAGGAGTCAATTCACAACACTCTTACACAGAATACAAATCCTGTTAAGAAGTCCATATGCTAAAGATTTTTTAGAGAAAATAATAAATCAGTGGTGTCAATGAAAAACACCTTTTTATTGTAAGCAGTAATTCTGATGATGTTTTTGAATAAAAACACTCATTTTAAAAATACTATCAAGGAGAACTTTGTTGTTTAAAAAGTAAGTTTAATACTTGTTATTCAATTTACTTCATATACAATGATCTTATGTGAGTAGTGTTATCTTTTGTAATTGCCTTTCACCTGGAAATCCCCCCCTCACTGCCCTCCTTCACAGCTGTTACTGGACTGGATCTTGTATTTCCCCTATACCAGTAGGGGGTGCTGGAGAGACACTGCAGGGAAAAGGGGGCTTCTCCTGGTTCTGTGGGCTGCTTCTTGGGTGGTTCCTGCAGTACAAGGTGACCTGTAGTATGCTGGACACCAAGTGCCACTCACCTTCAAGCTTGCCACTTCTGACTCCAGCCTTGGTCCACCTGCACCCAAGGAGGCGGTTTTCTGTTGGCCCTGCATGTATCTCATTGCCCTCTAGCTTCAGTTCAGCAACTGTGGACATTTCTGGTCCTGGCAACTAAGTAAACTTCTTTGCTATTCAGTGGGCTATATCTATACCTTCTCCATCCAAGTCTGGGTCCTATCTTTGGGAATGTGTCTTCCAAATTTTTTCTTTCCTTGACAACTCTTCCTCGACCATAGGGTATTCCTTAGCATTCTCTTTCATCTCTTCTTAGGAGCTAATTCTCCGTAAATAATTACTAATTCTTTCTATCAAGTATTTCCCGGTCCAATCACCAGTTTCTGTCTCTTGGCTGGGCTTGATACATACCCCAGGGAGCAGACGCTTCTGATGCCCTGCCTGTATCTGCTGTCCCACACCATTCCACTCCATGCCCCAGGAGGCCTACTGCAAGCACTTTGATGCTAAGCCTTTGTTTTGGCCTTTGCACCAGGCAGGCCGAGCATGCTGGGGAGGTAGCACGTCTGGGAGCTTCCCTCAGCGATCGGCAGGTGAGAGCTGGAAGATCAAGCACCAGCTTCTTCCTCCTCAGATGGGAAACTTGCCGCCATGTATACAATGTCTCCAGAGCTCCTTTGAGTCATTGAGCCTCAGTTGCTCACAGTGATTATCTGCTCAATAATACATTTTTTATATCCAGAGAAAAACATGGTTTGAAAGGATACATGCACCCCAATGTTTATGGCAGTGTTGTTAACAATAGCCAAGACATGGAAGCAACTTAAATGTCCACTGAAAGATGAATGGATAAAGAAGATGTGGTACATATACACAGTGGGATATTACTTACCATTAAAAAGAATGAAATAAAGCCATTTGCAGCAAAATGGATGGACCTGGAGATTAGCATACTAAATGAAATAAGTCAGACAGAGAAAGACAAATATTGTATCAAATATCATATGATATCACTTATATGTGGAATCTAAAAAAAATGATAAAAATGAACTTATTTACAAAACAGAAACAGACAGACTGGGGGAACGGTGGAGGGGAAAGGATAGATTGGGAGTTTGGGATTGAAATGTACACACTGCTATATTTAAAATAGATAACTAATGAAAATTTGAACAATTCACAAGTGGATCAGCAATGCATGAGCACCCCCTTTTCCTGATGGTAAACGCCAACACTGTGTGGCTGAAAGGGTCATTGTGCTCCGGCCGGGTGTCAGGCCTGAGCCTCTGAGGTGGGAGAGGAGAGTTCAGGACATAGGACCACCAGAGACCTACTGGCCCCACGTAATATCAATGGGCGAGAGCTCTCCCAGAGATTTCCATCTCAACACTAAGACCCAGCTCTACTCAATGACCAGCAAACTCCAGTGCTGGACACCCCATGCCAAACAACTAGCAAGGCAGGAACACAACCACCACCCCCCACCCATTAGCAGAGAGGTTGCTTAAAATCATACTAAGTTCACAGACACCCCAAAACACACCACCAGATGCAGTCCTGTCCACCAGAAACACAAGATCCAGCCTCATCCACCAGAACACAGGCACAGGTCCCCTCCACCAGGGAACCTACACAACCCACTGAACCAACCTTACCCACTGGGGACAGACACCAAAAACAACAGGAACTACGAACCTTGAGCCTGAGAAAAGAAGACACCAAACACAATAAGTTAAGCAAAATGAGAAGACAGAGAAATATGCAGCAGATGAAGGAGCAAGGTAAAAACCCACCAGACCAAACAAATGAAGAGGAAATAGGCAGTCTAACTGAAAAAAAATTCAGAGTAATGATAGTAAACATGATCTAAAATCTTGGAAATAGAATGGAGAAAATACAAGAAAAGGTTAACAAAATCTAGAAGACCTAAGGGGCACACAATGATGAATAATACAATAAATGAAATTAAAAATTCTCTAGAAGGAGTCAATAGCAGAACAACTGAGGCAGCAGAACGGTTAAGTGACTTGGAAAATAAACTGGTGTAAATAACTACTGTAGAGTAGAATAAAGAAAGAAGAATGAAAAGAATTGAGGACAGTTTCAGAGACCTCTGGGACAACATTAAACACATCAACATTCGAATTATAGGGGTCCCAGCAGAAAAAGAGAAAAAGAAAGGGACTGAGAAAATATTTGAAGAGATTATAGTTGAAAACTTCCTTAATATGGGAAAAGAAATAGTCAATCAAGTCCAGGAAGTGCAGAGAGTCCCACACAGGACAAATCCGAGGAGAAAAAAGCCAAGACACATATTAATCAAACTATCAAAAATTAAATATGAAGAAAAAATATTAAAAGCAGCAAGGGAAGGACAACAAATAACACACAAGGGAATCCTCATAGGTTAACAGCTGATCTTTCAGCCGAAACTCTGTAAGCCAGAAGGGAGTGGCAGGACATATTTAAAGGGATGAAAGGGAAAAGCCTACAATGAAGATTACTCTACCTATCAGGGATCTCATTCAGATATGATTGAGAAATTAAAGTCTTTACAGACAAGCAAAACCTAAGAGAGTTCAGCACCACCAAACCAGCTTTATAACAAATGCTAAAGGAACTTCTCTAGGCAGGAAACACAAGAGAAGGAAAAGACCTACAATAACAAACCCAAAACAACTAAGAAAATGGTATTAGGAACATACATATCGATAAGTACCTTAAATGTAAATGGAGTAAATGCTACAACCAAGAGGCATAGACTGGATGAATGGATACAAAAACAAGACCCATATATATGCTGTCTACAAGAGACCCACTTCAGACCTAGGGATACATACACACTGAAAGTGAGAGGATGGAAAAGGATATTCCATGCAAATGGAAATCAAAAGAAAGCTCGAGTAGCAATTCTCATATCAGACAAAATAGACTTTAAGATAAAGACGATTACAAGAGACAAAGAGGGACACTAAATAATGATCAAGGGATCAATCCAAGAAGAAGACATAACAATTGTAAATATTTATGCACCCAACATAGGAGTACCTCAATACATAAGGCAGATGCTAACAGCCATAAAAGGGGAAATAGACAGTAACACAATCATAGTAGGGGACTTTAACACACCACTTTCACCATTGGACAGATCAACAAAAAAGAAGATAAATATGGAAACACAAGCTTTAAATGACACATTAAACAAGATGGACTTAAATGATATTTATAGGACATTCCATCCAAAAACCACTGAATACATTTTCTTCTCAAGGGCTCATAGAACATTCTCCTGGATAGATCATATCTTGGGTCACAAATCAAGCCTTGTAAATTTAAGAAAGTTGAAATCGTATCAAGTATCTTTTACAACCACAACGCTATGAGACTAGATATCAATTACAGGAAAAAATCTGTAAAAAATACAAACACATGGAGGCTAAACTATACACTACTAATTAACCAAGACATCACTGAAGAAATCAAAGATGAAATCAAAATATACCTAGAAACAAATGACAATGAAAACACAATGACACAAAACCTATGGGATGCAGCAAAAGCAGTTTCTAAGAGGGAAGTTTATAGCAATACAATCTTATTTCAAGAAACAAGAAGCATCTCAAATAAACAACCTAACCTTACACCTAAAGCAATTAGAGAAAGAAGAAGAAAAAAAACCCCAAAGTTAGCAGAAGGAAAGAAATGATAAAGATCAGATCAGAAATAAATGAAAAAGAAATGAAGGTAACAATAGCAAAGATCAATAAAACTGAAAGCTGGTTCTTTGAGAAGATAAACAAAATTGATAAACCATTACCCAGACTCAACAAGAAGAAAAGAGAGAAGACTCAAATCAACAGAATTAAAAATGAAAAAGGAGAAGTAACAACTGACACTGCAGAAATACAAAGGATCATGAGAGATTATTACAAGCAACTATATGCCAATAATATGGACAACGTAGAAGAAATGGACAAATTCTTAGAAAAGAACAACCTTCCAAGACTGAACCAGGAAGAAATAGAAAATATAAACAGACCAATCACAAACACTGAAATTGAAACTGTGATTAAAAATCTTCCAACAAAAGCCCAGGACCAGATGGCTTCACGGGTGAATTCTATCAAACATTTAGAGAAGAGCTAACACCTATCCTTCTCAAACTCTTCAAAAATATAGCAGAGGGAACAACACTCCCAAACGCATTCTATGAGGCCACCATCACCCTGACACCAAAACCAGACAAGGATGTCACAAAAAAAGAAAACTACAGGCCAATATCACTGATGAACATAGATGCAAAAATCCTCAACAAAATACTAGCAAACAGAATCCAGCAGCACATTAAAAGGCTCATACACCATGATCAAGTGGAGTTTATTCCAGGAATGCAGTATTCCTGAAGAATGAAGTATTCTTCAACATATGCAAATCAATCAATGTGATATACCATATTAACAAATAGAAGGTTAAAAACCATATGGTAATCTCAATAGATGCAGAAAAAGCTTTTGAAAAAATTGAACACCCATTTATGATAAAAACTCTCCAGAAAGTAGGCATAGAGGGAACTAACCTCAACATAATAAATGCCATATAAGACACACCCAGAGACAACATCGTTCTCAAAGGTGAAAAACTGAAACCATTTCCACTAAGATCAGGAACAAGACAAGGTTGACCACTCTCAACGCTATTATTCAAGATAGTTTTGGAAGTTTTAGCCATAGCAATCAGAGACGAAAAAGGAATAAAAGTAATTCAAATCAGAAAAGAAGAAGTAAAACTGTCACTGTTTGCAGATGACATGATACTATACATAGAGAATCCTAAAGATGCTACCAGAGAACTACTAGAGCTAATCAATGAATTTGGTAAAGTAGCAGGATACAAAATTAATGCACAGAAATCTCTAGCATTCCTATACACTAATGATGAAAAATCTGAAAGAGAAATTAAGGAAACACTCCTATTTACCATTGCAACAAAAATAATAAAATGCCTAGGAATAAACCTACCTAAGGAGACAAATGATCTGTATGCAGAAAACTGTAAGACACTGATGAAAGATATTAAAGATGACACAGACAGATAGAGAGATATACCATGTTCTTAGATTGGAAGTCAACATTGAAAATGGCTATACTACCCAAAGCTATCTAGAGATTCAATGCTATCCCCATCAAACTCCCAAAGGCATTTTTCACAGAAATAGAAAAAAAAAATTCACAATTTGTATGGAAACACAAAAGACCCTGAATAGTCAAAACTATCTTGAGAAAGAAAACTGGAGCTGGAGGAATCAGGCTCCCTGACTTCAGACTATACTACAAAGCTACAGTAATCAAGACAGTATGGTACTGGCACAAAAACAAAAATATAGATCAATGTAACAGCATAGAAAGCCCAGAGATAAACCCACGCACATATGGTCACCTTATTTTTGATAAAAGAGACAAGAATATACAATGGAGAAAAGACAGTCTCTTCAATAAGTGGTGCTGGGAAAACTGGACAGCTCCATGTAAAAGAATGAAATTAGAACACTCCCTAACACCATACACAAAAATAAACTCAAAATGGATTAAAGACCTAAATGGAAGGCCAGACACTATCAAACTCTTAGAGGAAAACATAGGCAGAACACTCTATGACATAAATCACAGCAAGATCCTTTTTGACCCAGCTCCTAGAGAAATGGAAATAAAAACAAAAATAAACAAATGGGACCTAATTAAACTTAAAAGCTTTTGCTCAGTAAAGGAAACCATAAACATGACAAAAAGACAACCCTCAGAATGGGAGAATATATTTGCAAATGAAGCAACTGACAAAGGATTAATCTTCAAAATTTAGAAGCAGCTCATGCAGCTCAATATCAAAAAAACAAACAACCCAATCCAGAAATGAGCAGAAGACCTAAACAGACATTTCTCCAAAGAAGATATATAGATTACAAAAACACATGAAAGGATTCTCATCATCACTAATTATTAGAGAAATGCAAATCAAAACTACAATGAGGTATCACCTCACAACGGTCAGAATGGCCATCATCAAAAAATCTACAAACAATAAATGCTAGAGAGGGTGTGGAGAAAAGGAAAACCTCTTGCACTGTTGGTGGGAATGTAAATTGATACAGCCACTATGGAGAACAGTATGGAGGTTCCTTAAAAACTAAAAATAGAACTACCATATGACCCAGTAATCCCACTACTGGGCATATACCCTGAGAAAACCATAATTCAAAAAGAGTCATGTACCACAATGATCATTGCAGCTCTATTTACAATAGCCAGGACATGGAAGCAGCCTAAGTGTCCATTGACAGATGAATGGATAAAGAAGATGTGGCACATATATACAATGGAATATTACTCAGCCATAAAAAGATACGAAATTGAGTTTTTTGTAGTGAGGTGGATGGACCTAGAGTGTCTCATACAGAATGACGTAAGTCAGAAAGAGAAAAACGAATATCGTATGCTAACACATATATATATATATGGAATCTAAAAAAAAGAAAAAAGGTTTTGATGAACCTAGGGGTAGGACAGTAATAAAGACGCAGACATAGAGAATGAACTTGAGGACATGGGGAAGGGGAAGGTTAGCTGGGATGAAGTGAGAGAGTGGCATGGGCATATATACACTACCAAATGTAAAATGGATAGCTAGTGGGAAGCAGCCACATAGCACGGGGAGATCAGCTTGGTGCTTTGTGACCACTTAGTGGGGTGGGATAGGGATGGTGGGAGGGAGACGCAAGAGGGATGGGATATGATGATATATGTATACGTATAGCTGATTCACTTTGTTATACAGCAGCAAGTAACACAACAATGTAAAGCTATTATATTCCAATAAAGATGTTAAGAAAAAATATTAATATAGCATAAAAAAATAATAAAATAAAACAAAATAGATAACCAACAAGGATGTACTGGGTACTCTGCTCAATATTCTGTAATAACCTAATTGGGAAAAGAATTTGAAAAAGAATAGATACATGTATATGTATAATTGAAATTGCTGTATACCTGAAACTAACACAACATTGTTAATAAACTATGCTCCAATATAAAATTTCCCCACTCCCCTACCAGTGTTTCCTGAAGTCATCCCCCAAGAAAACTATTTCACTAAATTTTTTTCTTGCAGTACAGGCTCCTAGTACTCAGATGAATACATCACATCTCAGAGATGAGGGAAGGAAGAGTCTGAGGATTTAATGAGTGTGTCTAAAATCAAATAGTCACGTAGAGGAGTTCAAAACTCAGCTCATCTCAGCCCAAGTCTTGTTATTCACATTTACTTCAGCATATATCTCTATAAAGGTATTAGATAAGTTCAGACTTATTAGACTAGTCTAAATACATAAACCCTAGAATACAGGTGCCCCATAAATAAAAATAAAATTGACTCGTTTAAAAGTGAAAACACACTGTTCTGGAACAGTGGTTCTCAAAAATTTGGTCCCCTGACCAGAAGCATCAGTATCACTGGACTCTAATTAGAAATGCAAATTCTCAGGCCTCACCCCAGATGTACAGAGGGTAGACCCCAGTGATCGGTGATGGTTCTGATGCCACTAAAGTCTGAGGCTACTGCTCTAGTCTGGAAGACAAAGGAACCAGCATGGGATGAAGTAGGGCTTAAGCAGGTGGGAGTTTGACTGTAATAATAGATTATTATATGTTAGATGTTTAATGTTAAAAGTGAATCTCTGTGGAATTTAGAAAAATGGTACAGATGAACCTATTTGCAAAGCAGAAATAGAGACACAGACATAGAGAACAAACATATGGACACCAAGGGGGGTGGTGGGATGGATTGGGAGATTGGAATTGATGTATGTACACTACTATGTATGAAGTGGGTGGCTGGTGAGGGTCTACTCTATGGCACAGGGAAAGAAAAAAAAGAAGATACAATCTGTTTGCAGGACATATATAAAGTTAACCTTAAAAATGCATTCCAATATACATTATGTGCAAATACTGTTTGATTCCACTTAGACGAGGTTCCTAGAATAGTCAAATTCATACACTCAGAAAGTATATTGGTTGATGCCAGGGGCCAGGGGTAGGGGGGGTGGCCGGGGGAATGGGGAGTTAGTGTTTAATGGGAACAGAGTTTCAGTTTAGGAAAGTGAAAAATTCGGGAGATGGATGATGGTGAGAGTTGCACAGCAATGCGAATGTACTTAGTGCCACTGAACTGTACAGTTAACTATGGTTAAAATAGTGTGTTTTATATTATGTGACTTCTACCACAATAAAAAAAAAACATTTTAAAAAAAAGTGAATCTCTGTAAAGGTTTCCCATAGCAGCTACATAGACATCATGAGAATGAATATACAAAGTTTCTGGTAACAGAAAACTTTGTCTTCTCATTCTTTTTTTTTTTTTTTAATTTTTTTTTTGGCTGTGTTGGGTCTTTGTTGCTGCGCACGGGCTCTCTCTAGTTGCAGTGAGCAGGGGCTACTCTTTGTTGCGGTGCACGGGCTTCTCATTGTGGTGGCTTCTCTTGTTGTGGAGCATGGGATCTAGGCATGAGGGCTTCACTAGTTGTGGCACGTGGGCGCAGTAGTTTTGGTTTGTGGGCTCTAGAGCGCAGACTCAGTAGTTGTGGCACACAGGCTTAGTTGCTCCACGGCATGTGGGATCTTCTCAGACCAGGGCTCAAGCCCGTGTCCCCTGCATTGGCAGGCGGATTCTTAGCCACTGTGCCACCAGTGAAGTCCCTTCTCATTCTTTTGTGTATGATAGTTTCCTGTCAGTAGGTACAACCTCTCCACAATCAGATTATAAGTTATTAGTTGTTTTCTGTGAATGTGATCAAAACAGCATCACTTTGCTCTTATGGCTTATATATGCAGCTGGTTCTGTGTTGAAATGCGAAGGCTTGATATATATTTCATATATAACAAGCTCTGTAACTAGCACTAGGAAAGACATTGGGTTGATTTTCCTTGGTACGTACTGTCTTCCAGGGCATGCTTCTAGTGAACAAGCATTCTTTTCCCAAGACAGACCTTATGAAACTGAGATGCACCAATGCTATCCTAGGAATACAATTTTTCACAAGGCTGTCACTAGGCTAAACTGTAGAAACAGAAAAGATGGGGACAGAGGGAGCCCCTTCTATTTACAAAGTGGTATGTTCATCTTATCAGTATGGTCTTACTTGTTTATTTTTCTTTTAAATTCTCTATCTTTTAAAAAATTTTATTGAAATATAGTTGATTTTCAATGTTGTGTTAGTTTCAGGTGTACAGAAAAGTGATTCAGTTATACATATATACATTCTTTTTAGATTCTTTTCCATTATGTTATTAGAAGATATTGAATACATTTACCTGTGCTATACAGTAGGTCTTTGTTGGTTATTTACTTTATACATAGTAGTGTGTATATTTTAATCCCAAACTCTCCCCCCCTCTCTCCCCCTTCCCCCTTTGGTAACCTTAAGTTTGTTTTCTATGTCTATCAGTATTGTTCTAAAAGATAGAGGAATATTTGAAATAGATAGAAAATGATGAGTCTCCTAGAAGAAGGTTGATATTGATACACATCTTATTAAACATCTAACATATAATAATATATTATTACAGTCAAACTCCCACCTACTTAAGACCTACTTCATCCTGTGCTGGTTCCTTTGTTGTCCAGACTAGGGCAGTAGTCTCAGACTTTAGTGGCATCAGAACCATCACCGATCACTGGGGTCCATCCCCTGGGTTTCTGACTCTGTACGTCTGAGGTGGGGACTGAGAATTTGCATTTCTAACTAGATCCTCGTGATGCTGATGTTTCTGGTCAGGGGACCATATTTTGAGAACCGCTGCTCCAGAGCAGTGTGTTTTCAACACTGGGTGCATACTGCAGTCACCTGAGGAGTTTTAAATATTACCAATACTTGGATCCCACTCAGACAAACTCAGGCACACTAAATTAAAATCTTTGAGGTCAGGACCAGGAATCTGGTTTTTCAAAGCTGTACAGGTGATTCTCATGGGTAGCTGGAATCAAGAACCAAAGTTAATCTCCGTGTTTTCAAAAAAGTATAACTGTACACCCAAGGATCTTGTTAAAATGCAGACACTGATTCAGTAGCTCTGGGATGGGGTCCAACATTTGCATTTTTATTAAGGTCCCAGATGAAGCTGCTGCAGCTGCTCCATGGACCACACTTTGAGAACCAAGAGGCAGAAATGCTACCCCTTTTATCCTTGTTCTGTGGATGTGATTTTTTTTTCTTAAACATCTTTATTGAAGTATAATTGCTTTACAATGGTGTGTTAGTTCCTGCTGTATAACAAAGTGAATCAGCTATACATATACATACATCCCCATATCTCCTCCCTCTTGCGTCTTCCTCCCACCCTCCCTCCCACCCTGTCTAGGTGGTCACAAACCACCGAGCTGATCTCCCTGTGCTATGCGGCTGCTTCCCACTAGCTATCTATTTGACATTTGGTAGTGTATATATGTCAGTGCTACTCTTTCACTTTGTCCCAGCTTACCCTTCCCCCTCCCCATGTCCTCAAGTCCATTCTCTACATCTGCGTCTCTATTCCTATCCTGCACCTAGGTTCTTCAGAACCATTTTTTGGGTTTTTTTTTTTTTTAAGATTCCATATATATGTGTTAGCATATGGTATTTGTTTTTCTCTTTCTGACTTACTTCACTCTGTATGACAGACTCTAGGTCCACCCACCTCACTACAAATAACCCAATTTTGTTTCTTTTTATGGCTGAGTAATATTCCATTGTATATATGTGCCACATCTTCTTTATCCATTCCTCTGTCGATGGACACTTAGGTTGCTTCCATGTCCTGGCTATTGTAAATAGAGCTGCAATGAACGTTGTGGTACATGACTCTTTTTGCATTATGGTTTTCTCAGGGTGTATGCCCAGTAGCGGGATTGCTGGGTCGTATGGTAGTTCTATTTTTAGTTTTTTAAGGACCCTCCATACTGCTCTCCATAGTGGCTGTATCAATTTACATTCCCACCAACAGTGCAAGAGGGTTCCCTTTTCTTGTGGATGTGGTTTTTGGGTAAGTTAACCAGAGATATACTAAGAGATCCAGGTCTAGGGCTCAAATATCTTTTTGATACTAGAAACCAGAGATGGCAATTCGATTTCTTTTCTGCAGGTTGCCTGATTAGAGCAGGAGGAACAATCTGGACTCATTGTGGACAATGGGTTACTATGGAGATTTTCAGAAATCTACATTTCAGCTGAGGGCTCCTGGACATCGCTGCCGGTCACAGCATGGGACCCCAAAGACATTCAGAGTGGGGGTCACATAGCTGCAGCCCCTCAAAGGGCTCGGTGTTCCCAGAGAGATGGGGCTGAGTTTGAGCCCCTTCCTCAGCAGCGGTTAACACGACCCCGACAAGCAGTTCAGAAATAATTCTCCCTCAGGAAAAGTGAACCATCGTGAAGAAGAAACTGCCCGCTGGAGTTCAGGGGCCTCAGCCCTGGTAGAAAATTCATCACTGGAAGCAAGAGTACCAAAGGCATAGTGTACTCTCTTCCCCAGAGGGAATTCTTAAACGAGGATGGTCCCCTCAAGGGATTATATTGGCTTTTTACAAAAATGAAAAACACAGACAGACACACTTTTAAGTCTCACTTCCTCCCATTTTATTTTCTGTTGTACTCAAATATATCACATGTATGTGCTATTTTTATCAAGTCAACTGTAAAAAAAAAAAAGAAAAAACCCTCCCTCAAAATCAGAGCCTTAGATTCAGTATTAACTTCATCTCATTCCCAGCTTCTTATCTCCATAGGGGAAAAGAACCTGAGGCAGAAGGAGTCTGAGAAGGCCTGGTTTTGCCCACAGGATGTGTTTTGCCCACCCAGCTCTTTTTTGGTAGAATGTACAGCTATTTAATTCCCTGGAACTGCAGGTGCAGACATGCTGGTCTCTGCCTCACTGGGCTGTCCTTGGGTCTTTTGTGAGCTCTTTTTTCAGGGCTCTGTTTAATGACACACCCCAAGGAATGGCCTCTCTCACACGCACTGCAGGCAGTGGCATTTAGCTTATTTCCTCTGGTGGGACCTACTATCTCCATGGGAGACCAAGGGGAGTCTTTGAAGGCGTCCGTATGAAGTGGCCGACATTTCATCATCTCTGCTTCCAGCCGAGGAGCTCTGGGCAAGAGAGCAAGACCACTTGCCAGAAAGTTCTGAGGCTTGTGGCTGACAGAGCCCAGGTCCTCTGTGGCCCAGGGTGGTGGACCTGGCTCATGTGTGTGTGCGATTTATGAAGCAACCACGAACTTCCATAAAGAAATTGATGGGCAAAAATAGTATATGTTTATGTAAAATATTCACATTCGTGAATAAATGTCTTGCACCTTTCTGTAATTGTGAAGAGTTTTTAAAAAGGCTTTAGCACAGGGAACTTTTCTCAATACTCTGTAATGACCTATATGGGAAAAGAATCTAAAAGAAAGGTGGATATATGTATATGTATAACTGATACACTTGGCTGTAGAGTGGAAACTAACACGGCATTTTAAATCAGCTATATTCTAATAAAATTTTTTTTTTAAAAAGGCTTTAATTACTAAAATTCAGGTAAATAAATCAGAAGCCACACAGGTTGGGGCTAAGATAGCAGGAGCAGAGAACAATTTTTTCCCCTGGTGCCTCCTCAGTGATATTTTTTTAAGGTAAATATGGACATGATTGTGAACACTGTGAAGAAGTTGATTGTCGGGGACATAGTACAAAAGCTAGATTTTGACCTATGCAGAAAGAATGTCCAAGGGGGCTCAGTTTCCAGAATTTAGCCTGGGACATGTAGGGGAGGGGAAAGGAGGGAGCGGGAGGGAGGGAGGGAAAGGGGGAGGGAGGGGAGAACGGAGGAAAAAGGAGAGCCAGGGAGAAGGCTGGGGGCGAGGTCTGGGGAAGGAAGAGTGGAGGAATTAGTGGGGGAAGGAGACGGGGAGACTGGCCGGGGGTGGGGGCCGGGGGGAGGTAGAAGAGAGCCAGGGGAGAGAACTGACATTTGCTTAGCATTCATCAGATGTCAGGCAGTGTGCTTTCACATAAATTACTTCATTAAATCTTTACAAAGTCTCTGCAGGTTAGATGTAGTTTAATCCTCGATTTTCAAATGGAGAAAAGTGAGTCTCAGAAGTGTTAAAGAACTTGTCTGGGGTCCCAGAGCAAGGAAAAAAATGGCTGGACGCAAACCCTCATTTGCGTTCTGCCAAAATGCTTGTTCCTTTCTCAGCATCCTGTTTATTGGTAGCATTTGTCATTGGATAAGATGAAAGCAGTGGGCAAAGTAAGTCTTTGGAACAGCCTTTATTTGAGCCTGTGCATGTGCTGAGGCTCTACTGTCAGTGATGGTGATAATCTGAGGAAGATGACACTTGGAGAATTATAAATTGTAAAAGCAGTGCCTGATAAGGATACCCTTAGGAAGGGAACTACGCACTTCATGAGAAGAAGCAGCCTCAGCAGGAACTATTTGGAACAAGCTAGTTTCACTGTTCTGGATAAAATCATAATCTTGACAGGAGCAGTTCCATTCCACACTGGGGCATCCATAGCAACGGTCATTCTCCAGCCAAAGAGTTGGCTTGCTTCACATCCAAATATGCTTCTCCCTATCCAGCAGAACTGACCCATTTATGAGACTTCAAATGGCATTTTCACTTTTTTCCTTCTAGAAAATCCAAATGAAACTCAGAGACCCACAACAAATCAGGAGGTACTGGTGCATGACACATAGTAGGCAATCAATCATTAGAGCTGAAACAGTGAGTGAATGTTCAAAGCTCTCTTGGAGAAAATGATCAATTACTTTCATCAAAAAATCACCGATGTGTTAGGAACTATATGGAAATAGTATTGCATGCAATCGTCAGCTGTAATTGGTTTGGGTCTAGTTGGTCTAACTCTTCATTATTGAGATGATCACACTGCTTAGGGCCATGTTTCTAGAGTTTGTTCCCTGGAACATCTGTATCAGAATCACTTGGGACCCAGCCCATATCTTAGGCATCAGGGCCTTGAAATCTCTATTTTAATAAAAGCCCCTGGAAATATGTTATTCAAACTAAAATTTTAGAACTACTGATACAAGGGTTAACCCGACGTCTCTGTTATACAATTATAGACCTGGGGCTGTCTTTAATAAAATTTAGGTGCTAGCCCACTTAGGTATAAATTAGCTAGGACTCAATCTTTTATTACTATAGATTCTAGAACAATATTTCTAAATCTTTAATGCATGCAAGTCACCCAGGGAGTTTACTAAATGATAGATTCCCAGACCCCATTCAAAGGGACTGGGTTAAGTTAGATTTTCTGCATTTCAAACAATTATCCTATGTGATTCTGATGCAGGGATTCTGTTAATTTCACACTGAATACAGAGCCCTTCTGGAAAACAATATTCCTGTCAAATAGTTAAGCAACCTCTGAGAGGACAATTTATTACTGATTTTACCACCTCTTAAGGCAATAAACTCCATCTGTAGGTAGCTTTAATTTTCAGAAATTTCTTCTTACGTTGTATCAATATAAAGTCTTATGTAATCTGTCTATCTGGTTCTCTTAAATAGAACTACACAGAAAAATTTAGTCCCCAATATTATTTTTAAGAAAATATACTTGACCAATAACTTAAGTGTTTCTCTTCCCTCTAGATCTCTGTTTTGCTTCTTTAGGGGAGAGTGGGGAGGTGAGGAAAATGTCGGGATACAAAAATGTATCTCTGAGCAGACGGCAAGGACCTCTGCTACTTGTATAGCAACAGTGTTTAGAAAATCAAACACCTAGAACTTGGAATTCTCATTTCCTAGCATAATATCACAACACACATAAACAGACAAAGAAAAACCCAAAACATGTCATTCTGAGCTGCTCTGGATATGGGAGAGTCCTGTTTGTCAGCATAATGGTGACGAGGGGAAAGGTTAATAGGGAATAAGGTGAGGCTGATTCACATGAGACAGGTACCATTATGGAAGAATCACTGGGGACCCCCAGTTCTCCCAGGTGCTTGCTCTTTCCTGTCCAGTTGCAGACCTGCCCAGGGTGGGCAGCTGGTTCTTACAGCCACTAAAGTCAGCTCTCAGGAGTAGGTACAAAGACGGTAACTAGCTGGAAAAATATGGACATGTTTTCCAGGCATTTCACCACGACTTTCCCAAATCCTTGGAGCTTGATTTTATTTTATCCCCTATGTATGCTTTAAAAAAATATTTTATTTTATTTTATTCATGGATTTCAAAGGAAATTAATTACTAGTACAGTTTCAAAAGGCAGCAGGAATGGATTTGGACATGAAGGGAGGGGTACCCAGAGTGGCCACAGGGGTATTGGAGCTATTACTGAAAACAGTGGGATTTGGGCAAGTTAAAGAATCTGTGTCCCAATTATTCATTTACAAAATGGGGATAAAATAATAATAAGTAACTTTTAGCATTGTTTGACTACTAGGTAAGGAAACGTAACATGTGTTAATTCCTAAACACGTGTTGGTACATAGTCAGTACTCAAAAACCAGAATGTCAGTCATTATTATTAACATCAGCAATGGTAGTGCTAGTTTGCCAGAAAGACAATCATGAACAAACACCAATTAGTTCTATTTGAATGGTACTTAAAATGATGACTTAGGTCAGGATAAGCAAAAAGGGTGACTACAAATAAATACATTAAATCCAGCAGGTTGCCTTTGCCTCAATTTTCCCATTCACTTAGGTAGGGAGAGATTGAATTTTGGACCTAGGGGAATAGAAGACACGAGTCTTAAGTGATCTGCTTCAGACACATGTACTGTTGCCATTTTTCTTAGAGAAGGTTTCTTTTCTTTCTGCTACTCTAGCCAATTTTAGGATATAAGAGTCACACACCAGAAGTCTTGCTTTGTGTACATGTTTTTAATAATACAATTTTCAAATTGTTTATGCTTTGTGGTGGGAAATAAGAACAGGGTGACTCCAGAATGTGAATTCAATATGTTTTCTAAGAACATCTGGGATGATAAGCCCTGAAATGTTCTTAAACATAAAATAAACCTGAAGAGAAGGCGTTTGCATCATTACCACACCAGCATCTGAATTTGGGTATTGGTTGAGATGTAGAAAGCACTATAGGTTCTAGACTGTCTCTAGCTCCCTAGCTGTGTAATTGCTGGGGATTTATTTATTTTTCCTCTGCAAAATGAGAATGAAAACACCTGCTCTGCATAACTCACAGCAATGTTGAGAGCTTTAAAGAAAAATAATTAAAGTGCTGATCCAAAACAAGCTGGCATCCTTCTCAAAAATCGGAGCTCTGAAGTCTCGGCTTCGTTTTGGAATTTTCACCGGTCTCCGCAAGCGCTCCTGAGGCCAAAATAGCTCAATGTAGTTGCGATCTCATATTCCCCAGACCAGTTTTGGGTTCCAGAACCACGAAGTAAGATGGCTGGAGGAGAGACATTTACACAGGCACAGAGGGGGCAGCCTCAGTTCAGGTGGTTACCTGAGTCCCCAGAGACCAGGTGGACTCCCCCCCCTCCCCCTACCATGCCAGACACTCAGTCCAGGTTTTTATTTCATTAATAAAATATGACCTCACTTTTCTTCTGTAATCCAGAAGCGTGAGGATACATTTGTTGCAAACTGCATGCAGATAAAGAGGGGGGGGGGGCTTCCTTTCGAAACTACATCCTCTGAATAATAATTTTTGATCTACTATACATAACAGTAGTGCATTTCTTGTTAAAACAGCAAGCTTTTTTTTTTTTTACCAAAATGAAAACATTCATTTCTTTATAAATAGTTTAAATAGTTTAAATACATATTTCATACCAAGGATATA
Source organism: Balaenoptera acutorostrata (assembly GCF_949987535.1). NCBI lineage: Eukaryota > Metazoa > Chordata > Mammalia > Artiodactyla > Balaenopteridae > Balaenoptera > Balaenoptera acutorostrata. Next base: position 7,989,216 of record NC_080067.1, read on the forward strand.
AAAATAGCGTCTCTTTTTTTTTTGATAAATAAAGACATATTCATTTACATGGCAAATAACGTGCAATAGCTGACCACTGGCCACCAGCTCTGTGTGACTGATTGTCTAGGAGATGACATGCAGTGATAATTGTCCCTTTGCCTTCTACATTTGAGAAATAGATCAGCTGGAGCTGTGCACTCCCAGGGCCCACAGTCCTATGGATACTGTTCAGGAGTGACACGCAGGCACTCAGGAAAAAACTTTGCTGCACTTCACAAAAGCCACCTAGGACAAAATGAATCCACACATTCTTTGTCTGGGACTTCTAGCTGCTCAGACCCTCAGGGTCTTTGGACTTTTACCAAAGTCTGTCAAACAGACCAGGAAGTTAATGCCTGTACAAGAAAATGTTCCTATTCTGTTTCCAGGATCCAGGAAGTGTCTGCTACAGTCTGGAGGTGTTTCTGCCTTTCCCCGGCTCCTCTCTTCCACAGGTCTCCCAGCCTTGCCCAGTCTTCACGCTGCCAGAGGCAAGAAAGGCAAACCAGGGCTGTCATGCAGTGGTGGAGCTGAAACTGGCGGCTGCCTCACGTGCCCTAATATCATACGTTTATGGCTTTAGTATCTTTCACTTCTGCTGGGCTTTTGACAACTTCCAGGGGAAAGTTCTCCGAGGGTTCAGTAGAGATGGATGCCCTTCCTTCCCGGTCCCAAGATCCTGGCAGGTTTTCCAGACTGAAGGAACTCATGGCTCCTTGGTCCAAGCTGCCCTCCTCCGATCTGCTTGGGAGAACCAGGTGCAAAGATGTTTCTGAGGAGGAGCAGACAGAGGACGAGAGAGTGGCCGAGATGGACTGCAGAGGCAGCAGCGTCGTGTCTGACTGTGGAGAGATGCACCTTAAAAACTGCAGATGACCTTCCTGGACAACCTGGTAGTGGGCAGGTGAATAATCAAGGTTCGGAGAATGATACAGTTCACCACCTGCAGGATTTTGCTCGTAAGCGCCAGTTCGCTGGGGGCTGCTCCCCACAGAGGAGGGATCCACACTCCACATGTCAGGGGTGACATTCCCGTGACAAAGCTGGGCTTGGGTATAAGCGGCTCCACCTGCTTGCAAGTGTAGACAGGGTTGGTGCGTGCTCCAGGTCATCCTGGTCTGTAAGCTGGAGGGACACACAGAGGTGGTGTGCAGAGAGCAAAACCGAGCGGGCTGCTGGGGGGACACGACGTGTTCTAGAAGTTGCATCACAGCCCTCATGTCTTTACCTAACTGGGACACCTCCTGAGTCAGTGTCGTTACCTGTGTGGACAAAGCAAAGCAAAAGGCAGCAGTCAAAGGAGCACGGCAGTGATTTCAGAGCAGTGAGGAAGGGAAGTGAGATTTCTCAGTAAGAAGGTCTGGAAGCCTGCTTCACCTCCAACTCCAGCCAAGCCCAAAGGGTGAATGGGAAGGCTGAGCACCTGATCTAAAGCCATCCTCTCATTCTGCGGGAACCTAGAGAGACACACATAGTCTGGCCTTCTTTTTAAAAAAATTTTACATACATTTTTTTTTTTTTTTTTTAAGTTAATTAATTAATTTATTTATTTTTGGCTGTGTTGGGTCTTCGTTTCTGTGCGAGGGCTTTCTCTAATTGCGGCAAGCGGGGGCCACTCTTCATCGCGGTGCGCGGGCCTCTCACTATCATGGCCTCTCTTGTTGCGGAGCACAGGCTCCAGATGCGCAGGCTCAGTAATTGTGGCTCACGGGCCCAGTCGCTCCGCGGCACGTGGGATCCTCCCAGACCAGGGCTCGAACCCGTGTCCCCTGCACCGGCAGGCAGACTCCCAACCACTGTGCCACCAGGGAAGCCCTACATACATTTTTTAATTGAAGTATTGTTGATTTCTAATGCTTCAGGTGTACAGCACAGTGATTCAGCTATACATATATATATAGTCCTTTTCAGATTCTTTTCCCTTATAGGTTATTACAAAATATTCAATAGAGTTCCCTGTGCTATACAGTAGGTCCTTGTTGATTACCTATTTTATATACAGTAGTATGTATATGTCAGTCCCAAACTCCTAATTTATCTCCCCTGTTTCCCCTTTGGTAACCACAAATTTGTTTCCTAAGACTGTGAGTCTATTTCTGTTTTGTAAATAGGTTCATTTGTATCATGTTTTTAGATTTCACATATAAGTGATATCATATGCTATTTGTCTCAGTCTGACATTCTTAATCAGTGATTTGGGGGTTCTTGGACAAAATTAGAAGTGTGGGTCCATCATCTCTTGTATCTCTGAAATACAGACAGTGTCTTTTGCTTCCCTTCCTCTGAGTTAGAGGAATGCTCTGTGGTGCACACCCACCATCCAAGACACCTCAAAACAATGTGGAGACGTGAGTAGTATTGTATATAACGCACTCAGCACGCTGCCTGCCCAGGGTAGACACCCAGTAAATGACAGCTCTCACTCCTGCCATTTCTGGTCAAGATCAACACTTATTCAGAGACATACTGGCCTTCAGGGGTAGGGAGGGTGGTAAGAAAGAACTCACACCAGATTTGCTAGGATTTGTCTATAGAAAAGGGAAAGCTGCAAAATGAGAGTTAGAAACGAAAAGATCTTCAAGGCGGGTCAGTCCACATAAGCATTGTGGGGAACCCTGGAGGGCTGGGGTTCATCAGTGAACCGGAACCCCACGGAATTACAACCCCAATTGTGCAGTGTGTTCTTTATTCACTTTTCTAGGTGAGACATTTAGTTTGTATAAGACTTTCAAGGGAGACATGACCCTCAAACTCGCAAGAACCACTGAAGAGTCTTCATTATCCGCTTTACACTTAAACCAATACTGTAATTCACCGGAGGATTTATTTTCCTAATAACCACATCACTTTTTTAACCATGGAAGACCACCAGAAAATTGAACTTGACTTACATCCAGCTTTTCTGGATGGTTTCTATTCTTCAAAGTGAGGAAAACCTATATTTCAGAAAGCAGGCCACACATATATTTTCTAGTCTTTGGTTAGATTCATGACACTAACACATAGTGTAATATTTTGCCTTCATTGCTATAAGACTGTATTTTATAAAGGCCTTCCCATGCCCTGATTTTACTATCATGAACCACAAACTCCAATATAAGCAGCTGAACCGACTGGCTAAATACCATCAGAAAACAAAACAAAACAAAACAAGACAAAAGGGCAGTTCAGTTTCAATGAAGCCAAAACCAAGATTGCTGTTTTGGGCAGACTTTTTTCAATATTTAAGTATACATTCCTAACTCATCCAGTAACTTCATTCAGTCCACTTCCTATAAGTGCATTATGAAACTAGTTCTCCACGGCTGGCCCATCAGGAGGTAGTGTCGCTCAAATCAGGCATTTTTAAAAGACCAGAAGGAGGTTTTTCCATGGTTCAGGCAACCAACTGGTAACACCTGCCTTGAAATTGCCAGGCCAAAACTATTTCTGCCTTGCTGCTAGCATGGAACTCGAGGGACCCTATCGAATACTTGCCCAGGCTTTTCAGCAGATCTAAAACTTTTGGCAACAAAAACTTATCTCTGAGACTCACATTTAAGAAGTGAAACAGTGAATCTGAGAAAGAGTCTATGTGTTTTGAAATTTTCACTGCAGGTTGTCAATTTCATAACTTGCCAAAACTCAGTTCTAAAGTACACGGGTGACACAAATCATCTCTGGATCTCAGCACAGCAGACATGCACCCAGGGGTTCTATCTTGAGTTGATTAGCCCTTCTATCAAAATTTCAGAAGAGAAAGTTGATACTAAATGAGATGTTTGAAGGATATATTAACCGTCCCCTTCCTGTAGGTTGTCTAAGTTAATGCCTGTATCAAATTCACCAGGGTTCAGCTCCCAGTAAGAATGCTTTCAGTCGGCCTTAGCATTGAATAAAGACATAATCTTTGAAGTGCAACTTTGCGTTTTAGACACAGCAACAATTATGTTATCCAATAAATGAGTAAATTTATAATACAACAAGCTTTTAGGTCCGTTTTCCCTATTGGATCTACAAACAACACTAAGATCAGCAGGGACACTCCTGTAAAGTGGGGACACTAAGGCCCAGAGGTTAAATGACATTTTAAGGTCTCTTATTTCATGAATGACAGTTTTTGGTCTGGAATTCAAGCCTTCTAGTTTTGGTGCTGTATTACAGTATATTAAAGAAGACATTGCTTAAGAGTTGAGAGATTTTTGCTAATGTGGTAAGAATTTGTGAAGAGCACGGATGATACAAAAAGGAGCCTCATGTAAAAGTTGTCTGAAATGGGTTCATTTTTTTTTTTGATTTCACATATAAGCAATGTCACATGACATTTGTCTTTGTCTGACTTACTTCACGTAGTATGATAGTCTCTAGGTCCAACTTATACACAAAACAGAAAGAGACTCACAGACATAGAAAACAAACGTATGGTTACCAAAGGGGAAGGGTCGGGGGGAGGGGTAAATTAGGAGCTTGGGATTAACATATACACACTACTGTATATAAAATAAACAACAAGGGCCTACTGTATAGCACAGGGAACTATACTCAATATCTCATAATAACCTATAAAGGAAAAGAATCTGAAAAAGACTCTCTCTCTCTCTCTCTCTCTATATATATATATACACACATATACATATGTACGTATGTATAACTGAATCACTTTGCTGTACACCTGAAACTAATACATTGTAATTAAAAATAAAATTAAAAAAAAGTTGTCTGGGCTTCCCTGGTGGCGCAGTGGTTGAGAATCTGCCTGCCAATGCAGGGGACACGGGTTCGAGCCCTGGTCTGGGAAGATCCCACATGCCGCGGAGCAACTAGGCCCGTGAGCCACAATTGCTGAGCCTGCGCGTCTGGAGCCTGTGCGCCGCAACAAGAGAGGCCGCGATAGTGAGAGGCCCACGCACCGCGATGAAGAGTGGCCCCCACTTGCCGCAACTAGAGAAAGCCCTCGCACAGAAACGAAGACCCAACAGCCATAAATAAATAAATAAATAAATAAATAAAAATTAAAAAAAAAAAGTTGTCTGAAATGGTAATTCAACATCAAATAAGTAAATAGTGTCATCTCTAAAAAAATAGGAGACACAGTAAAATTTCTTCACAGCAAATTATATGAATAGAACAAGACCAAAAAAGTCTGTACAGGGACGTCCCTCATGGCCCGGTGGTTAAGAATCTGCCTGCCAATACCAGGGACACGGGTTCAAGCCCTGGTTAGGGAAGATCCCACATGCCACGGAGCAACAAAGCCCGTGCACCACAACTACTGAGCCTGAGCTCTAGAGCCCATGAGCCACAACTACTGAGCCCATGTGCCACAACTACTGAAGCTCACGTGCCTAGAGCCCGTGCTCCACAACAAGAGAAGCCACCACAATGAGAAGTCTGCAACGAAGAGTAGCCCCTGCTCGCCGCAACTAGAGAAAACCCAAAGAAGCAAAGAAGACACAGCAAAGAAGACCCAATGCAGCCATAAATAAATAAATAAATAAAAGACAACATATGCTTTTAAAAAGAAAAGGGTTTGTAATAAGGGAAAATCTGGAACTGGGCAATATGTTAATAGACATATTGCTGATGAACTATTTTTTTCTAGCTTTCAAAAGAAACAGATATTTTCCTATGGTTGAAATACCTTTCCAAGGCCACGTTCTTGGCAATGAACTTTTCCTGAGCATTTACCATAACTCTGAGGCCATGAACTTTGAATGGGACTCCAGAGTCTTGACTAGCTCCAGGAATGTAAATAGCATTAAGATTTTCAGAAAACAAAATTACTATATTAGCTTGAACTAAGAGGAGCAAAGAACCCAAGGAAATAGAGCTTTCTTGAGCTCTAGTGGGTAATGTTCAATTTACATCAGGGAAGATTTCTGTCACTGTGTCACTGGGGACACACCCCTGCCCCTTATTAAAGCTGCATAGGGAATTGATCCTTATTAGGTAAGGGATCTCTCCCTTTGTAAGGACAAAGCCAGCTGCCACAGGAGAGATGGCATCTCCTGAGGGTAGAGACTCTGGTGTCACTGAAGGTGACAACATACTGCCACAGAGAGTAAAGTTTCACAGCACTTTTGTTTACTGCTTCCTGTTCACCTTGCTGACAAATTCATTCTAAAACAGGAAAGGCTTTATTCTTAATCAAATGTAGAAAGCAGAGAATGCAAAGTCTCTACTTTCTAAGGGGTGTAGGGCTCAACGCTGTTTCACAGTACAGTTAAGAAGATGGGCACTTGCTAAAAAAGGTTGTTGGAACTACCTTATGAACAAGGCACTGTCTGTCCACTTAAAGAGATGTCTTCAAAATATAACATAAACCCAGAATGCTGCAGAGATAGGTCAATAAAAACAAAAAATCATTCGGATCCAATGAACCAATGTTTTTCCATTTACTTCAACAGTTGTTTACACTTTTTAAATGTCTTCTGTCACTCATATTAGAAAACAGAGCAGGTATTACAAAGCCCTTCACAAGTCCCACTTGGTTTTTATTTTTTAATCATTAACTTAATTTTTAAAAATTGAAGTATGACTTACAATGTTGTGTTAGTTTCAGGTGTACAAAAGTGATTCAATTATACATCTATATATTTATATATATTTTTCAGATTCTTTTCCCTTATAGGTGATTACAAAATATTGAGTACAGTCCCCTGTGCTATACAGTAGGTCCTTGTTGGTTATCTGTTTTATAGTAGTGTATATATGTTAATACCAAACTCCTAATATGTCCCTCCCCTCCCTTTCCCCCCTGGTAATCGTAAGTTTGTTTTCTATGTCTGTGGGTCTACTTCTGTTTTGTAAATAAGTTCATTTGTATCATTTTTTTAGATTTGGCATTTAAGTGATATCATATATTTATCTTTCTCTGTCTGACTTCACTTAGTATGATCATCTCTAGGTCCATCCATGTTGGTGCATATGGCGTCATTTCATTCTTTTTTATGGCTGAGTAGTATTCCATTGTATATATGTACCACACCTTCTTTAACCATTCATCTGCCGATGGACGTTTGGGTTGCTTCCATGTCTTGGCTATTGAGAATAGCACTCCCACTTGGTTTTTTAATGGTCCGTTTCCTGCCTTTTCCTCCTTGCACACCATCAGTCTGAATACAGTGGGGGTCACATCACACTGCCCTTGTGAAGGCTGTACCTCTGACTGGGGTCTCTTGTCCTCAGCCCCTTTCTGCCTGGTAAGTTTCTCTGCCTTCAAACATCTAATCCCTTATTTCCTCTGAAGAGCTTTTTCCTGACTGGTCATTGATACTCAAAGAGCAGTTTGAGCATCGATAGGACTGTCTGTCCCAACCAGGCTCTGAGTTCCATGAGGGTAGAAGTTATTATTTACCTCAGTGTCTCCTGGACTCTGGGCAATGCCTAGAACACAACATGCACTCAGTAAATCTTGAATGTATAAATGAATGCAATTCCTGCCATTTTGAAGGACTTGGTACTCATAGTGCTTTCAATTTTTATTTTATGTTATCTCATGATTTTACCATAAACATCATGGGGGAAAGATTCCTACTACAAATTATGTTGGGAAATCTGTAACTTGCGCTCTTCACCCCAAGTAAATATGTTAAAAGTAGGTATTATGACTGTTAAAGTTTTGCATATAAATTTCCTGAATCAAATCCTTGGGTGTTTCCCAGTTTTAAAGAGCAGGTGGCATTTCCACCACTAAGAATCCCTTTTATTTTACTGTGTTTCCTTCATAATTGTAGATATAGGTCTCTTTTGGCCAAGACTTCTGCTATTTATCTTGCTGCTCTGTCACTTGTCCCAGCATAAACTTGATTTCCGTGGGTAGTTTTGATTCCCTGGGGAAATTTCTCCTGTTTACTGACTCCCGTATCTCATGAGTACATGGTGAGTGCCAAGTGACAAATTCGATTAAGTTAGTCAGAGTTGTTTTATCAGCCGAAATTTGGCAGACTTTTGCATCCCTAGTTGCCACCCTTCATGGCTATTTTATTTATTTATTTATTTATTTATTTAAATTAATTAATTAATTAATTTTTGGCTGCATTGGGACTTCGTTGTTGCGCATGGGCTTTCTCTAGTTGAGGCGAGTGGGGGCTACTCTTAGTTGCGGTGCGCAGGCTTCTCATTGCGGTGGCTTCTCTTGTTGTGGAGCTCAGGCTCTAGGCATGCAGGCTTCAGTAGTTGTGGCACACACGCTCTAGCGCGCAGGCTCAGTAGATGTGGCGCACGGGCTTAGTTGCTCCGCAGCATGTGGGATCTTCCCGGACCAGGGCTCAAACCCGTATCCCCCTGCATTGGCAGGCGGATTCTTAACCACTGGGCCACCAGGGAAGTCCCTTCATGGCTATTTTAGATGTGGCCTTCTGATTATTTCTACTTCCAAATACAGTAGATAAAGAAACCATAACTTAATACACATTATTCTGTTACTTGTGTATTAAGTTACACTTTCTTTACCCATTTTTTTCCCTCTCCCTTCTCATTCTTCAGTAGATAGGAATCCATCGGTCTGGAATTTATTTATTTATTTATTTATTTATTTATTTATTTATTTATTTATTTCTGGCTGTGTTGGGTCTTCATTTCTGTGCGAGGGCTTTCTCCAGCTGTGGCGAGTGGGGGCCACTCTTCATCGCGGTGCGCGGGCCTCTCACTGTCGCGGCCTCTCCCATTGCGGAGCACAGGCTCCAGACGCGCAGGCTCAGTAGTTGTGGCTCACGGGCTTAGTTGCTCCGCGGCATGTGGGATCTTCCCAGACCAGGGCTCGAACCCGTGTCCCCTGCATTGGCAGGCAGATTCTTAACCACTGTGCCACCAGGGAAGCCCCGGTCTGGAATTTAAAACTGTTAGCCAAACCAGTTCACCATTACCATCTGTGTAGGCAATTGTTCACATCCAAGATTTCTCTAGCCTTTCCGAAGTCCCAACTGTTAGGAAGAAGAAGTGATGAAAACACCATCTGTGTATCCAAGTAATTCAGTGTTCTAGCCAAAACTTTGGAGAATCTAAAGACTATTCCCTTCTCTGTTCTCCCAACACCATGCATTTAACCAACAAGTCATTAGCTGTTTAGAAGGTTTGCAGGCAGTGTATTCACTCTTTTGAGCAGCATCTCCCATCATGAATAGAAATACCTGTGTGACAACTGATTTGTCAACTGCCCACGATTATCCACCCACTGATCTTTCCATACCGCTAAGAAGGGAATCACAAAGTGCCACAATTTTTCTATTTCTGCCATATCCAGGTTTCCTCCGAACTTCTGTTTGGTGCAGAAATAAATCACTGTCGCCTACATTTCCAGAGTACCTGGGTTTCTCCTTTCACGTTTAATTTGTTTCATTCATGTGACAGTACTTCTTATCCTCCTGAGTCATATTTCAACAAGGGCTTTGTTGTGACGATTAAATAATATGATGGATGTTAAAGTTTATTCCCCACAGGATTGGTATTATGTCAGAATTTCAGGTGTCTGGATTTGATAATGCAACACAGGCATTAAGCTTAGTTGAAACTTTGTGGTAGGGAATACTAACTCAGGAAACACTGAGCCCAAAGAAAATAAAAGCCAGTTATCTCTGTAACTCCTCTTCAGCCTCAGCATGGAGAGGCAAACCATTCCTGTTAACACTTTTACATAATTAATATTGGAAGAAACAGAGTCTCCACGTTTTAGCATTGCCTTGTGTGGATCTTTCCAGTAGCAAATAGTAACAGCAATAACCAGAGCTTTTGAAAATTTTTGATGAAGATCCTGTATCCTGTATAAGTCTAAGGTTTGAGAAATTGCAGTCAGATGGATTAAGAATTTTCTATAAAGGATGAGTGAGTCAAAATACAATGATGTGCAGCTTGGTGTTGGTAAGAATTGAGTAAGGACCAATGTGGGGCAGGGGTGGGTGTGGGTACAGTGGTCTTTATCGTTCTTTATAGTAGCTCAAGGCCTTACACAAATCCTGCCATCTATAAATGTTTGTTGATACATGAGTAATTTAATAAATGGTAAATTGCATGGCTAATTTCTTACTATGAGTTTGTTATTTTCATTTGAACTTAAATAACTTTCTTCAATCTCCCTGAAATAGCACTGCAAGACACAGAAGTATCACTATGCATCTAGCAGGTAAGAATGTCTCATATGATCTCGGTGTTTCATGGAAGTCCCCACCACTTCAGAATAGGAGATTTTGAAAACACTGTGTTGTTACATGGCTTAAAGAATCCATCTGTGATGTTGGTGACCTGTGGTCCCAATAACACTTGCATGGCCAGCTTTTATATGTGCATTTTGGTACAAGCACAGATTTGCTTTTTTAGTGTGTCTTTGGATTGTGCCTTTTGCAAACAGGAGTGTGAGTTTCATAATGAAGCCCAGAATGTGTCCTTGACAATATCTTTTGTTTCACATAGAAAATAGCTTCCTTTCATCTTCTGTTATTCTCGTTTTATGTTTCTCAATCTTAGCAATTGGTATGGTATGATTCATGGACTCTGAGTATAACCAAAACTTCAGTTGATAGAGAAAAAATGTGATTTCCATTTCTGTGCATTCAGTAAGCAGATGGGGAATGCATCTGTTGATATAATCTTCTTAGCTTGAGGAGTTCTTGACCTGTCACTCAATTTTTGCCAAACATGTACATATTTTCCTGCCAGACACAATTTTTCTAAATTCAGGGATACTAATTACACCAATCCTCTCCCCCTGCCATGAGCACATATACATTTTTACAAACTCTGATTCAGGTAATTAAATGGTCTTTCATTTAATCCTTTGTTATGTTGCATATTTATCATGAGATTCAGACAAGTTCAATCAAACTCCATCAGCAGGCAAAACAAAAAAGATGATCGGCATAATTTCATCCTTGTGTCTTTTGCTTCACAAAGCATTCAAAAACAAGTGACAGTCTTTTTATTTGTCAGCTAAAATAATAATCATACTCGGCACTTGCATAAATTTCAGACAAATGAAGATCTCAGGCCCATTACTGATGAAAGTTATAAATCTTTGCCTACAGCTGTAGAGACTAGAATGTTGGGGGGTGAAGTGGCTTATCTGAGGTCACATAGGAATAGTCAAGGGCTTTGCTTTTGCAGGTGCATCTAATGCCTCTCAAATTATAATAAGAGAAGAATACAAGTCTAGCATGACCAATACAAAATGACCAATTATAGTCTTGATAGCAGTTACTCCAGTGGTTTCACTGAATTTCTGCAAGCTCAGGTCATTGGACACAACTGTATTACTTTAGCTGTACTATGCTAATCCATTATTTATCAACCCTTTGATTGTTTTCCTCTTCTTCATTCCTGCTTCCTGTGACAAAGTTTGATTAGTATCCGAACTGCTTTCTGGCTAAGGGATCCTCACCGCTATCATGAACACCAGACAAAAGTCTGTCTCCTTTCAGAATACCAATTGCATAGGGCAGTGCTTGTCAAGATTTAACGTATACAGGACTCATGGTGCTCTTGGTTCCAGCTCTCAGAGTCAGATCAATAATTCTTATTCTTATGGATATAGTTCCTATTCTTATGGATCTAGTCCCTTTGGTTAACTCTTCATATCCTGATCTTTCAGTAAGAGCCTAAAATTGACTCTAACCCACTTTTTTCAATTCCTTTGGCAAGTTTAGAGCTGGAATTTTTCATTTGTTTAGATCTTCTTTCTTTCAACACTGTTTTGTAGTTTTCTGTATACAAGTCTTGTAGCTTCTTGGTTAACTTTATTCCTAGGTATTCTAGTCTATTCTATTTATACTATTGTAAATGGGGTTGTTTTCTTAATTTCTCTTTCTGATAGTTCATTGTTAGTCCATAGAAATTAAAGGATTTTGGTACCATGCAACTTTACTGAATTCATTTATTAGTTCTAACAGACTTTTGATGGCACCTTGAGGGTTTAGGGTCTTCGTTCTTAGCAGCTCCCTGAATTTGAGACCTGTCCGTGTCTCAAAGCAGACAACGTCAGTGAGCACCTAGATGCAGGCGGATTAGAAACCGACAACCAGGCAGCAGCTGGGAAAGTATGCAGTCCAATCCCTTTGAGGGAGAAACTGAGAGATGGACGTTTTTGCTGAGCCTGGGTATATAGCCATGGGGGTGCTTCTGCGTTCTTTAAAAACTGCTTCTTTGTTTACTATAGTCCCATGGGGCTTCTGAACACAAGTCCCATTGGCTTACAGAGCTAGGTGTTTGGGGGGCCCATCCCTCAGGTAGGAACCTTACAAGTTGGGGGCACTAGATGCCTGGTCCAAACCCTTCAGTCTCAGGGAGAAACTGCAAGTTGGGGGTTCCCTCCTGATCGCCTGATGCTATGTCAGGGATGGGGTTTATGTGTGACACAAAAGTGTGTCTCAGCGGCCCCTACCTGTTTCTCTATGGGCATTTTTTCACTCACCTTCTGGGTAGGAGTCACCCAGTTAGTTTCTGTATTTCTCTCAGAGGGAATTATTCTGTGTGTAGCTGTACATACAGTGCATCATCCATTGGAGGAGGGAAATTCAGGTGCTTTCTGTGTTGCCATTTTGGAGCATTTGTTATCTATTTTATGTGTTTTAATCCATTGTATTTCTTACCTTTACTGAAGCTCAAATTATCCCATCTTTGGCCACTGGGAGACTCTTCATATTGGCTCCTGAGTTCTTTCAACATCATACTAACAGGGTTTGATAGCTTTCTTGCTGTGCTCTGAACACAAAGGTGTTCCAGACTCATCATGTATATTTCATGCTCCAGAATTGGAAACAGCCATTCATACAAGAAACTCTGGTTTCCTTTAGTGGGAAATTGTATTTCAAGACCATACTTGAGGCACAGAAATATTTACTGTTATTGGGCTAGCCACTGTTTTTATTCCTTTTCTGTTAAAGGAGCTTGGAGATGTATGCATGTTTATGATAGTACATCAGCTCATACTAGTGTTTTTAACTCCATTTCAGGACTATAGGGTTCTTACTTAACATTTTTCTATATTATATTTATATCTCCTTTATTCTACACTGTGAATTCTGGTTATTGAGGTACAGAGAATGATATAATTTGGATATACCATAATCATAGGCATACATCATTTTACTGCACTCTGCTTTATCATGCTTCATGGGTATAGCATTTTTTGTTGTTGTTGTTTGTTTTGTTTTACAAATTGAAGATTTGTGGCAACCCTGCATTGTCAGATAATGGTTAGCATTTTTTAGTAATAAAGTATGTTTTAAAATTAAGGCATGTACATTCTTTTTCTTAGACATAATGCTATTGCACACTTAATAGACTACAGTATAGTGCAAACAAAAGTTTTATATGGACTGGGAAATCAAAAAACTTGTGTGACTGTATTCTAATATTTGCTTTATTGCAGTTGTCTGGAACTGAACCTGCAATATTTCTGAGGTGCGTCTACATTCATTTGCTTTACCCTCCCTCCCATCACTCATGCAAGTCTCAGCATATCAGTACAGTCTACATGACAAATTATGATTATTGAAAACAGTTAAAAAATTTTTTTTGGCATATTCTATTATCATTGTCTCTTCACTCCCTTCTTTAAAAAATGGTTCTGCTCTATTTACATTGTCAGGGCATATGGCCCTTGACAACGTATACTCTCTCCCATTTGACTTTCATTTAGATTTGGTACTATAAATAAGTACATATTTAATGCTGATGAACTTGTCCTACAACAGTTTTTTTCAAGTCATCTTGGTTTTCTGAATCTTGTTCTCTAGGACATTCTTCAGGAAATGTATATGGGAATAATATTCCCTGAGTTCTTTCGTATTGATAACAGTTTGATACTTGACGATAATTTTTGCTGAATAAAAATTCCTTAGTTTACAATTTACTTTCTCAAGAGTCTTATATATTTTGTATGTAATTCCATCTTCTTGCATAAAGTGTTGCTGTCTAAAAGTCTAATGATAGTCTAGATTTTTCCCTTGCAAGTCCTTTATGAGATCTTTTTTGGCTAGTTGCCCAAAGGATTTTTTTTTCTCTTACTTTAAAGTCTAGTAATTTCACTATAGCACATAATTTCAATATGTAGTTTCATTTAAAAAAAATTTCAGGAGAATTTTATTGGATTATCAATTTTAGTGTTTGTTAGTGTAGAAAGCCTAAACTTGGCTTTCTTCTTCAGAGACTTGTATTTTTTGTATGTTCGATCTTTTTTGGGTATCTTAAATATTTGTCACCTTCCCTAAAAAATCTTCTTCATCTAGATTTGATGCTTTACATTTTCCTTCTTTTTCACCATCTGTTTTGACAATTTGTTTATTTGCTCTTGTGTTGCTTCTAATTTAGTCAATTTCTACAGTGATTTTTTTCTCACTTCTAATTTCCTCTTGAATTTTTTTTCTAACCCTAGAGTTCTATCATTTCATGAAATAAGAAAGAAGACCTTTAAAGGATATAACGTTTTAAATTTATTTAAAGCACATCTGAAATATGGGAACATGTTATTATTTGCCTAATATGAATAATAGTTATTTGCATATCTGTTGTATAAATTTCTATATGTTTAGCTCATGGTTAAAAAGGAAAAACAAAATATTCAGTATGCACACTAGAGTCTTATTTTTATAACAATACCTATGTGCCTTTAATTTTAAAAAACCCAAATATTTTACATGAAAAAAAGAACTAATTTTCATCAATTGTTTCTTCTTTATCTTTGGTTATCGTATATTTCAATGACCCATTTTTAACCACTGCCAATCAATATCCAAAAAAGCCTGCCAAGAGGTTAGGTTCTTACTGAATTAATGCAGAGACTCTTCCTTCACTTTCAGAGAAGCTGAGCCATGAATGCGCAGTGAGAAAGACTGACCCAGCGAGGTCTAGAAGAACACTTTCATGGAGCCATGGTACCTAAAGTGTGTGTCAGGGTTCTAGAAAGAGTCTTCTTTTAATCACTGGCAGACACCTTCCCCAGTCAAGTTTCTGGTACTGTAGCTTTAAATACAAACACGTATTTCCCTAAGAAACTCTTTAATAAATGTTATTTGAACACAACTCTTCATCTCCAAGGCTAAGGAGATTCAGTTTAGAAAGTGAACTTGCAGATCACCAACTGAGGCCAGCACAGGACTGTAGTAACGTTATCTTGTACCAGTGATTTGATTTGATTTTAAAGATACATTGAAAAGGTCAGTAAATTACCAGTGAATTTCTCAAGCCCCTGTCTCTCCTTAACACTCTTTATCATTTTATTTGCTTTACTATGCACTCCTTTTTTTTTTGGTTTGTTTTAAGATTTGAAAATGCTAACATGTGCAATAGTCATGCATGGGAAACATATATGGGAAAACATATGGGAAATGAATAATTTCCCCTTGAATAAACATAGAGTATATTTTATCAGGCTTTCTTGAAAAGCTCTTTCTGAAATTATCCTATCCTAAAATTAGCTGTCCACGATTTAATCAAGCCTTAGATTTAAGTATCTATCTGGCCAATTTAAGGACTCAAAGGCTCACATCTTGAGGTAGGCTTCTGATATTTCAGAGAGGAAATCTTTTCAATAGAGACCAAGGATGGTCTGCTTGGAAAGCTAACCCTCCTGGGCTGGACTGAGGTCTTGTTTCCAAGTCACTTGCTGCATGTGTGATTTTCTCTGGACCTCAGTTTACTCATCTGCAATAGCAGCATGTCCATATCAGGATTTCTAAAGTCTCTTCAAACTCAAAACTGAAATCCCATTTCCCTCTTCTATTCAAAGTCCTAATGCTTAATGGTTAAAATGGACATAATGCATAATCCAAGCATCTTTTATTCATTCATCAACCATAAATATGTGTCTACCATGTGCCAATCGATAACAAAGGGAAAAGCAGATAAAGATTCTTGTCCTCCTAGAACTGACTTTCTAATGGGGGGCGGGGGTAGAGACAATGAAAATGTAGATAAATAAACCATGTGGTGTAGTAGGGGTTTGATAGGATTTTGAGGGAAAACAAATTTGGAAGTAATTTTGGGGAGAGGGGGCTGCTATTTTAAAAAGGCTGGTCAAGGAGGAACTCATTGAGAAGCTGACATTTGAGCATAGACTTGAGGGAGGGAAGAGAGCGCCCACGCAGATGTCTTGGGAAAGAGGTTTCTGAACAGAGAGAAGGAATACAAGACCTTGAGGTGCTTTTATAAGCTGAAACATTATGATGGACAACCTCTGTTCTGGAAGTATCATCTGTAGGACACTGGGGTCATTTGTCATTGTCTTTGAGAAACTGGGTTAAGAGGGGGGGCAGAGGCAAAAGAAGTTGATTGTGATGATGAAGAGTCTGGATCTCACATCACTTGAGTAAAGTTTCAAGGAAGAGAGAACATTTACAGAAGGAGAAAATATGCTACAGAGTGGGGAGGAAGAGAGAGATTAGCTACCTTCAAAATTTAAAGTATTTCATTAAAAAAGAACAGTTAGGTGGCTTTTTCTGTTCTAATCAAGAGCAAAAGAAGTAGGAAAAATGAATAACAGGTTTTACAGAGTTATATCAGCTAAATATAGTGAAGAGGTTTCTAATAGCTAAAGCAATTGAGAAATGAAGTCGGCCACTGTTTGCATGGTTTGCTGTCATTAGGAACATTTGGAGAATTTTTAAAAATAGATATGCCCAGTGCCAATTCTAGGGGTTCTGAGAGTCAGTCCATGATGGGCTACAGGAAAGGTTATTTTAAAAATATTTATTCATTATTTTATATATTAATTTATTACACATATTTATAATCATGTATAAAATATATTCCCAGAGAATTTGAAAGCACAACAGGGTCTGGGAAGCATTGCAATAGATTTCTCTGGATCATGGTGAGATTCTTACTACAGAAAATATTCAGGTAAAATAATTTCTTGCCAGTAACCTCAGAAAGAAAATTCTCACATTGGGTGAAAGTCAGAGTAGGTGTCCTCTAAGATAGCTCTCAATTCTCAGATTTCATGTTTCTACCACATTATGAAACTGTAACAGTATGAAGGTAAAGTTGCATAATTATTTGTTTCAGGACAATTCTTTTACCCCTTATTTTTAACAATTGATTATTTCAAATCCTATCCTATCCTGTGGTCATATTAGCACAAAAAGGAAATTTGACTAATTTAGTATTGATTTATATATAAATCAACTGATTTACATATAAAGACTAATTGAGTATTGATTTATGTATATTGTGTTCATTTCTAATTGTGCACAAGTGAATGGAAAGTGTTGGTCCTCATTTCTCTAGGTGCCTTATTGTTCTCTAATAAGAAGATTGAAAAAAATCCAAGCCTCCCCAAGTTCATGTTTATTTATTTTCTAGTTCTGAACATTGAGTTACTTGAGATACGGAGCACTCTCTATTGCACTTCAGTAAAGTCTGAATACTTTAAAAATAATAAGAATAATTTTGAGGCAATTCACAGAATTTTTTTGGTGATGTAATCCAAGTTTTTAGGAGTCGTGTGCTCTATTTGCGGAAGGAAGAAATGTGCACATGAAAATAATATAAAACTTTATAAAACCAAATACTGAATGGCAAGGTTGGAAAGCAGGTGTTGAAGTGCAGAAAAGGGACTTAGGAATTGGGATTCATCGTGGAAGAGTCAAGGAGATTCACAGGAGATTGGAGTTAGAATGAATGTTAAAGGAATTGGAGCCCTTTTGAAAGATCTGTGGTGTTCTCATTTTTAAAAAAGGGGAAATTCATGTTAGCAGGGAGAGGATAGGAAAGCAAAAGGCTTCTGCCAACCTTTCCAACTCTAGGATCCTAAAAAAAAATTCCAATGTCATTCATAGTTGTTGGATTGGATTAATTATTGAACTTAATTTTCCTATTGATGAAATGAAAAATGGCAGAGCTAAATGTTTTTGAAAGTTTGCATCAAATTACAAACTTTTAGGAGGTATGGGGTTGATTACCCTTGTCCGTTTTTAAAAAATAGCCAGTAATTCTGAAACTATCAGTTAGTGGGCAGTTAATAACTAGCTACCAGCAACTGGCTAATTTCTAGGAATGAATAATTAATAACCAATGGTTTAATTTCCTTTGAATTATCCTATACTTGTTTGTATACATAGTAACTCATTTTACTAAATATTTCCATTTGTATCTCTAAAATAGATCCACTTTCCAACCAACTCTGCCCCTTGGAGGCTGGCTTGTATGATCTCCATCAATAGGCTCATTGGCTCTTTGGCTTCTGGCTGGGTTTGGCCATTGAAGAACACCATCAAATCAGAGGGAGGCAGGAGAGGGAGGTCAGGGCATGTGTTTCTCTGGCTGCTTCCCTGCAGGGTTGAGGTGGGCAGGTCACAGAAAGTACCAACGAAAGATCATGGCTCCTGTCACATGGCTTTCCCCATCCAGCTTTCTCTGACTCAAGATTCTGTAATCATTCTCTACTCTGGCCCTGAGGACCTAAGAGTGGTAGTGAACTTCTGCTGACATTGCCCCAGAGTGGGAGGGGCTGTTCCATCCTTTGTGGTTTCCCTACACTCTACTAACTCCTGTAAATACTCCTTTTATTCAACTTATCGCAAATTGCTCATTTGGAATGTGGCATTGGTCTCACTTGGACACATAACTGTCATATCCATTTAGTCCCTCTATTCAAAGATGAGGAGAGGCCCATATATAAGTACTTCCAGGCAAAGAAGACAGAAATCGTTGATCTCCAAAAGTTACATACATTTAAAATCTACACCTCACAGGACAAGCTTTTGAGTGGCGTATTTTTTTTTTTCTTTTGAGAGAGCCTCACTATTCTTGAGGGTTTATTTTAATTAATCTACTTATTTATTATCAGTAAAACTCTCGTGAGAGCTACAAATCTGCCTATGCATAGAGGCTTGAGAACCGGAAAATAATCAAAAAATGTCCTACAAATCATTAATTAGTTGGATATATTCCAGTTTAGAAACCTGTGTCCACAAAATGCAAGACTAATATCAACAATACATATGTATTAAAATGAAAAAGCATAATGGTTTTGCCAGCAGTTTAAATGGACTTTGTTTTTCTATGTCAAAAAGTGAAGTATACAGCCTTTGCTTATGTCTTGCTTTTGAGAAATGATGGTCAAATACTATTTATGATCATGAAGAGGAAGAAAAGAGACTGTACAGTCAGATATTGGGATGGTCTGGCAATTCTATCAGTGTGTTTCAGTTGAATCAACTGTCGATGAAAAGATATAATGATAACACCAATTCAGAGGACTAAAGAATAACTTTACCATAGGGTATTACTCATGTAGGTTTCCTTGTGTGAATTTCTGATAGAACCCTGAGTTTTCATAGCCATTTAGGAAAGTAGTAAAGCAACTCTTTTTTTAAATTGAAATATAGTTGATTTGCAATGTTGTGTTAGTCTCAGGTGTACAGCAAAGTGATTCAGTTATACATACATATATATTTATATATTCTTTTTCAGATTCTTTTCCATTATAGGTTATTACAAGATACTGAATTGAGTTCCCTGTGTTGTATAGTAGGTCCTTGTTGTTTATCTAAGTAAAGCAACTCTTAATTAAAGAACAACCTGTTATTACTATTCTATTTATTTGACTGAAAGAGCCTTCACTGATCTAGTGACACAAATTTAAAACTTATCTGGGAGGTTTCTCAAATATAACCTAGAAAACAACTGAGATTCTCTCTGTTTTTCAGCAGAAAACATTTCATTACCTGTATGTGTTTGCTTGGTTATTGTATGACACATTTAATTGGGGATATATTGGCATTCAATCTTAAGCAAAGGAAAGAGGACACAAAATTTTCCTATTAATGTTTGTGTGCTGTGGTAGATATTACTAGTGCTTACCAGTATCTAGTTTTCTGTTACTTCTGGAGTACACAGAAAATTATACTTTTTTATCTCTTGAAATTAATTGTATCAGTGGAATTAGTTCTAGTTAATGAAATGTAAACAGAAATGATGTGTATATCTTTTGAGCCAAAACAATTGCCTGCTCTCTGCTCTTCAAATGGAGCATAGCTAGTCAATGACATTCCAGGTAGTGGTGCCCCCTCGAGCTAACTAATATTAGGCGTTTGCTTGAACAAGAAATAAATTTGAACCAATGTGATTTGGAGTTTGTTTTTTACCTCAGTATACTTTACCCTGTAACAATGCCTATCTGAGAATAATGGGACTCTTCAATATTTCAGAGAAAGTTACTAGACTTTTTTGAGGAAGTTGAAAATGAGAAAGTTAAAAGATATTAAAAGAAGTTAAAGGATGTCGATGTTACAAAACACAATTTGAAATTGGACGTATAGTCTTAGTGACTATTATAAAATGATGCTTTAAAGCCTTAGGAAAATAGTGAATCTAGGGAGATAACTGGAATAGCTATTTTTAAAGAACATGATCTATGATCCAATTATGAAATGTGATGTAAACACAATCGTGTTGGAAAAGAAGATGCTTTTCTGTCAGTCTCCATAGCAACAAGAACTTGGACTCTAACATGCTAGAGGCCAAGTTGATATGTGTAGATTTCTCAAATCTCTTAACAGTGTGCTAATGTGTCAGTGAAACAAAGGGCTCCAGATCACTCAGTGAGATTCCCAGCAAAGTAGTGGTGTCAAGAATAGAGCTGATCTTCCCCAAATTTTGGTTCTGCTCACATATATGTATAACTTACAATATATGAAGTTATAAAAGGTTAAAGTCACTTTCTAAATTCTGGAGTTTGAGAAAATGTTTAATTTTGTCTCATAAAAAGAACCACAACATCTTGGCCATAGGGGAATATTTTTTTAAAAATTAGAAGGAAAAGGATTATTCCCACCAAAGCAGCTTGAACATTGAAACAGGCCAATGATTTAAACTGGAAATAAAGCCACTGGTCTGACAAACAGAAGGTATTTTGGGGATGTGACAGTTTTTATTTATCAACATGACTGGGCCATGGGGTGCCCAGACATTTGGTCAAACATTGTTCTGGCTGTGTCTGTGAAGCTGTTTCTGGATGAGATTAACATTTGAACCGGTACACTGAGTAAAGCAGATTGTCCCTAATGTATGTGGGCCTCCTTCAATCAACTGAAGACCTGAATAGAACAAAAAGTCTAAGAGGGAACTCCACCTGCCTCACCATTGATCTGGTACGTCAGTCTCCTCCTGCCTTCAGACTCAAACTGAAACACAGGCTCTTCTCAGGTCTCGAGCCTGCTGACTTTTGGACCAGGACTTACAGACTTATACTATTGGTTTTCAGACCTTTGGATTGGACCTGGAACTACATCATCAGCTCTCCTGGGTCTCCAGTTTGCCAACTGCAGATCTGTGACTCCTCAGCTTCCTAATTGCATGACCCAATTCCTTACAATAAATCTCTCTCACTCACTTTCTGTTAATATATGTGTATATCCACATATATGTTTTGGGCAACATATGAGAAGTACAAACCTTTATAGAAATCAATTGGTAAAGACTGTACTTGAAGTGAACTTTAAGCAGGTGCAAAAACAAAAATCAAGAATGTTCTGGGAACATGAAAAACAGACCCAAAATAAGAACGTGAATACATCCTAGTATATAAAATGGGGCGAAACCAAACTCAGAATAGGATAAAGTAAAAAAAGAAGATGAGAATTTTGGATAACATCTGAAAGAGGCTTCTTCCTTAGTTCAGTGCTTTTCATATTATTCCAAGGTATGCTAATCGGAGAAAAAATGTTCATAGTTATTTTGTCATTAAAGTGATCCATAAGCAAATGCATTTGGCTGGTGCAGGCTAAAAATAACTTAATTTAGTTTCTTTACTGCAAGAATTCATAGAGTCTTAGTATGCTAATGACTAATGTGCATCTCTAAGAATATGAGTTAATTTTAAGTAAAATATACCAGATGTATTTAACCACAGAGGAATTGTTCTCTAAGTTTTATTTTAAATCATCTGAAAAAGAACAAAAATGTTCAAGTATTATATATGTTTTTGGAATTATATAAAGTAAGTGAGGAACGTCTACCCCTTGGTCTATGTAATCCTGTTTTATTAAGTAACCATCATAAGTGTTTTGAACTTATCTTAAAAAAGAATATTTGATAATGTAAGAAGCCCACAATTAGTAAGTGAAAACAAGCAAACAGGAGATAAATAGAAAATAAAAAGTAAAATAGAAGACGTAAATCAAACTATATCAATAATATTAAATATGAATGAATTAAGCCATCTTATCAAAAGGCAAATATTGATAGATTGAATTAAAAAAATCAAGACTTATCTATAAGCTGTCAACAGAAGACACACATTAGAGTCAAATATACAAGTAGGTTGAAAGAAGAAGGATGAAAAAAGATATCATGCAAATAGCAACCATAAGAAAGCTGGAAAAGCTATACTAATATCAGACAAAATAGACTTAAAAATTTTACTAGAGATAAAGAAGAAACATTTGGCAAAACAGGTGGTCAACTTTACAGGAAATGATAACAATTATATATATATATATATATATATATATATATATATATATATATATATATGTATGTATATAACAACAGAGCCCTAAATACATGAAGCAAAAAAAGTCAAAATTGAAGGGGGAAATACACAATCAGTAATAGTAGTTAGAGACTGCAATATCTCATTTTTAATAATAAATAGAACAACTGGGCAGATCAACAAGGAAATAGAAAACTTGAACATCACAGACCTATAGACATAACAGACATCTATAGAATATTCACCCAACAACAGTAGAATACACAGTCTTCTCAAGCACACACAGAACATTCTCCAGGTAAGACCATATGCTATGCCATTAAGTAAACCTAAATAAACATAACAGGATTAAAATCATACAAAGTGTGTTCTTCAATTATAATGGAATGAAATTAAAAATTAGTAATAAAGAAAATTGGAAAATTCTCAAGTATGTGGACATTAAATCACACATTACTAAATAACCAATAGGTCAAATAAGAAATCACAGGAGAAATTAAAAAATAATTTGAGATAAATGAAAATGAAAACACAACATACTCAAGTTTATGGGATGTAGTTAAAGCAGTGCTTAGGGAGAAATTTATGGTAATGCCTATCAAAAAAGAAGAAAGATATAAAATCAACTTCACCTTAAGGCACTGGAAAAAGAAAAGTGAACTAAATTCAAAGGCAGCAGGAAGAAGGAAATAATAAGGATTAGAGCAGAAAACAATGAAAATAGAGAATAGACATGAAGAAAAATGATCAAAACCAAAAGTTGGTTTTTTGAAAATATCAACAAAATTGACAAAGCTTCACCTAAATAAAAAGATGACTCAAATTACTAAAATCAGGAATGAAAGAGGAGACATTACTACCAACATTACAGAAATGAAAGGAATCATAAGGAAATACTTTGAACGCTATAGGCCAACAAGTAGGATAACAGATGAATTTGACAAATTTCTACAAAGACATAAACTACCAAAACTGACTCAAGAAGAAATAGAATATCTAAATAGACCTATAAAATTAAAGTGATTAAATTAGCAATCAAAAAACTTAACACAAAGAAAAGCCCAGGACCAGATGACTTCACCAGACCTTTAAGTGAGCATTAATAGCAATTCTTCACAAACTATTTAAAAACACAGAAGAGGAGGGAACACTTCCCAACTCATTTTATGAGACCAATATTACTCTGACACAAAAACCAGACAAAGATATCACAAGAAAAAGAAAACTGTGGACCAGTAATTTATGAATATAGATGGCAAAAATCCTCAAAAAAATACTACCAAATTGAATCCAGCAATACTTAAAAGGGATTCTACACCATGACCAGGGGGACTTATTTTAGGAATGCAAGTTTAGTTTGCCATCCCCAAATCATTAATTAACATAATATACCATATTGGTAGAATAAAGGACAAAAAACAAACACATTGTCATCTCAATAGGTGCAAGAAAAAGCATTTGACAAAATTTAACATCCCCTTGTGATAAAAACACTCAACAAATCAGGGATACAAGGGTACTCTCTCAACATGAAAAAGGGAATTTATGAAATACCCACAGTTAACATCATATTCAATGGTGAAAGACAAAGATTTCCTTCCCAAGGGGAGGCACAAGAGAGGGATATTTCTTTACAATTCTATTCAGTGAAGTACTGGAAGTTCTAGCCAAGGCAATTAGGGAAGAAAAGGTAACAAAAGGCATTTAAATTGGAAAGGGAGAAATAAAACTATCTCTATTTCTAGATGGCATGATCTAATATAAAAAATCTCCAAAAAACCCACCTCCAAATTATTAGAACTATTTAAAATGTTTGGTAAAGTTGCAGGATACAAGATGAGCAAGCAAGAATCAGGTGTATTTCTGTACACTATAAGTGAACAATCCAAAAATAAATTAAGAAAACAATTTCATTTACAATAGCATCAAAAATATTAGAACTCCCTTAAAAAACTAAAAACAGAACTACCATATGACCCAGCAATCCCACTACTGGGCATACACCCTGAGAAAACCATAACTCAAAAAGAGTCATGTACCACAATGTTCATTGCAGCTCTATTTACAATAGCCAGGACATGGAAGCAACCTAAGTGTCCATCGACAGATGAATGGATAAAGAAGATGTGGCACATATATACAATGGAATATTACTCAGCCATAAAAAGAAACGAAATGGAGTTATTTGTAGTGAGGTGGATGGACCTAGAGACTGTCATACAGAGTGAAGTAAGTCAGAAAGAGAAAAACAAATACTGTATGCTAACACATATATATGGAATCTAAAAAAAGGATTCTGAAGAACCTAGAGGCAGGACAGGAATAAAGACGCAGATGTAGGGAATGGACTTGAGGACACGGGTAGGGGGAAGAGTAAGCTGGGATGAAGTGAGAGAGTGGCACAGACATATATACACTACCAAATGTAAAATAGATAGCTAGTGGGAAGCAGCCACATAGCACAGGGAGATCAGCTTGGTGCTTTGTGACCACCTAGAAGGGTGGGATAGGGAGGGTGGGAGGGAGATGCAAGAGGGAGGAGATATGGGGATATATGTATATGTATAGCTGATTCACTTTGTTGTACAGCAGAAAATAACACACCATTGTAAAGTAATTATACTCCAATAAAGATGATCAAAAAAATATTAGAACTCTTAGGACTACATTTAACCAAGGAGGTGCAAGACTTGTACACTGAAAACTACAAAATATTGTTGAAAGAAATTTAAAAAGATATGGATAGACACATAGAGCAATAGAATAGAATTGAGAGTCCAGAAATAAACCCTCATATCAATGGCAAGTTGAGTGTCACAAGAGTACAAAGACAATTCAGTGGGGAAAACATAGCGTTTTTAATAAATGGTGGTGTGATCACTAGACATCCACACAAAAAAATGAAATAAAATTGGACCCATACATCACTCATATACAAAAATTAACTCAAAATAGACCAAAGACCTAAATGTAAGAGCTCACACTATAAAACTCTTAGAAGAAGACAGAGGAATAAACCTTAATGACCTTGGGATAGGCAATGGTTTCTTAGATGTGACCTCAAAAATCACAAAGAACAAAAGAAAAAAGAGATAAATTGGATATCACCAAATTGCGCTTTATAGAAAAACATTAAGAAAATTAAAAGGCAACTTAAAGAATGTGAGAAGAAAACTGTACATCCATCATAACTTGTTATCTAGAATATATAAAGAACACTCACAACTCAGTAATAAACAGACAACCCAATTTTAAAATGGATAGAAGATCTAAATTGACAGTTCTCCAAAGACATACAAATGGCCAATAACACATGAAAAGATGCTCAAATTATTAGCTATCAGGGAAATGCAAATGGAAACCACATGAGATACCACTTCATGCACACAAGAACGGTTATAATAAAAAAAATCAGATAATAACAAATAAAAATTGTTGGTGAGGAAGTGGAGAGGTTGGAACCTTCATATGCTGCTAAATGTAAAATTCCTCTGCTGTTTTGGGAAACAGCCTGGAAGTTCCTCAAATGTTTACACATAGGGTTACCAGCCATTCTTCTTTACTCAGGAGAAATTAAAACATGTGCACACAAAATCTTGCGTGAATGTTTTATGAAAGTTCATAGTAGCATTGTCTATATTAGCCAAAAAGTGGTTACAACACAAATGCCCATCAAGTGATAAATGAATAAACAAAATGTGCTATATCTATATAATGAAATATTACTTGGCAGTAAAAAGGAATAAAGTACTGGTATGCAACAATGTGAGATGAAAACCTCGAAAACATTACACTAAGTGAAAAAAGCCAGTCACAAAGGACCATACTGTATGATTCCATTTATATAAAATGGCCTGAGTGGGCGAATCTACAGGCACAGAGTGTAGCTTAGTGGTTGCCTGGGGCTGAGGATGGGGAGCCACTGGCGTTAGGGGTGATGGCTGTGTGGTGCAAAGCTTCTTTGTGGGGGTAACAAAATGTTCTAAAATTTATTATGGTGATGCATGCATAAGTCTAGGAATATACTAGAAGCCCTCAAGTGTACACTTTAATTAATTAATTAATTAATTTATTTATTTATTTTGGCCGCGCTGTCTGGCTTGCGGGATCTTAGTTCCCTGACCAGGGATCGAACCCGCGCCCCCTGCCGTACAAGCACAGAGTCGTAACCGCTGGACCACCAGGGAAGTCCTAAGTTGTACACTTTAAAAGGATGACCCGCGCACCGCGATGAAGAGTGGCCCCCGCTTGCCACAACTGGAGAAAGCCCTCGCACAGAAACGAAGATCCAACACAGCCATACATACATACATAAAAAAGAATGTAAGCAGACAAGAATAGCATTAAAAAAAAAAAATAAAATAAAAGGATGAATTCTATGACACGTTAATTATACCTCAATAAAGTAGTTTTAAAAATGGAGTTAATAAATAGTATGAGAAGCCAGACTTCTCTGTCAAAAAAAGTCAATATAAGTTGTTTCTACAAAACTCATTTATTTTTTTGTTTAGGCATGTATTATATACATGAAACATTTTCATTCTCAATATAGTTAAGACTCAAGTTGGAATAAAATGGCCTAATATTGAGTGGCTCCTTTATGTACCTACAAAATTAAATGCTAACAAGTGGCAATTAGAGCACTCCAGCCAAAGTGCACTCTGCTAAGGATGATTTAACAAGCCACCGCATTTTCTCACTTTGAAATTGAAGATTTGCCTGTGATTACCTTTCTGTTAAGTTTGGCAGCTTGTTTTCTGCCTAGTTTTATCATCATTTTACCACTTAAACGTTTAGTGTAATGTCAAATAATGGTTAAGCATTGTTAACTGGCATACTGGGTCTCCTTGCCCTTCAATCAACTTAAGTGTTACAGAATAAGTGTTCTTTACAGTAAATCGGTGACACTTTTACATCAAACTATTTAGTTAAAATAAGATGCACTGAAATGTAAATGTTTTACCCTATCATTTTTTATTGTAATTTTAAAAAATAAATTTATTATTTATTGGGTCTTCATTGCTGTGCGTGGCTTTCTTTAGCTGCGGCGAGCAGGGGCTACTCTTCCTTGCGGTGCGTGGGCTTCTCATTGCAGTGGCTTCTCTTGTTGCGGAGCATGAGCTCTAGGTGCACAGGCTTCAGTAATTGTTGCAGGCAGGCTCAGTAGTTGTGGCACACGGGCTTAGTTGCTCAGTGGCATGTGGGATCTTCCCGGACCGGGGCTCAAATCCATGTCCCCTGCACTGGCAGGGAGATTCTTAACCACTGTGCCACCAGGGAAGTCCCTATTCTAACTTTATAGTGAACGTCTTCATAGCAAAAGGAACTCTCAGGTGAAAGCAGTCTCATTTTCATGAACAAATATGTTTCCCTTAAGTCCATTCATTTTCATTTTATTCCATATGCATTGACTAATTCTCTCTCCTATTACTCTGCATGGGGCACTGTTGGGTAGCAGCGGGACTAACTTGAGAGTCACATTTGTTGACTAGAAGCATGACCTTGTATGAGGAGAGAATGAGCATTTGACCACCATGTTTGGTGCTTTACATATGGTATTAAGTCCTTACCACACTCCTCTATGACAGATTTTATCATTACCATTTAATAGAGGAAAAACCTGAACTTAGGGAAGGTGAACATTGAAGACACCAACACATTTTTTTCCCCAGACTAATTTCTAACTTCTGTGTTTGAGCTAAGATATTGGTCAGTCAGTTCCTAAAACCATTAAATAAACTCAAATGTGAGGGAAAATATTGATAATTCAAATGGTATTAATGTGTGATTTTATCTGAGAACAATATCTTAAAGAAAATTGTTTAATAAAAAGTTGCTATCCAAAAAAAAAACCCAACAACAAAAAACCCCACAATAATAAAGCACTCTTAAACCACACACACACAAAAGTTGATGTCCAGGTGTCCAAAAGAGTGTTTAGTTTGTTTTGTTTTTGTTCTACTGTGTATTTTTTTTTTTTTGGTGTATTTTTAATGAGATTATTTGGGTGATCTCACATATGGCCAAGCCCTCGTGATTTAAGCAGTTTCAATCCAGTTAGTTTTTCTTTTCCTATTTTGTTAGTCTGCCCTTTGGCTCTCTTACTTCTTGTTGGCAACAATCTCACTCCCAGAAAGTGTAGACTCCGAAGGAGAGAGGGCAGTAAAGCACAAATCTTCACTAAGCTGATGGAACACACGTTGAACAAAAACCTATAGACTTGGGCTTCCCTGGTGGTGCAGTGGTTAAGAATCCGCCTGCCAATGCAGAGGACACGGGTTTGAGCCCTGGTTCAGGAAGATCCCACAGGCCGCGGAGCAGCTAAGCCCGTGTGCCACAACTACTGAGCCTGTGCTCTGGAGCCCACGAACCACAACTACTGAAGGCCGTGCGCCTAGAGCCCGTGCTCTGCAACAAGAGAAGCCACCACGATGAGAAGCCCACGCACCTCAATGAAGAGTAGCCCCTGCTCGCAGCAAGTAGAGAAAGCCCGCACGCAGCAACGAAGACCCAGCGCAGCCAAAAATAAAATAAATGAAATAAATAAATTATTAACAAAAAACCCTATAGACTTTATGACAAGCTGCCCAGTTTTCCATTATTACAGGTAACTGGAAACCAATTATGATTATGTGAATTTCATTTTTTTCAGATCTCATCAATATCATCAGTTGGTTACATTTTCCCTCAAGACCTCATCAGAGAATCTAAAACTTCAGCCCTGTTACCCTGTTTGTGTCTGCTCACTGAACTTGGCCTAGGTCTACCCAGATGGTCACCACAGACAGCTGGGTCTTCCTGCATATTCCTGTCTGAAGGATCTTTCTAGTGTCTTCTGCAGCTAAGCCTGAAGGTAACCTCTCAGGAGCCACCCTCAACTCCTTTTACTTGTCTCATGGAAGATCAATTCTGAGTTTCCCTACACAGTCTCTCAGTGCCCCCCCAGCAGGGTCGAGCCCCAATTGCCTACAGAGTTAATGATCTCATTAACACACACTTATTTACTTGTTTTCCTTTCTTTCCTGTCTTATTCCTCTACTCCTTCATCTTGCTTCCTGGATCACCTCCCAAAGAAACTATCTGCATCCAAATCATTGTCTCAAAATCTATTTCTTTTTTTTTTAAATTTAATTTTAGGGGGACACCCAAATTAAGAGAGTGATTCAGAAATTACCTTCTCTATTTATATGAGACATCCAGAAAAGACAAATTTATAGAAACAGAAAGTAGATAAGTGGTTGCCTAGGGCTGGATGTGGGAACAGAGATTAATCATAAATGGGTCTGAGAGGTCTTTTTAGGAGGAAAAATACTCTAAAACTCAGGTGGGGATGGTTGAACCACTCAATAAAGATAGTAAAAATCACTAAACTGTACACTTGAAATGGGTGAATTTTATGATACGTACAATATACCTCAATAAAGTTTTTAAAGAAATTACCTTATTTTACACGGAGAGATGGTAAGATCTAAAGCGCTAAAGTGCTCAAAGTTACACAGCAAATACAGGCCAGAGAAAAGAATAGAGTTTCAGGCCATTTGATTACTCTGATTCATTACTTTTGATTCATCTGTGGACAAATGATCTTGCTTTAACTCACTAAAAATTAAAGTACATGAAAAAAGTGAAAAAGCACCAATTAAACCAAGTATCAATACATTTATGACACCAATTATAATAATTATCATTTAGTTAGTGCTTCCTGTAGGTTAAATAATTTACCTAGGTTATTTCATTTAATTTCACAAGTGGGCCATAAGGTAGGGATGACTGCTATCTCTTTGTTACACACGGGGAAATAGAGCTTGAGAGAAGGTAGGTGACTAATACTCACATGAGGCTGAGTGGGAATTCATCCATATTTGTCACCAGACACCAGAGTGTGTATTCATCGTGACTATATTATACCACTTCTGCTGGTGACTAGGATTTCTTCCCCCTCTTACCACTCCAGCATGACCAGAGAAAGGCAAAGCTCCATACCTCGCTGTTGAGTTTGTTTATCTGCTGCTTGGTCTCCTCTGCTTTGATGAAGAGGACAGCAGCTCCAATCTCTGGGTCTGGAAAGTGACACACACGCAGAATGAGTCCTTCAGGAATAAACCTCGTATTTCAGGACTGAGGCAGTTAGAACAGGGAAGGAAGCCCAAGCTACCTTCAGCCTTTCCTGATGTCGGTGCACTGTAGCTTCTGTCTCCCTAGTTCTCCTCTGGATGACACCTGGTGGGCTCTTTGGAACTAGGCACACAGCATGGTGGTGACTGTGGCCACACTTACTGGATGTGTCCATGGCCACCCTCCCCCTCTCCTGAACACAATCCTACCATGTGCCCAAATGGCACGTGTTCTCGTCTTTGACCATTTTCCAAAAATATATTACAGCCAGTGTCCAAGCCATAGAAAAGAGATATTCTTTTTCTCCTCTCTTCCCTTTCCAGATTTTGAATCCTGTACCCATGAGAGCATTTTCCTCCCACCTCTATTAAAGCTGCTCATCCCCACTGCAGGTTTTCTGTCTCTTCCAGTGTTGCTCTAAAAGGTAATTTCTCCCATTTCCCGGGTCTCTCATCTCCACTTTTTCTCTACCTTACTTTTACAAATACATTCATATCTGTCAGGAGCAGAAATACAGATGAGTCATTGCTAGCTAGAGTGGAAAGGATTTGATATACGGAGCTATCTATATCTAGATCTATATATGTCGTGTATATATATCATGATGACTATCCTAATATCCTAATTCTGGTCAATTATGTGTAGAAAATTTGTCTGTGAGAGAAAAAAGTCGCTCAAAACAATCCAAAGTGTCAGAGTAGTAAAAGCTCCTTTTGCTGAGATATTTTGTAAAGTTAATCTATTCATTCAATGAATGATAAGAGATCGCCTACAACAGGCTAAGCCTCCTTTAGATGAGACAGAAATAACGAAAATATATTGACCTTCATGGGGCTTTGAGTCTAGCTGGGAAAAGAGACATTGAAAAAGTAATTATGGGGCTTCCCTGGTGGTGCAGTGGTTAAGAATCTGCCTGCCAATGCAGGGGACACGGGTTCGAGCCCTGGTCTGGGAAGACCCCACATGCCATGGAGCAACTAAGCCCGTGCACCACAACTACTGAAGCCCGCGCGCTTAGAGCCCGTGCTCTGCAACAAGAGAAGCCACCGCAATGAGAAGCCCGCGCACCGCAATGAAAAGTAGCCCCCGCTCGCTGCAACTAGAGAAAGCCCGCGCACAGCAATGAAGACCCAACGCAGCCAAAAATAATAAATAAATAAATAAATAAATTTATATTAAAAAAAAAGCAATTATGCAATAGGTGTGGATTTCATACTAAGGGCAGTAGGAATCCATCTCAGGATTTTAAGCATAGGAATAGCGTAATAAGAATAAATTTGTATTTTAAAAAAAATTCACACTGTATGGAGAACAGTGTGAAAACAGAGAAGAGACTTTGGAAGCAGTCCGGGCAAGAGTGAATGTGGCAGGGAAAAGGGTGGTGGAAGGAAGGATAGAAAGTCTCAGACAGAACTGAGAGATATTTAGGAGGTAAAGTCAAGAATATTTGTTGCTTGAATGGATGAGTATTGGGGTAGATGTTGGGAAAAGGGAGAAGAGGAGGCTAAGGGGGGTGGCAGGACCAGAAATACTAGGTGGATGGCATGATGACGTCCTGTGAGCCAACAAGAAAAACTTCCTGTTGGGACCCACCATCAGCTTCCATAGCAAATGCTCACATCTGGTTGACTAGAACTATGATTTCTGTGCTTCTTGCCCAGAGCAGATATAAGTCCATTACATGGATGAATCATGATTGTTGACTGACATCTGCATTCCTCTCCTCACCTTCCCACCTTGCACCATCGTCCTACCATGGAGTCTTACTCTTCCATGTTCCCAGAAGATGAGTGCTGGGAAGAACTGTTGATTGAGATAGAAGACTGGTATTCTACCAAATGGAGACATACCCCCAGAGCTGTACATTCAGAAGTCTTTCTTGGGCTTGGCTTTGCCCATGGAAGGATTCACCAATTAGCAGGAGATCCTGATACAAGGATCTGCCTTGCATCTAGTGACTGTTTGGGATCGCCTATGTTCATTATTCTCTATCAACTACAGGTGCGTCTTCTTTTAGATGGTGTCATTTCTGGCCTTCATCATGCTGACAAATTCTTTTGTGGGCAATGAACTCAAGAATGAAAGGGAGAGAGAGGAGCCTGGGCTAGGTTTGGGGGTACTTTACATTAATTCACCATCCCTAAAGGGTAGTACTTCATATAGTGCCCCATCATTTCCAATATTCTAACATACTTCTGAAGATATTTATCCCTGGCAAACTGCAAGTACATAACCACTTACCCAATAAATTAGTTAAGTATAACCAATGTTCCTACAGTCTACACCCAACACAGCATTTCCTTTGGGTAATGTTGTTTCTGTGGATTAGTCTGCATTTATAATAGGAAAACATGGTTACCCTCTGATGAAGAGCAGAAATTTGAGTGTCCTCCTGACACACCATTTACCTGGGCTGGTAAGCTGCAGGGTGTCGAGCCTGGATGGA